>NW_016107530.1:3618145-3625770 GCF_001604975.1 Cebus imitator | reverse complement strand
TTTACTTGGGCTTGGTGGTACACACCTATAATCCCAGCTACTCGGGTGGCTGAGGCAGGAGAATTGCTTGAACCTGGAAGGTGGAGGCTGCAATGAGCTGAGATTATACCACTGCCCTCCAGATTGGGCAACAGAGCAAGACCCTATCTCAAAAAAAAAAGAATCACCTTAATAGTTTATTACAGTTTGTTTATTCTTCCTATATTAAAAAAATGTCAACCTACAATCCTTGCATTATATTTTTGTGTGTGTGAGATAGAAGATACATATGGAGAATGTAAAACATACGTACAACTTAACAGTTATAAAATATTTCGGTGGCAGTTGCTGTCCTACCCTAGAACTGAAGCTGATTTATGCCTTTTTCAGTATCCAGTGCTTTTGTGTTCTATCCATTACTGTCTTCTTTGTCCAAAGAGCAGTTGATATTCTGAAATAATATCTTTCCATTTCTCTGCAATACAAAATATATCTATGTATAAAGAAATTCCATAAACTTGGCCACTTGAATTTATAAGCTTTTTGAGTTTTAACTTTGTTGCTTTTTTTTTTTGGGGATGGAGTCTCACTCTGTCACCAGGCTGGAGTGCGGTGGTGCGATCTCGGCTCACTGCAACCTCTGTCTCCCAGTTCAAGCAACTCTCCTGCCTCAGTTTCTTGAGTAGCTGGGATTATGGGCATGTGCCACCATGCCCAGCTAATTTTTGTATTTTTAGTAGAGACAGGGTTTCACCATGTTGGCGAGGCTGGTCTTGAGCCCCCGACCTCAGGTGATCCACCCACCTCAGCCTCCCAAAGTGCTGGGATTACAGGTGTGAGCCACTGCGCCTGGCCGAGTTTCAACATTTTTAACAAATTTGTTTGATAAATACTGATTTCCTATTTCAAAAAATCAAAGACTAACCCGTGGGCTAACATGAGTCATGTGCTAATACCTGACTCATGGACTGATTGCTAACCAATGTATTTAGACATTTTTGTGCCTTAGGAGTCATTGAAAGAGAAAATTCTGAAACATTTAGTTTTATTAGTGTGTTAAAAGGCCTGAGAAAATATTACTGGGAAAAGATTCTCGGGTAGATCATATGAGAAATTTTCTCTGTTTGAAACATGTGAAAGCTTAATTTGAATGCTGTACTGTACTGATTAGTTACTGTCTATGGTCAAATATCAGGTAAGCACACTTCTAAAGAAACCTGTCAACTCTAATACCTGTAAAAAAATAGGGAAATTAAATAGATTGTGTCATTAAGATTCATTAGGCTGCTTGAAGCCCCATTATTTTGTCTATCATTATACAAGTGTGATAGAATAAATTTTGTAAAAAAAAATCTGTTTTGAACTTCATCCAAATAGGTTTAGTTATTGAAAGTCTTATTTTAAATATGGCTCCAAATCATAAAGACTCAATATTTGCCTTCATAATTCTTTGTTATACTGAGGCACAGAGATATTTTTAATGGAAATAGGTGGTTCAATATTACATTCCAGGATGAATTGTTAGGGAGGATAACTATATCATGCCGATAGAAAATATAGTGTAGTGTGGCTGGGTGCAGTGGCTCATGCCTGTAATCCCAGCACTTTGGGAGGCTGAGGCGGGTGGATCACCTGAGGTCAGGAGTTCGAAACCAGCCTGGCCAACATGGTGAAATGCTGTCTCTATTAAAAATACAAAAAATAGCCAGGCGCGGTGGTGGGTGCCTATAATCCCAGTTGCTCAAGAGGCTGAGGCAGGAGAATGGCTTGAACCTGGGAGACAGAGGTTGCAGTGAGCCAAGATTGTGCCACTGTACTTCAGCCTGGCGACAGAGTGACACTCCATCTCAAAGAAAAAATAGTGTAATGTAGTGATAATATTTGATTCTTGTTTTTCCAAAGTATACTGTTTTTCATAAATAATATCCTTCCATTTTTCTGCTCATTCAATACACAGTGTTTTTTAGGTTTTTGTTTTTGTTCATTTTGTTTGTTTGTTTGTGGATATGGGGTCTCACTTTGTTACCCAGACTAGTCTCAAACTCTTGGTCTCAGTGATCCGTGAGCCTCGGCTTCCTCATGTGTTGGGATTACAGGCGTGAGCCACCACCCCAGCTAACACAGTTTTGACAAACTACCATGTGCCAGTTATCAAGGATAGGCTGCTATGAGAAGAATCTCACAGTTTGGAAAGAGTGACAATGTTGTCTGAGTGGAGTTGAATTGGGAGAATAAGATTCTTGAATTAAAGAGAGAAGGATGTAATCCTGTTACTGGCTTCCATTCTGGAGCTCTTACTACAAGTTTGATACTGTGCCTTGCCCTTGACTTGTTATGTTCACAGCAGCTCTTCAGAGGGAGGGGCTTATTATCCCTGTTATGCAAATACAGAAGCTGAAGCACAGAGACTTTCATAACTATCCAGTAACTGAACTGGGACTTAGAGACAGCAGTCTTCAACCCCACAGCCTATCCTTATAACTTACACAATGTTGCTTAATAAATCTGAATTATGAAAGGGAGAACACTTTTCTGAATATCCTTACAAATGGAAATAAGGCCTCTAGTTCAACAAATACGTGCCATTAATGTTTTTATACCTGAGCTAGACTACTTTTTCTGTGTGCGTGGTTCTAAAGGATGATTTTCTAGTTTGAAGATCCTTTTTTTTAATGCAAAATAACTAGTCACAGCATTTAGGAATAGATAGCCAGGCATTCAAAGTTGAATAAGTACCTGCAATGGACTTAGCCGTTTCATTTCTGCCACTAACATGTCTTTAGCAAATCACTACATGTGAATTTATTGTGTTCATTGTGTAGAAAAAGGCACTTAAAGACAGAGAAACAAAAAGTGACCTACCCAGTCACTTTTACCAAATCATCCCAAGTAGTACTATCATATTTGAGGGTAAAGAATTTCCATGGCAGAATTATGTTCTAGCAAAATAGAGTAATTCCTCACTAGATTAGGATTCTTCAAGCTAAGCACTACTGGTATTTTATCCTTCATAATTCTTTGTTGTGAGGAGCTGTCTTGTGCATTATGGGATGTTTAGCAGCACCCCTAACCTCTATCCACTAGATGCCAGTAGTAGTGCACACACATAACTGCTGAATTGTCACACCAAAAATGTCTCCAGGTATTTCCAAGAGTCTCCTTAGCGGCAACATTCCCTGGGTTCAAATTCACTGCTGTAGATCACTAAGAATAAGATAAAATCTATCAAGTGTATATTTCTTAAGAAGCCACAGAAGTAGACTGGGCGTGGTGACTCACACCTGTAATCCCAGCACTTTTGGGAGGCTGAGGTGGGTGGATCACCTGAGGTCAAGAGTTCCAGACCAGCCTGGCCAACATGGAGAAACCCCATCTCTACTAAAAATACAAAATCAGCTGGGTGTGGTGGCGCGCGCCTGCAGTCCCAGCTACTCGGGAGGCTGAGGCAAGAGAATCGCTTGAACCTGGGAGGCAGAGATTGTGGTGAGCCGAGATTGCTCCAGTCTCTACTAAAAGTACAAAATTAGCCAGCTTGGTGGCACATGCCTGTAATCCCAGCTACTTGGGAGGCTAAGACAGGAGAATCACTTGAACCCTGGAGGCGAAGGTTTCAGTGAGTCAAGGTGGTGTCACTGCTTTCCAGCCTGAACAACAAGAGCAAAACTCCGTCTCAAAAAAAAAAATTAGAAAGAAGCTACAGAAGTAATTCTGCTAGTATTTGACATCTAATCAAAATGACTTTTTGGTGTAGGTATACCATAGCTAGAAATTCATGAAATGCAGAAATTACCCAGTAATTCTTGTTACACATGAGTCTAAGGGTCCAAGTTAAAAAAAACTTTCTTAGGCTGGGCGTGGTGGCTCAGGACTATAATCCTTGCACTTTCGGAGGCTGAGGTGGGCGGATCACGAGGTCAGGTGTTCAAGACCAATCTGGCCAACCTGGTGAAACTCCGTCTGTACTAAAAAAATACTTAAAAATTAATTAGTGCATTCCCTTCACTGTGTTTTATACTCAGGCAAGGTCAAAAAGAAATGGAATAAGGATAGAAATAGTAGTGTACCACAGTAAAAATTAGCTGGGCATGGTGGTGTGTGCCTGTAATCCCAGCTACTCAGGAGGCTGAGGCAGAACTGCTTAAACCGGGACCCAGGAGGCAGAGGTTGCAGGGAGCTGAGATCATGCCACTTCACTCCAACCTGGGCCACAGAGCAAGACTCCGTCTCGGGGGGGGGGAAAAAAAAAAAGTCATTTTTAAAGAAACACAAAATTAAATCCTCACAAAAATTCCAGTGGTACAGAAATATGACACAAACATCTTCCCATACTCTCATTCTCTGAAGATAAAACTTTTGTTATGGTTTTCTATGTAAAAGATTATTGATTTTAGTTTTGTTTCCATTTTTACAAAAATTTAAAACAATTTTTCAACTTGGTTTTTAAATGTAATTATATTGTTGATTTTTAAATATTTTATAAGTGCTGTTTCAGTAGATTTATTGTAATCCACTATATAAACATCCCATGATTTATTTAAACTACATGTTATTGACAGATGTTAAGAGTGTTTTGCTCTCTTTCTGATAATTGTATAACAGAATAAATTGTCTGCAATGAAATTGCTCTGCTCAATTTTAATAGAATTCTGAGGCCAACCTTTAAGATTTATTGCTCTTGGATAACTTTTAACATTATATCTCAATTAATACAGTTTTTTTTAAGCAGGAGATAGGAGTATACATATGACCCACATCTTAAAATAGTTTTTTTCTCCTCTGACTTTCAGAGGAAGAAAGAATTCGTTAGGGGCAGGAAGAAAGGAACATTAAAAGCTAAATTCCATGGCCTGTTGTCCTTGACATTAATTATCAAAGCTTACCAAAACCTTGTCAAGATTCATGGTTCTGAATTGAGGGGGAACAAAAAATATAAAAATAGCTTCTCGAATAAGAATATAAAGAAATATTTTTTACAGCTGTACAATGTGTTTGTGTTTTGAGCTAAGTGTTATCATAAAAGAGTCAAAACGTTTTTAAAATTGTAAAGCTTTGGGTCTAATAATCTTATTCCTTCCACAGATCGTGTAATACAAAAAGACAAAGGCCCATATTATACACACCTTGGGGCAGGACCCAGTGTTGCTGCTGTCAGGGAAATCATGGAGAATAGGTGAGGAAATACGCTTCCCTGTTAAAATCATTCTTACTGTGGATCTGACTCAATGCAGAAAAATCATCTGTGGGAACAAATGACATGATTGAAAAATGTTCAGGAGTATGAGTTGGATGTTTCTTAGGGCCCAACAAAGGAGGGGTGTCCTGCTGTCCCTCCTGAGTCACCCATCATACAAGCTGTTGGGCATATAAAAGAGCACCCACAAAGCATGGCTAATTGTCTTTGATAAACTCAGAAGGACTTTTTATATTGTATAATGGTCGAAATAGGTCAAATTACCACCCTTGACACTGCATACCCGACATCCCCATTGCTTGTCTTGCAGTCAGCCTGTTTTTAAAGAGTGATCTTTAAGGATAAGTGAGTAGGACTGGATAACAACTCAAAATACCTGCCACACAAAAGCAAATGTTTAACGAAAGTAAATCATGAGGAGTGTTTGATTTTTGAACTTCTGTACATCTAGATCTTAAACACGTTAACATGTTTAAAGCTGAAGCCTTCAAATACACATTGTAATTAATTAGTACATTCCCTTCACTGTTTATACTCAGGTATGGTGAAAAAGGAAATGCAATAAGGATAGAAATAGTAGTGTACACCGGCAAAGAAGGGAAAAGCTCTCATGGGTGTCCAATTGCTAAGTGGGTAAGTGTTTCCTATTTATAGATTGTTTTGAAGCTTGTTATCCAGAGCTGATACTTACACACTTTCAATAGCCAGAGTGACCTTTATTTTATTTATTCATTTATTTTGTGTGTGTGTATGTGTGTGTGTGTGTGTGAGGCCTCTACTAAAAATGCAAAAATTAGCCAGGGGTGGTGACAGGTGCCTGTGGTCCCAGCTACTAGGGAGGCTGAGGCAGGAGAATTGCTTTAACCCAGTGAGCCCCGATCATGCCACTGCATGAGAAAAGTGAGACTCCATCAAAAAAAAAAAGATAGCCGCGTGGGTTATCAGGGAATGCCTTTTGAGGAAGGGAACATTTGAGCTGAGAAAGGAGTGACAAAAAGGAACTAAGTATGCAGAGGATAAGCAGGGAGTAGAATTCCTAAGCAGAGAAAACGGCAAGAAAAAAGGTCTTGGGTTAAGAAAGCAGAATTATTTGAAATTAAGAAGATACTTAATTGAACCAGGTGGGGGTAAAAAGGTGAATGATTTTGTAGGCCATAGTGAGAAGCTGCGGATTTTAGCCCAGGAGTAACATGAAGGCTTTGAAGTATTTTAGACAGAGATGTGTTATCTGGTTTATGTTTTATAAATAATATTTAAGGAACTAACTGATAAGACCTGTATTCGTTATCTGTCGCTGTTCAGCATCTTTGAATAACAAACAGGTATTATCTCCTGCAGTTTTAGTGAGTTAGGAAACCAAGCAGTGCTTCTGGCATAGGCTCGTATGAGGATGCAATCATCTGAAAACTTGACTGGGGAAGAGTGATGCAGCTGGAGGGCCCATTTCCAAGCTCACTTGCAGGAGGCCTTCGTTCTTTGATGGCTGTTGGCTGGAGGCCTCAGTTCTTCCTCATCTTAAATGTTTTCATAATACGGCAGCTTGGTTTCCCCCAGAGTGAGTGAATGAAAAGAGAGCAAGGAGGAAGCTACAGTGTCTTTTATCACCTCCAGAGGTTGAGGCCAGTAGTTCAAGGTCACAGTGCACTATGATGGCTCCTGTGAATCCATAGCCAGCCACTGCACTCCAGCCTGAGCAACATAGCAAGACCCCACCCACATCACTTTAAAAAATTAAAAATAAAATAAACTAGATTCTCTTATAAATCTCCTATGCTGGCTTTGTGGTAATAATTTTCTTGCTCTCCACCTTTCTCCTGCCAGTTATAGATTTCTCAAACAGTATAGTTTTATTTTGTTTTGTTCTTTTGTGTCTGGCCTATACATAGTACCTTGTACATTTGATGAAATAAAGCACACAATTGGTTCCCAATATCTGGCACTGATGGTTGTTACAGATTTATTGAACTGTATCTGTTAGCTATTTCTGAATTGTTTATTAAGTAGCAAGGAATGAGTATGTCCTCATGATGAAGCAGCTGGCTTCCCTTACAGAGAGTATCCAAAGGAGAGCAAGGTAACTAGGCTTATTGGTGGGATTGGAAATGATTTCTTTTTCCTGTCTTTAAAACCTTTTCTAATATAACATTAATCACAGTGATATAAATAATTGTCGTATATAGTTTTGGTTTTTTTTTTCTTAAGAAGGCAAATAGCTGGGTGTGGTGGGTCACGCCTGTAATCCAAGCACTTTGGAGGCCAAGGCGGGCGGATCACCTGAGGTCAGGAGTTCAAGACCAGCCTGACCAACATGGTGAAACCCCGTCTTAAAAAGAGAAAGAAGGCCGGGCGCGGTGGCTCAAGCCTGTAATCCCAGCACTTTGGGAGGCCGAGGCGGGTGGATCACAAGGTCAAGAGATCGAGACCATCCTGGTCAACATGGTGAAACCCCGTCTCT
>NW_016107530.1:3614547-3617775 GCF_001604975.1 Cebus imitator | reverse complement strand
AAAAAAAAAAAAAAAAAGGCAAATATAAATCCTGTATTTTAAATATTTTGCTAGCAACTTTCTGTTTAGTATTTTTCCCTAGGGAAGTTTTATTTGTTTGTTTTGGAGATGAGTCTGTCTGTGTTGCCCGGGTTAGAGGGCACTAACACGGAGGTCCCTAACCCCTGGGCCATGGACTAGTAGGAACCTGACCTCACAGCAGGAGGTGAGCGGCAGGTGAGGAAGTGAAGCTTCATCTGTATTTATAGCCACTGCCCACTGCTAGCATTACCACCTCAGCTCTGCCTCCTGTAAGATCAGCAGTGGCATTAGATTCTAATAGGATTGCAAACCCTATTGTGAACTGTACATGTGAGGGATGTAGGTTGTGCTCTCCTGAATCTGATGCTTGATGATCTGTCACTGTCTCCTATCACCCCCAGTGGGACCACCTAGTAGTAGGAAAACAAGCTCAGGGCTCCTCCTGATTCTACATTATGGTGAGTTGTATGATTACTTTATTATATATTATAATGTAATAATAATAGAAATAAAGTACATAATAAGTGTAATGCACTTGAGTCATCCCAAAACCTCTCTCCCTAGCCCCATGTTCATGGAAAAATTGTCTTCCATGAAATGGGCCCCTGGTGCTCAAAAGGTTAGGGACCACTGCACTAATACATAGATTACTACAGTCTTGAGCCCCTGGGCTCAAGTGATCCACCCACATTAGCCTGGCAATTAGCAAGGACTACATGGGCACACCACCATGCCTGGTTAATTTTTTCTTCTTTCTTGTAGAGTCGAGGTTTTGCTATGTTGCCCAAGCTTGTCTTGAACTCAAGCCTCTGCCTGCCCCAGTCTCCCAAAGTCCTGGGATTACAGGTGTGAGCCACCAGCCCCAGTGGCAACATTCTATTTAAATCCTTAGGGTTATTAGGTACAGGAGGTATTTGGCATTTTTCATGAAGCAGGTATATTTGAACTGCTATCTTATTTTCTCTTGTGCAATATATCTTTTCAGAATGAGAAGAATACCTTTGTATATACTAATATATATGTGGCTCTTTTCACAAATGCAAAAATAATCCAATAATAAATGAAATAAAGCACTGCTGCTGAGCAGCATAATGAAAATTTTGCTATCTACTAATGACGATTCAAAAGTGTAATCTTGATAACAAAACCATGTAATACCATTGCATTTCTTTTTTTTTTTTTTTGAGACTGAGTTTCACTCTTGTTGCCTACACTAGAGTGTAATGGTGTGATCTTGGCTCACTACAACCTATACCTACGGGGTTCAAGAAATTCTCCCGCCTCAGCCTCCTGAGTTGCTAGGATTACAGGATTACAGGCATGTGCCACCACACCTGGCTAATTTTGCATTTTTAGTAGAGACAGGGGTTTCTCCATGTTGGTCAGGCTGGTCTCGAACTTCTGGCCTCAGGTGATCTGTCTGCCTCGGCCTCCCAAAGTGCTGGGATTACAGACATGAGCCACCCCACCAAACCATACTATTGCCTTTGTATGAAAAAAAAAAAAAGGTTTCTTTACTGATTATATATGTCAGAAAAATCATAATGTTAGTCAAACTTTATTTTTCCAATCTTTCCAGGTTATCTTATTTAAAATATACATTGTTCATTGCTTTTGCATATTGTAATACTGAGCCTAGAATTAGCACTTAATAAATTAGTGTTGACTCAATTAATATGGAGCTTGTATATGACTATTTAGAAAACGTGTTTTAGGGCTGGGCATGGTGGCTCATGCCTGTAATCCCAGAACTTTGGGACCTGAGGAGTTCAAGACCAGCCTGGACAACATAGTGAAACCTGGTCTCTACCAAAATACAAAAAATTAGCCAGGCATGGTCGCGTGCACCCGTAGTCCCAGCTAACCAGGGGCTGAAGCGCAAGAATCGCTTGAACCCGGGAGGCAGAGGTTGCAGATTGTGCCACTACACTCTAGCCTGGGCACCAGAGCCACAGTCTGTCTCAAAAAAAAAAAACAAAACAAACAAACAAAAAATTCCCAAGTGAGCGCAGTGCCTCATTATCTGTATAACTGTAGTTAATCCCAGCACTTTGGGAGGCTAAGGTGGGAGGATCACTAGAGCCCAGTAGTTGGAGACCAGCCTTCGCAACATAGTGAGACTTTACAAAAAATAAAATTTAAAAATTAGCTGAGTGTGGTGGTGTGTGTCTGTGGTCCCAGCTCCTTGGGAGACTCAGGCAGGACAATAGCTTGTGTCTAGGAGGAGGAGGTTGTAGTGAGCCATTCTCAGGCCACTGCACTCCAGCCTGAGTGACAGAACGAGTCCTGCCTACAAAGAGAAAAGAAAGTTGAGTATCTTTAATTTGAATTGGTATCTTGATAAAGTGTGGCTGTGGTATTCATTATTAGCTATTTGCTAAGGCATGGAAACTGAGTTATTAGAGCTAGGAATCTGCTGTAGTTGTCCACCCCACACTTGAACTTAGGTAGAGGTTGAATGAAAATTGGAATTAAAAAACGTCCACGAAGGAAAGTGGGAAAAATTTTAAGACAATTTTAAACAGAGAATTAGATCTGTCTGCGTGCTACATAGTTTGTAGAAATTTACTATGAAGTTATTTTGAATGACATTAGTGCAATTGGGTCGACTGTATGTGGGTGAGGGAGGAAATAAAGGTCAAGAATTTTGAACTAAGAAATCAAATACACGTGCAACTAGTGAATTGCTTTGCTCCAAACTTTTCACCTTGGATACTGTAATTTTTTTGTGTTTTTGTTATAAAACATTAATCTATATCAAGCATCATTTCATCCATTTGTATGCTTAGGTTTGTTAACAGTATTAGAGTTCTGTCCTAATCCGCTTTCTTTTTTCATTTTTAATTTGTGTTTCTCTTGTCTCCCTGTTGTTTTTTTCCTTAATTGTGCTCTGTTGCCCAGGCTTGTGCAGTGGTGTGATCTCAGCTCATTGCAACTTCTTCCTCCCTGGTTCAAGTGATTTTCCTGCCTCAGCCTTTGCCATGTTGCCCAGGCTGGTCTTGAAATCCTGACCTCAAGTGATCTGCCCACCTCCACCTCCTCTCAAAATGCTGGGATTACAGGCATGAGCCACCATGCCCAGCCCTCTTGTCTTCTTCTCTTGGAAGAGAGATCTATTGCTTCTCTTTTTAATGATCACACACAAAAAGTCTAACAGCAAATTCTAACTGGCCAGCACCACTTTATGAACTGTTCTTTTTTTTTTTT
>NW_016107530.1:3611788-3614475 GCF_001604975.1 Cebus imitator | reverse complement strand
GCAATCCCACTACTGATCAGCACGGGAGTTTTGACCTGCTCCATTTCCGACCTGGGCTGGTTCACCCCTCCTTAGGCAACCTGGTGGTTCCCCGCTCCGGGGAGGTCACCATATTGATGCCGAACTTAGTGCGGACACCTGATCGGCATAGCACACTGCAGCCCAGGACTCCTGGGCTCCAGCGATCCTCCCACCTCAGCCTCCAGAGTATCTGGGACTACAGGCACATGCTACCGCAGCTGGCGTGAGCCATTCTCACGTTGTTTTGCCTATGTTCTCAACACTGTTTTATTCTTCCCTTGAAATGTTTCCTTGCCAGATGGTCATTAATCCTCTGTCATAATTATTAGTATTTGGCAGAAATTTTTAACGCTTTTTTTCTCTGCTGTCACTTTGGATCTTGTGAGGAACCAGTTATCTTGTTCTTCAGTAGATTTTGAGGAAAAGGGTAATGTAGATTCTTAGATGCACCTTAGAATCTCTTGAACCTGGCAGGAAGAGTTTGCAGTGAACTGAGGTTGTGCCATTGCCCTCCAGCCTGGTGACAGAGTGAGATCTGCCTCAAGAAAAAAAACAAAAAGTGATCTAAATCCATTAGGTTGAAAATTAATTTCAAAATTAAAGGAAAATTAAAAACAATAAACCAAAAACAAAAAGTATTTTAAAAATTAGCTGCACGTGGTAAGTAAATCACATTTAAGAATTTCCCAGCTGGCCAGGCTCAGTGGCTCACACCTGTAATCCCAGCACTTTGGGAGGCTGAACAGATGGATCACTTGAGGCCTGGAGTTCGAGACCAGCCTAGCCAACATGGTGAAACCCTGTATTTGCTAAAAATACAATAATCAGCTGGGCGTGGTGGTGCAAGTCTGTAATCCCAGCTACTTGGGAGGCTGAGGCAGGAGAAATCACTTGAACCCAGGAGGCAGAGGTTGCAGTGAGCCAAGATCATGCCACTGCACTCCAGCCTGGGTGATAGAGTGAGACTCCATCTCAAAAAATCAAAAAATAAACACAAAAAAGAATTTCCTGTCTAGGTACACGGAGACTCACACGTGTAATCCCAGAGGTTTAGGATGCCAAGGCAGGAGAATCACTTGAGACTTTCTGTTACTCTTTTTATACTTCCTTTCTTCAGCTTCTGGGGTAGTGGCAGAAGTAGGGAAAATAAGTCAAACCGTGAATGGCTTCGTTGGCTCCAATGACTGAATGCTTCACATTGGGTATATGATGAGTTCCCATCTATAGCATTGTGTCTTGGTCAGTAGAGCAGGTATGGTAATGAATACTTCCAAGTGATTTTATTTTTTTTTTTGTGGGTGGGGGGGATGAAGTCTCATTCTGTTGCCCAGGATAGAGTACAGTGGTGTGATCTCGGTGATTCACCCACTTTCGCCTCCCAAAGTGCTGGGATTACAGGCATGAGCCACCGAACCCCGCAAGTGAACATTTTATTTACCACTCCTATCTGATGTGACCCAAGTTTGGAGATGCAGCTAGTATCCAAAAGTCCTCAAACCATCTTTCTTGGATTTATACATGTATCCAATCTTCAAAACCATTCCCTTTTTTGTTGTCGTTGTTCATTCTTCCTGGGTTCTACCTAATTCCCTGCCTTGGTTATATCTGGGCTATACCATGGTACTGCTCATTTCTGCCCAATACAGTACCTCTTCGTGTATTACCATGACAGGAAGATAGAGACAAGGTGGTGCTACTTGTTTGGTGCCTGTGATGTCTTCCTAATGTGCGTCAGCCATTTTATTCTTCAGTGATCAAATTTAGGCAGTGGGCAAGAAGTTACTGTTAATTATTGGTAATATTAAACTGACTTATCTGTTTTTCTTTACTTAAGCTTATTGTCTGCTAATGTGCCATTAGTACTCCTTTTATGTTAGTTTGTTTACTCGTTCATAGAGTCCATTTTTCAAGGAAATTTAAATTCAAGTATAACATACCCACAGAAAAGTATATATGCCATAAGGGTACAGCCCAATGAAGTGCAAAGTGAACACACCCATGTAACCAGTGGCCAGATCAAGACGTCCCCAACACTTCAGAACCCCGTTGTATGAACTCAGTCATTAATCCCTCTACAAAGGTTGAATTGTATTGTAAAATTCTCATTTTCTTGTAATATGTAGGTAGCTTTAGATAATGTTAACTGGTTACTTTTTTTTTTTAGGGGTTGGCCACCATCATTTTGTTTTGAAAAATTTACTTTGTCTCTTACATGATTATTGATAAACTCAAAAGTGACCTTTCTTTGGAAAGGTAACCCCCTGCACTTGACATGAATGTTGCTCCTAGGTCTGAATCGGATCTAGAATTTCTATGCTGCTCAGATCATTTGTGGCACTGACAAAGCACCCTATTCCCTTTGGAAACCTCACAAGTAAGATTGTATTACAGGGACTTATTTTTTACTTAGAAAAAAATCTTTTTTAAAAAATTATAATTTACAGCTTGGATACTTCAGCTTAGTTTGGTTTTTCATTTAATTTAACTTTTTTTTTTTTGCTTTTTTTTCTTGTTGAGACAGAGTTTTGCTCTTGTTGCACAGGCTGGATTGCAATGGCACAGTGTGTGGGCTCACTGCAACCTCCGCCTCCCAGGTTCAAGCAGTTTTCCTGCCTCAGCCTCCCAAGTTGGCATACAGGTGCCTGCCACCATGCCCAGCTAATTTT
>NW_016107530.1:3609443-3610941 GCF_001604975.1 Cebus imitator | reverse complement strand
TTTTTTTTTTTTTTTTTTTTGGTGCTGTGACTTAGATCTTTTTAACTTTTTGAACCTTAAAATTTTTTTAAATCATGTAATCTTGCTCCTTCTAATATTAATTTTTAAATTTAAAAATTATATACACCTTATAGATATGTTTTAAATTTCTTCTTCTTATTATTTTTTCTTTTCTTTTCTTTAGGAGGGGACTGAGCCTGAAGGGGCTGCAGGGCTGCAAGGCCCTGCCTGTGCCCCTCATATATTTCAAATTTAAAAAAACCATTACAATTTTAGCCTGTCCTTGGTGGAGATAATGATATGTAGCAGTTTGGGTATACTCAAACTAAGAGTTAGGGTGTTAAATTTGTCTCTGTGTTTTGTGACAGGGCCTTGTTCTGTCACCCAGGCTAAAGCACAGTGGCGCAACTCACTGCAGCCTTGACCTTCTAGGATCAAGCAATCCTCTTAACCTCAGCCTCCCAAGGAGCTGAAATCATTGGCACTCACCACCACACCAACTAGTTTTCTGGGTTTTTTGGTAGAGACAGCGTCTCATTTTATTGCCCAGGCTGGTCTTTAACTCCTGGGCTCAAGCAGTCCTCCTGCCTTGACCTCCCGATGCCTTGGGGTTGATTTTTTTTGAAACGGACTTTTGCTCTTGTCACCCTGGCTGGAGTGTGGCAGTGCAATTTCAGATCACTGCAACCTCTGTGGTTCAAGTTATTCTCATGCCTCAGCCTCCCCAGTAGCTGGAACTACAGGTGAGCACCGTCACCACCTAACTTTTGTATTTTTCGTAGAGACAGGATTTTACTGTGTTGGCCAGGCTGGCCTCAAACTCCTGACCTCAGGTGATCCGCCTGCTCTGGCCTCCAAAAGTGCTGGGATTACCACCTTGCCTGGCCCTAATTTTTGTACTTTTAGTAGAGGCAGGGTTTCACCATGTTGGCCAGGCTGGTCTCAAACTCCTGACCTCAAGTGATCCACCCACCTCAACCTCCCAAAGAACTGAGAGTACATGCGAGAGCCACTCGGCCAGTTTTTGTTAGTAGTTTAAAAAATAGAGACAACATACTAAGCTAAGAGTGATAATTCAGTTTGCATTGTAACTAGCAAAGCCTGTCGCCCAGGCTAGAGCGCAGTGGTGCCATCTTTGCTCACTGCAACCTCCGCCTCCTGGGTTCAAGCAATTCTCCTGCCTCAGCCTCCTGGGTAGCTGGGACTACAGACACCCGCCACCATGCCCAGCTAATTTTTATATTTTAGTAGAGACGGGGTTTCACTATGTTGGCTGGGACGATTTCGATCTCTTGAACTTGTGATCTGCCCGCCTCAGCCTCCCAAAGTGCTGAGATTACAGACGTGAGCCACTGTGCCCGGCCTCATTTACTCTTCCATAAGAACCTTAGAAACAAGCTAAATTTGAATAGACTGGGGGAGAGATTTGTGACTAGTCTTCTAAGGTTGACTTTCTCATTTAGAAACACTATTATATTTTTCCAGCTGAACTTTCTTT
>NW_016107530.1:3607641-3608693 GCF_001604975.1 Cebus imitator | reverse complement strand
CATCCTGGTCAACATGGTGAAACCCCGTCTCTACTAAAAATACAAAACATTAGCTGGGCATGGTGGTGCGTGCCTGTAATCCCAGCTACTCAGGAGGCTGAGGCAGGAGAATTGCCTGAAGCCAGGAGGCGGAGGTTGCGGTGAGCCGAGATCGCACCATTGCACTCCAGCCTGGGTAACATGAGTGAAACTCCGCCTCAAAAAAAAAAATAATAATAATAATAATTAAATGTCAGAATAGTATTCACTGACATTAGGAGTAGATGCTATATTTTTGTACAAACAGAATAAAAATGTATGCCTTCAGCATTCTTCTGGTTTTTTGAAGTAGGGCAATTAAAAAGTTGTTTAAATACTTGATTTTTCTGTTTTCTATAAGCATATCACATGAATAGAAGCCAAATTTGTCTACTATAACAAAAACCTATGGGGCTTTGAACCTCTTCTGTCTGTGACCTGAGAATTCAAGATTACTCTCACCAACAGTTGCCTCTTGGAAATTTAACAGTAACTTTATCACAACACTCTCTTCTCTCCACCAACATGGGTAGCTCACTGCAACCTCCACCTCCCAGGTTCAAGTGAGTCTCCTTCCTGAGCCTCCCTAGTAGCTGGGATTACAGGCGTGCCCCACCACTCATGGCTAATTTTTGTATTTTTGTTAGAAACAGGGTTTTGCCGTCTTGGCAAGACTGGTCTTGAACTCCCGATCTTAGATGATTCACCTGCCTTGGCTTGCCAAAATGCTAGGATTACAGGTGTGAGTCACCGCGCCCAGACTTGGTAGCTCCTTTTTATTGTGTTTTACTTTGCTGAATGACTGATATTGTTGGGCCTATATTCATATGCTCATTGTCTATTTCCATATTCTCTATTGTGAAGTGCCTGTTCAATTTTTTTTGGCCAATTTTCTATGGAGGAAATTCTCTACATGTGTTGTGTCATATATATTATGCCAAATATATGTAATGTAAATATTTTCCTCCTGCCCTTTTGCTTGTCTGTATTTATTTTTATATTTATTTTTTTGAGACAGAGTTTCTCTCTGTCAC
>NW_016107530.1:3598357-3603396 GCF_001604975.1 Cebus imitator | reverse complement strand
CAGTCTGGAGTGCAGTGGCACAGTCTGGGGGCTCACTCAACCTCTGCTTCCCAGGTTCAAGGGACCCTCCCGCCTCACCCTCTCAAGTAGGTTGGACTGCAGGCAGGTGTCCACACCTAGCTCATTTTTTTGTATATTTTGAAGAGATGAGGTCTAACCATATTGCCCAGGCTGATCTCAAACTCCTGACCTCAAATAGTCCAACCACCTCCCAAAATGCTGGGATTACACAAATGAGCTACTGCACCCAGCCTGCTATTTTTATTTATTTATTTATTTATTTATTTTTTAGTGATAGGATCTCACTGTGTTGCCCAGGCTGCCGTGCCTGATGATAGCCTTGAATTCTCCATCTCAAGTGATACTCCTGCTTCAGCCTTCCAAGTAACTGGGACTACAGGCATATGCCACTATGCCGGGTTTATTTTCTTTTTTTTGTGGAGACTGGGTCTCAGTATGCTGCCCAGGCTGGTCTCAAACTCCTGGCCTCAAGCAATCCTCTCACCTCCACCTTCCAAAATCCTGGCATTACAGGTGTGACCTGAGGCACACAGCCTTTTTTTTCTTTTCAGTTAGCTGATTTGGTAAGCCATTTTAAAATGCTTTGCCCACTCCAATGTCAGGAGGATGTTTTCTTCTAAAATTCTTCATTGCTTTATTTTTTGTGTTTTGATATGTAATATAATTCAAGTTGATCAGTGTGAGGTAGGGGTCAAGATTCTTTTTTTTCCATAAACTTTGGTATAGTTGGTCAATTTACACGCACACACACACACACACACACACACACACACGAACCTCTGATAGGGTTTTGATTGGGATTGCATTGAATCTAGAGATCAATTTTAGGAAAGTTGACATAATAATGTCTATTCCATGAATTTATATTCCTCTGCATTTAGTTAGGCCTTTATTTTAATAATATTTTTAGTTTCCAGGGGTCTTAACAGATTTAATTTTTTTTTCTTTTTTTTTTTTTTGAGACAGAGTCTCGCTCTGTTGCCCAGGCTGGAGTGCAATGGTGTGATCACAGTTCACTGCAACCTCCACCACCCAGATTCAGGCAATTCTCCTGCCTCAGCCTCCTGAGTAACTGGGATTACAGGCACACACCACCACATCCGGGTAATTTTTGTATTTTTAGTAGAGACGGGGTTTTGCCATGTTGGCCAGGCTGTTCTTGGACTCCTGACCTCATGTGATCCACCGACCTCACAAAGTACTGGGATTACAGGCATAAGCCACTACACCTGGCCAATACATTTAATATTTAAGCAGTTTATTGAACTCAGATTTGAATTTAAATACTCCTAACCATTGTGCTTAATTTTCTATGATACACTGACGGAAATTTGGAATATCCAGAAAAAGCACAAATATCATCAGTAAAAAGTATTTTAGTATTTCCAATACAAAAACTTAAATTTGTTATTAATTTTGACAACTTGAATATTAACTGATATAATTTTGATATTATATATAAGTTTTCATTTGTGGTTATTTGCAAGCAGTGTGTTATTATTTGGCTGTAAGAGGACATGTAAATTATAGAAAAAATTTTAATATAAATAATTGTGTTTAGGGGGAAGGTCCTAAAGCCACCTCTACTCAAGGGATGCCTTGGTAGCAATGATTGTTAACCATCTGGAGTGACAGAAGAAAGTGATATGGGTAACTAACTTCTTAAGAAGTTTCATCTCAAGTTTTGTGATATTACAGGAACAAAAAATTATGCTATTGGTTGCTCCTTTCTGGTCACATGGATGGGCATTTTCATCATGTCCTGGTAGTGTAGTGATTAATGTAGTCAATCTCTGCACTTTTTAAATTTGTGCTACAAGGGAGACAGTTTTAAATCGTTGGATGGTTTTCAGTGGTGACATTTGTATAAAAAATTTTTTTTTTGTAGTAAACACTTGGATCACTCAGCAAATTTTGAATAGTGCTGAAGCCTTTTTAGCATCCCAAGAATTTGATGCAGTATAAGATAATAAATAAATATTTAAAATTAATTTTTCTATTTTACATTCACCAAGTCAACTAGATCACATTAGTCTTATGAATAAAATGTGTATAATGCATGTAGAACTCACAGAAATCACAGAGGCATTGCTTTATGTATATTAGCTCTTGATAAGTAAAATGAATCACCCAAAGGAAACTCCGTAACGTTCCTCAGATGGCCAAAATTCAGTTGTCAAGTTTATTTTTAATGTTGAGAGTTCTTCGATATTTCCATCTACCTACATCAGATGCTTGTTTCCATCATCTACATTTGTTCCATTGTGACATTTGTGGGATTTGAGAGCAGTTAGGTTTTCCACCAGGCCCTCTCTTGTCTGTTGTGCAAACTATAACAGCAGTGAAATAAAACACAGACTGCCTTGTACTACTTCTACAAATGATAACCACGTGTCACAGATTTTTGTTCTTCCTGTTGTTTGTTAGCCATATAGGATCAGGTACTCTTGTGATGAGTCTCATGGAGGGAACTACTGAGGCACTGGAAGGTCCTGTAGGCTTTTATCCCTTGAGAAGTAGTAACTTTAAAAAATCTAAAATATGGCCAGGCATGGAGGCACATGTCTGTAATCCCAGATCTTTGGGAGGCCAAGCGGGGATGATTGCTTGAAGCTAGGAGTTTGAGACCAGCCTGGGTAACATAGTTAGACCCATGTGCTCATCAAATTTTACTAAGTAAATAAACTAAACTATAATCATGCAGAATATTAAAAGGAATATCCATTGCATTCAAATTTGGCATGCTTGTTTTCCATAGATGAATGCATTCTTTTTTTTTCAGGTTTTGAGAAGAAGCAGTGATGAAGAAAAAGTTCTTTGTTTGGTCCGACAGCGTACAGGCCACCACTGTCCAACCGCTGTGATGGTGGTGCTCATCATGGTATGGGATGGAATCCCTCTTCCAATGGCCGACCGACTATACACAGAGCTCACTGAGAATCTAAAGTCGTACAATGGGCACCCTACCGACCGAAGATGCACCCTTAATGAAAAGTAATTACATTTGTTTTATGCTGCTTTGCCATTGAGATCTCTATTACATAATGATATAATGGTTAACTAGCTACCAACTGTGTATATTATATGGGATTAACAGGATTTGGGCATTGTGGAGTTAAAAAGAATGAACATTTCTTTTTCTTTTTTTTATTTTTTTATTTTTATTTTTAGTAGAGACGGGGTTTCACCATGTTAACGAGGATGGTCTCGATCTCTTGACCTCGTGATCCACCCGCCTCGGCCTCCCAAAGTGCTGGGATTATAGGCGTGAGCCACTGCGCCGGGCCGAACATTTCTTTAAAGAGTGTTTCATAGTGAGTTAAGGTCGGTTTACATCATTCTCTTTTTAGAATATTATTTCATTCTAAAAGGAAAAATATTGCTGACCCAACTGACTTAGCTCACTTCTAGAGTCTGAAGGAAAGGGATTTTTATTTAAAGGAACAGTCTTCCACAGGAGGGTCATATCATTTTGCATTTCCTCTATTCAGTGTAAGAGAATATCTGTTTTTCTATAGTCTTACCAATGATTGTGTTGGCAAATGTGAGATTTTGCCAATTAAGAGAAATGACATCAGTTTGTAATTTTTGTGTTTTTTTGAGATGGAGTTTCCCTCTTGTTGCCCAGGCTGGAGTGCAACAGCATGATCTCAGCTCACCGCAACCTCCACCTCTTGAGTTCAAGTGATTCTCCTGCCTCAGCCTCCCGAGTAGCTGGAATTACAGCCATGAGCCACCATGCCTGGCTAATTTTGTATTTTTAGTAGAGTCACGGTTTCTCCATGTTGGTCAGGTTGATCTCAAACTCTCTACCTCAGGCGATCCGCCTGCCTCCGCCTCCCAAAGTGCAGGGATTATAGGTGTGCGCCACTGCGCCCAGCCTCAGTGTAATTTTCACTTGAATTTCTCTTACGAATGAGAATATTTCTTTCATATGATTAAGAACGATTTGGCTTTGTTCTTGTTGTTGTTAACAACAACCTGTTTTTGTAGAAGATTTCTAAATTTCTCTATTTTCTCTCTGATAGAACTATTACCTCTTAGTCTGTGATATAATTTCTAAATTCTTTTCCCAGTTTGTTGTCTTTTTCCTTTCACTACATTATCTCCTGCAAAAGGTTTTCCTTTTAATGCAATCAAACATATCCATCTTTTTCCTTGTTTGGGTCTAGATCTGGAGTGGTATTTAGGCCTGTTTTTCTGTAACTGTAAGCAAAGCAACGTATAATTAAACCAATATTTTTAATCAGCGTTGTATCAATATTGAGTGATATTCAGGAAACTGCTGTAGGCGGTTTCACTTAAAATCAGTTTCCAAGAGCCTATTGATATCAAGTGAGGAATGACTAAACTTGTGTAGCATGTAAATTTTTGAAATTTAAATCTGTCACACATTTAAAGTCTGCTAATTATTTTATTATGTCAACATACAATGATAATATCTCTTGCATAAAGTCAATGCTCTAAAGGTTATACATACATTGTCTAATTTGTTCTTCCCAATAATTAACTAAAATAAGCGGTATTCTATTTCAGTTAATGTAGATCTAACACACCAATGAAAAGGAACCTCACAAGGCGGGGCATGGTGGCTCATACCTGTAATCCCAGCACTTTGGGAGGCTGAGACAGGAGAACTGCTTTAACCCAGGAGGTGGAGGTTGCAGTGAGCCGAATTTGTGCCACTGCACTCCATCCAGTCTGGCCATCAGAGTGAGACTTCATCTCAAAAAAAAAAAAAAAAATGAGGATATTATTCTCTTATATATCCCCATATAATAATCAAAATCAAAAAATTTGAATTTGATAAGATACTGTGATCTCATCTTAGCTCATATTTAAATGTCATCCATTTCCCAATAATGTACTTCCTGGTATTTTCCCCACATCAGTGATTCAGTCAATTTAGTTATTTTGTCCTTTTGCTCCCTTAATCCTTTTTTTGCCCTCAGACTTTGTCTTTCATGACATTGAAATTTTTGTTTTTTTTTTTTATGTTTTTTCTTTTCTTTTTTTTT
>NW_016107530.1:3595266-3597661 GCF_001604975.1 Cebus imitator | reverse complement strand
AACAAGAGCGAAACTCCGTCTCAAAAAAAAAAAAAAAAAAATCAAATATAATCTGGACTATTACACTCAGTGCAATTTGTCCCACTATTGGTCGTGTTGACCATTTAAAATATTCTGAGGATGCTCTTTTAGATCTCATGATTTACCACATTTCCTCTGTGTTTCATTTTTTAAAATAAGAGTATGTAGTAAGTTAAACAACAATTTTCTCTCCTTCTATGTCTTTTTAAATGATATGAATACATTTCTGATCTTTCTATTTGTTTGGCAACTTTACTTTTATTCTATTCAAATTTATTTTAACCATTTTCATTCTATTTGCATCTCATTTTTTTCCTTAACAAGTTACTATGATATTTTGTTCTTTCAAAAAACATCAACCATCTTGGTAAGATCTTAGGGGGAGTTGACATACCTGAGCTACTCTTCTCTTTTTTTCCTTCATATTGTCTTTTTTTTTTTTAACTTACAGATTTCAGTTATTTTTTGAAAAAATAGAGATGGGTCTTGCTATGTTGCCCATGCTGGTCTTGAGCTCTGGGCTTCAAGTGTTCCTCCCACCTTCAGCTTGCCCAAGTGCTGGGATTACAGGAGTGAGTCACCGTTCCTGGCCCTCCTTTATAATGTCTTTAGTGAATTTCATTGTAGTCTTTCTTATAAGCAATGTTAACTTACATATCAGGCATTTTCCAGGCTTTCACAGTGAAACCATAAAAAATAGATTTTATGTTCATTCTCTTGTCACCACCGTGGAAGAAATGCTTTTCACCTTCTGCCATGAGTCTGAGGCCTCCCAAGCCAAGTGGAACTACATGTGCATTGCCATTGCAATTTCTCTTCTCATGATTCTGATGTGTGCTATGGCTACTTAAGGAGTATACAAACAACACGCAGCCTGGATTATCCCATTCTTCTGTTACCAGATCTTTGATTTTGCCCCGAACACCTTGGTTGTGATCACTGTGCTTGTTTATCCAAACTCCATTCAGGAATACATACAACAACTGCCTCCTAATTTTCCCTACAGAGATGATGTCATATCAGTGAATACTACCTGTTTGGTCCTTATTCTTCTGTTTATTAGCATTGTTTTGACTTTTAAGGGTTACTTGATTAGCTGTGTTTGGAACTACTACCTATACATCAATGGCAGGAACTCCTCTGATGTCCTGGTTTACTTTACCAGCAATGACAATACAGTGCTGCTACCCCTGTATGGTGATGCCACTGTGAATGGTGCTGCCAAGGAGCCGTCGCCACCTTACGTGTCTGCCTAAGCGGAGCTGAGGGCAGCAGCTTTACTTTTTTGACATCTGAGCAATAGTTCTGTTATTTCACTTTGCGATGAGCTCTCTGAGCTTGTTTGTTGCTGAAATGCTACTTTTAAGAATTTAGATGTTAGGTTGAAACCTGTACTTTTCAGCATATGCTTTACTCTAGACCACTGTGATAGATGAGCTGTAGAATTCTTTCTGTAGTATTCGGGGTGTAATGGACTTCACTAACCTTCCCTAGGCACTGAAACTTCCCCCAAATCTGATGGACCCAGAATCTGAGAAGTTCGCTTTTGTACCTGCTGGGCTTCAAAGTTAGGCAGTTAGTCATACTTTTTCTCTCTACTTCCTCTACTTTGAAAGTGTAAAATAAAACCAAAAGTAGACAACTTTTTCTCAAGCCATTCCAGTGTAGAGAGCAAACCTTATGAAAACAGGAATGTCAATTGTGTAATTATTGTTCTAATTAGGTAAATAGAAGTCCTTATATATGTATTACAAGAATTTGCCCCATAGTATCCCTTATGACTTAAGTTCAATGACAGTTTGCACTTGGTGGTAAGGGATTTTTCTCCATGGCCTAAATTAAGACCATTAGAAAGCGCTAGGCTGTGGGAGCAGTTAACCATCTGATGACTGTCTCATGCATCCGGGTCCAGGGACATGGGTGACTTGCCTCTTCTGTGTTAGAGGGTGGGGTGGGTGTGTTTGGCACTGTGTGGGATCTGCTTCTCCTCTCCTGGATTCACATCCCTACCCAGGGCCCGCTTTCACTAAGTATTCTGCCTTAGCCTGGTTCAAGGAGGTCATCCAGCTGACTTTATCAAGCAGAATTGGAATATATTTGATATACATTTGCCTGACAACATGGAAAACGGTTTTCCTCCTCCTTTCCCTCCAAGGTGCATTCTACCGCTTTGAACTTCCAAGTATACCTAGTGACCTTTTAAAATGTAAATGTTTTCAGAAAAATGAAGGTTGCTTTCCTTGTATGTGCTTTGACTATTACTTGACTACCTGAACTGCAAGGCATTTTTATATATTCATACGTTCCAAAGTCAGCAACTCTCCTGTTGGTTCATTATTGAATGTGCTATAAATGAAGTCTTTTTTTTTTTTTT
>NW_016107530.1:3586824-3595081 GCF_001604975.1 Cebus imitator | reverse complement strand
AATTTTTTGTATTTTTAGTAGAGACGGGGTTTCACCGTGTTGACCAGGATGGTCTCGATCTCTTGACCTCGTGATCCACCCGCCTCGGCCTCCCAAAGTGCTGGGATTATAGGCTTGAGCCACCGCGCCCGGCTTATAAATGAAGTCTTTTGCAATTAAAAAGAGATTTGCCCACACACTAGAAAATAGGTATAGGTTTTGTTTCTAAATTTTTATATTATTTTCACTTTTTAAAACTAATATTTGGTTTATTGTTTGTATATTTTAATCATTACATAAGTACAATATATACTGTTAAGTTGTAAGCATTATGCAATTTTATTTTATTTTTTACTTAATTTTTTAAATGTTATTTTTGTTCTTCTTTTCTGACGGAATTGAAAAGCATGGAATTCTTTTTTTGCTTTTTCATTTTTTTTTTTTTGAGACAGAGTCTCGCTCTGTCACCCAGGCTGGAGTGCAGTGGTGTGATCTCGGCTCACTGCAACTTCCACCTCCCAGGTTCAAGTGATTCTCCTGCCTCAGCCTCCTGAGTAGGTGGGACTACAGACAAGCGAGTACCACCACGCCCAGCCAATTTTTTGTATTTTTAATAGAGACGGGGTTTCACCATGTTGGCCAGGATGGTCTAGATCTCCTGACCTCGTGATCCACTCGTCTCGGCCTCCCAAAGTGCTGGGATTACAGGCGTGAGCCACTGCACCTGGACACAATTCTTTTTTTAACTTTTATTTTAGGTTCAGGAGTACATTTGCAGGTTTTTCATATAGGTAAACTCATGTCATAGGATTTTGTTGAACAGCTTATTTAATCACCCAACTACTAATCTAGTATCCAGTGGTTATTTTTTCTGATCCTCTCTTTCTTCTAACCTCCAACCTCAGGTAGGCCCCAATGTCTGTTGTTCCCCTCTTTTGGTCCATGAATTCTCATCACTTAAATCCCACTTAAAGTGAAAACATACAGTATTTCATTTTATTTCCCACGTTAGTTTGCTAAGGATAATGGCCTTTAGCTTCATTCATGTTCCCACAAAAGACACGATTGTGTTCTTTTTTATGGCTCTATACTATTCTGTGGTGTATATGTACCACATTTTCTTTAATCTGTCATTGATGGGCATTTAGGTTGATTACATGTCTTTGCTATTGTGAATAGCACTGCAGCGAACATTCACAAGCATGTGTCTTTATGGCAGAATGATTTCTATTCCTTGGGATATATACCCCGTAATGGGATTGGAAAAGCATACAATTTTAGAACTACAAGAAGAATATATGCTTCTTTCATTATCATTATTACGATATAGTTTAGTTTAAGCCTTCAGAAATGCCCTAAAAGTGATACACTTAAGATTTAATTAAATGAAACTAGTTTTCCGCACCGTTTTTTCTATTATGCACTTTTTAAAGTTTTTAAAATTGAGAAACTTTTTTTTTTTTTCCCTAAGACAAAGTCTTGCTGTGTCACCCAGGCTGAAGTGCAGTGGCACCTTCTTGGTTCACTGCAGCCTCTGACTCCTGGGTTCAAGCAATTCTACTGCCTCAGCCTCCCGAGTAGCCGAGATTATAGGCGCCTGCCACCACGCCTGGCTGTTTTTCGTATTTTTAGTGGAGAGGGATTTTCCCATGTTGGCCAGGCTTGTCTCCAACTCCTGACCTTGTGATTCACCCACCTTGGCCTCCCAAAGTGCTGGGATCACAGGCGTGAGCCGCCATGCCCAACAAAGAAACTGTTTTTATTTACAATATATATTATTTTTCAATCCTCAGGAAATTATATCAGTCTCATTTTAGATATAAAGGAGCTGAATTCCAAAGAGGTAATAAGATGTTCTAATTTTCATTTGTGATAGGGAACAAATCTGGGATTTATCTTTTTTTTTTTTTTTTTTGAGACAGAGTTTCACCCTGTCTCCCAAGCTATAGTGCTGTGGCGCGATCTTGGCTCACTTGAAGCCCCCAGGGTTCAAGCCATTCTCCTGCCTCAGCCTACCATGTAGCTGGGATTACAGGTGTCCACCACTGTGCCTGACTATTTTTGTATTTTTAGTAGAGATGGGGTTGCATCATGTTGGACAAGCTGGTCGAACTCTTGACCTCAGGTGATCCACCTACCTTGGCCTCCCAAAGTGCTGAGATTACAGGCGTGAGCCACTGTGCCTGTCCCAAATTCAGGATTTAAAAACCATGTTCTGGCCGGGTGCAGTGCCTCACACCTGGCACTGTGTGATAACTTGAGGTCAGAAGTTTGAGATCAAGCTGGTCAATCTGGTGAAACCTATTTCTACCAAAAAAAAAAAAAAAAAATTAGCCAGGCATGGTGGCGCATGCCTGTAATCCCAGCTACTCAGGAGGCTAAAGCAGCAGAATCACTTGAACTTGGCAAACACAGATTGCATTGAACCAAGATTGCACCACTGCATGCCAGCCTGGGTGATAGGGTAAGGCTGCATCTCAAAAAAAACCAAAAAACTTGGTTCTTTATTTCCTCATCTCAGACATCTCCAAATCAAACAAGACTGGATATTTTATATCTGTATGGTTTATTCCCATTTATTTGGATTTGCAGTCATGACCAAATATTTTCCCTAGAAATTTGGTTATAATGAAGTATAGTTCACCCTGGTCCCCTAGTCAGATACCATTTTTTTTTGTTTTATTTCTTTTTAATTAATTTATTTATTTTAATTGTTTTATTTTTGTGAGACATCTTGAAAAAATAAAAGTTAGCTTTTTATTGTTAACATTAAACTACTTTAAATAAGTAATTAAAATAGATAAGTGTTATAACTGGTTCTTTACCCATCTATACTTCTAAAGCTTTGTGAAACTGAGATGTTCTGTCTGAGGTATTCTACTGCTTTATCAATTCACTCTCTTGTGATTATGATCTTGCAGTCGTACCTGTACCTGTCAAGGAATTGATCCAGAGACTTGTGGAGCTTCATTCTCTTTTGGCTGTTCATGGAGTATGTACTTTAATGGCTGTAAGTTTGGTAGAAGCCCAAGCCCCAGAAGATTCAGAATTGATCCAAGCTCTCCCTTACATGTAAGTGTCCTTTTTTATTCAAAACTTATTTTTGAGTTACACATTGAATATGTAAGAGCATTCCTTTAACCTTTTTGAAACACTATAAAAACTAAATATTGAAAAGTAGTAATCAAATAGTAAAATTATATTTCTATTATATAAGTAAATAAATTAATTAAGACTCTTAATAAATTAGGTAAAGACTTTAGCTATCACCCCAAATTCCAATTGTTCCTGGCTTCCTCCTCTTGCTCTGCTACCCCACCCCAGAAAAGTCATCATTAAAAGAACCTAGAATTTTATACCCAGCCAAAATAGGAAAAAGCCATTTACCAGCATTTCAAAGACTCAGAAAGTTTACTACCCACAGACCTACTATGAAAGAATTACTAAAGGACGTAATCCAGAAAGAAGACATGTGAAACCGGAACGAATCTGTCCGGGACACGAGGCCATGGTGAGCAAAGAAATTAGTCAAACATAGTGTTAAGTTAAATAAGTTCAATACTTATATATTTTAAATTAAAATAAGAACCTATAACTCCACACCTTTATCAGCTCTTGGGTGGGTAGGCAATGGGAGGGTGTGGGGCACCAATAGGAACTAATTATTCTAATGTGTTATGCTTTGTTTGTGTAGTGAGGATTTATATTGATCAACTACAAGATTGGTGTCTTTTAATCTTAAAGCAGTGACCAAGAGTAAAAAACATTTCATATTAAAAGCCACTGTACACATACATAGACAAAAGAAATTAATTAAAACAAACCTATCTGAAAACAATACTTACCTCTCTTACATGTAACAGCACTAACATAAAAATATTTAAAAAGTTAATATAGTTATTGTAAGGATTTCTACGATTCATTTTTTATCATATTTCTTTTTTTTCTTTCTTTTTTTTTGAGATGAAGTTTTGCTCTTGTTGCCTGGGCTGGAGTGCACTGGTGTGACCTCGGCTCACTGCAACCTCTAACTCCCAGGTTCAAGCAGTTCTCCTGCCTCAGCCTCCCAAGTAGCTGAAATTACAGGCATGTGCCACCATGCCCAGCTAATTTTGTAGTTTTAGTAGAGACGAGGTTTCACTATGTTGTCCAGGCTGGTCTCAAACTCCTGATCTCAGTTGATACACCTGCCTCGGCCTCCCAAATTGCTGGGATTACAGACATCAGCCACCTCGACTGGCCTTTATTTATTTATTTTTTTAGTGCTAGTTTTGACATACTAAGCTGATTTCATTTCCCACTGAGTCATGACCCACTGATTGGAAAACACTGCTTGAGATGTTGTCAGAAAAACATATATTCGAGAAAGTATATATTAAATTTTTTTAATGAATAGAAATAGAATTTATACCCAGCCAAGATAGGAAAAAGCCTTTTTTTTTTTTTTTTTTTGAGACGGAGTTTTGCTCTTGTTACCCAGGCTGGAGTGCAACAGCGCGATCTCGGCTCACCGCAACCTCCGCCTCCTGGGTTCAGGCAATTCTCCTGCCTCAGCCTCCCGAGTAGCTGGGACTACAGGCACGTGCCACCATGCCCAGCTAATTTTTGTATTTTTAGTAGAGATGGGGTTTCACCATGTTGACCAGGATCGTCTCGAGCTCTTGACCTCGTGATCCACCCGCCTCGGCCTCCCAAAGTGCTGGGATTACAGGCGTGAGCCACCGCACCCGGCCCCGGAAAAAGCCATTTTTAAGGGAAATAATTCTTCTATAGGTTGGCAAAGGAAGTTTTAAAAATCATTAGCATGCAGGATAAGTAGAAAACACAAAATAGCCAGGCACAGAACCTCACACCTGTAATCCCAGCTACACAGGAAACTGAGGCAGGATTGCTTGAGCCTAGGAATTTGAGATTACAATGTGGTGGCACGCACCTGTAGTCCCAACTACTCGGGAAGCTGAGGTGGGAGGTTGGCTTGAGCCAACCAGCTCAATTTTACTTGTAAATATTATGTGATCAAAGCGTCTGTCACTTTTTGGCTCTCTGAGCAGCACCTTGGTGGTTGGCAAGAACAAACACCTTATGAAAGGTGGCACGGAAGAAAGTGCTTGATCCATTTTCTAAGAAAGATTCGTATAATGTGAAAGCACCTGCTATGTTCAATATAAGAAATACTGGAAAGACACTAGTCACCAGGACCCAAGGAACTAAAATTGCATCTGATGGCCTCAAGGGTCTTGTGTTTACTGTGAGTCTTGCTGATCTGCCAAATAATGAAGTTGCATTTAGAAAATTCAAGCTGCTAGGCCGGGCGCGGTGGCTCAAGCCTGTAATCCCAGCACTTTGGGAGGCTGAGGCGGGTGGATCACGAGGTCAAGAGATCGAGACCATCCTGGTCAACATGGTGAAACCCCGTCTCTACTAAAAATACAAAAAATTAGCTGGGCATGGTGGCGTGTGCCTGTAATCCCAGCTACTCAGGAGGCTGAGGCAGGAGAATTGCCTGAACCCAGGAGACGGAGGTTGCGGTGAGCCGAGATCACGCCATTGCACTCCAGCCTGGGTAACAACAGTGAAACTCCATCTCAAAAAAAAAAAAAAAAAAAAAAAAAAAGAAAGAAAATTCAAGCTGCTTACTGAAGAAGTTCAGGGCAATAATTGCCTGATTCGCTTCCATGGCATGGATCTTACCTGTGGCAAAATGTGTTCCATGGTCAAAATATGTCAGACAATGATTGATGCTCATGTCAAGACTACCAGTGCTTACTAGCTTCATCTGTTCTGTGTTTGTTTTACTAAATAAAACAACAACAACAACAACAACAATTGGGTATGGAAGAACCCCTATGCTTAGCACCAACAGTTAGGCCAAATCCAGAAGATGATGATGGAAATTATGACCTGAGAGGTGCAAACAAATGACTTGAAAGAAGTGATCAGGCTGAGTGTGGTGGCTTATGCCTTTAATCCCGGCACTTTGGGAGGCCGAGATGGGCGGATCACGAGGTCAAGAGATCGAGACCATCCTGGCCAACATGGTGAAACCCCGTCTCTAAAAAAAGATAAAAGAAAAAGAAAGAAGTGATCAATAAATTCATTCCAGACAGGATTGAAAAAGATACAGAAAAAAATCTTGCCAGCCTATCCTCTCCCTGATGTTTTCATTAGAAAAGTTAGAATGCTGAAGAAGCCTAAGTTTGAATTGGGAAAACTTATCAGCTTCTTAGTGAAGGTAGTTCTGGAAAAGCCATTGGGGACGAAATAGGTGATAAAGTAGAATGAGCTGATGGATATGAACCATCAGTTCAAGAATATATTGGTTTATAAATATAAGGGATCTTCAAAACGTTCATGGAAAATGCATATTATGAATAAACTATGCATGAATTTCATACTATTTTTGCACCCAAAAAAAACCTCATACTAACTTGTAACGTCTGAATGGAGACCAGTTTGAGGCACTAAGAAGGATAAGACATCAGTTTGTAAAGTGCCTCTATCAGAGCAACATGAATTCTGCTAAAATTGAAGCAAGAACCAGCATCAAATTTGTGGTGAAGGTCTGGTGGAAGAATGATGAAGTCGTTGATGCCTTATAAAAAGCTTATGGGCAATGCCCCAAAGAAATCTGCAGTTTACAAATGGATAACTCATTTTAGGAAGGGATAGGACAATTTTGAAGATGAAGACCAGAGTGGCAAACTTTCCACTGAGTCTCGCTCTCTCATCCAGGCTTGAATGCAGTGGTGCATTCTTGGCTCACTCACTACACCTGACCTCAAGTGATCTGCCTGCCTCAGCCTCTCAAAGTGCTGGGATTACAGGTGTGAGCCACCCTGACCAGCCAGCATTTTAGAAGTTAAGATAAAATTGGCCCTTTCTGGCTGTTTAAGGAAAGATGTTTGGCCAAAGATCAATGACAATCCCTCCTCCTTGCCAGGTGCCAAATTAATTCCTAGGTTATTTTATAAAGGTGTTTTGTTTTGTTTTGTTTTTTGAGATGGAGTTTCGCTCTTGTTGCCTAGGCTGGAGTGCAATGGCGCGATCTCGGCTCACCGCAACCTCCGCCTCCTGGGTTCAGGCAATTCTCCTGCCTCAGCCTCCTGAGTAGCTGGGATTACAGGCACGCACCACCATGCCCAGCTAATGTTTTGTATTTTTAGTAGAGACGGGGTTTCACCATGTTGACCAGGATGGTCTCGATCTCTTGACCTCGTGATCCACCCGCCTCGGCCTCCCAAAGTGCTGGGATTACAGGCTTGAGCCACCGCGCCCGGCCAAACTCTCTACCTCATGTGATCCCCCTGCCTTGGCCTCCCAAAATGCTGGCATTACAGGCATAAGCCACGGTGCCTAGCCCAGCCTACACAATTCTTACTGAAACATTATAGCCATGCAAACTTCCTGCCTGATGGGTGCCAAACTGTTGTGCCCAGCCCGGTTGCAGAAAAGAATAGAAATTTTAAACACTTAGCATCAAGATCCTGAGGCATTCTTAGAATTATTCTAACAGGAGATGGAACATGGCTTTAGCAGCACAATCCTGAAGACAAAGCACAGTGACAGCAATGGCCACCAAGACGTGTAGGAGGTCTAGTCAGAGCCCAAGTGGACCAGTAAAGAGCAAAGGTCATGGCAGCAGTTTTTTGGGATGCTCAAGGCATTTTCCTTGCTCACTTTCTGGAGGGCCAAACAAAAGTAACATTTGCTTATTACAAAAGTATTTTGCGAAAGTTGGAGAAAGCTTTAGCAGAAAGTTGCCCAGGAAGCCTTCACCAGAGAGTCCTTCTCCACCACAAGAATGCTCCTGCTCATTCCTCTCATCACGCAGGGGCAATTTTACAAAGAGTATCAATGGAAAATCATTAGGCATTCACCTTATAGTCCTAATTGAACTCCTGATTTCTTTTTGTTTCCTAATCTTAAAAAATCTGTAAAGGGCACCCATTTTCCTTCACTTAATAATGCAAACAATCAACAACAGCAACGTGGTTAAATTCCCAAAGTGCTCCATGCTTTAGAGATGGATTAAATGTCTGTTATTGTCACTTACAGAAGTGTGTTGACCTGAATGGAACTTAAGTTCAGAAATCATTATTTTATTTTTTGAAACAGAGACTTCCTATGTTGCCCTGGTTGAACTCTTAGGCTCAAGAGATTCTCCTTTCTCAGCCTCTGAAGCTGGGTTTACAAGTGTGTGCCATCCTGCCTGGTGATTTTTTTTTTTTTTTTTTTTTTTTTTTTTTTTTTTTTTTTTCTTTTTTTTTTTTTTTGAGAC
>NW_016107530.1:3584217-3586511 GCF_001604975.1 Cebus imitator | reverse complement strand
CACCATCATGCCCAGCTAATTTTGTATTTTTAGTAGAGATGAGATTTCTCCACGTTGGTCAGGTTGGTCTCGAACTCCCGACCATAAGTGGTCTGCCTGCCTCAGCCTTCCAAAGTGCTGGGATTATAGGCGTGACCCACCTCACCCAGCTGACTTTCCTATTTTTTTAAACCACAACGGGTAACATATAAAAGTAGACTGATTAACAGACAAAAATCTATGAATGGATCTTACAAATTTGTTTGTATAATGAAAGGGTCAATATAAATCAGTAGGACACCAAAACAATTACCAGTCATGCTTTACATCTGCTACGATTGAGGCATGTCAGAAACCACTAAATAATTGACTTGCCGTTTCTACATTATTGGGTAGCTTTGACTTATTTGTATGCCAAAGGTTAATTTATTCATATAATGGGCTCCTTTCTGTGTTTATGGCATCTCCTTCCACCAACTCTCACATGAGCACATGAGTCAAAAGCCTCATGCAACCTTTTTCAGTCCATGCTCTCTGTACCTTTTATTTTATTTTATTTTTGTTTTTATTTTGAGTCAAGAGACAAGGTCTGGCTCTGTCACCCAGGCTGGAGTGCAGTGGCGTGATCTCAGTTCACTGCAACTTTTGCCTCCCAGGTTCAAGCAACCTTCCCACCTCAGCCTCCTGAGTAGCTGGGACTACAGGCATGCTCCATCACACCTGGCTAATTTTTTTTATTTCTTATAGAGGTGGGATTTCGCCAAGTTGCCTAAGCTGGTCTCACACTCGTGAGCTCAAGTTATCTGCCCGACTCGGCCTCCCAAAATGCTGGGATTACAGGCATGACCCACCACACCTGGCCCTCTATACCCTTTCAGTTGACTTCCTAAGAGTTGACTGTTCATTGACCAGATACCTAAGTTGATTGAGAATATAATCATTTCTGAGACACTTTCAGTGTTCATTCAACCATTTGTGTTTCCAAAGCCTCCCTTCTCTGTTTCATTTCTCATACTATTATCATGGATTTTTAAAAGAGACTCTTGTGATAGTTATCCTTTGAAAAAATCTGATGTCTCTGGCAGTAGCAATCCAGATTCTTGAGTGTTAATGATCCTCGTAGTCCTTCCAAGTCTTCCTCAATTTGTAGTCATTATGGTGTAGAAAAGAGAACTGTAGACAACCACTTACCCACTTACTACCTTTGATCTAGAGGCATTTACTAAACCTCTCAGTCATCCTGACTTTGCTCTTCCTGTCTCATGGTCCAAAGGTCCTAATCTATTCATAAGGACATATAGATTATATTTGAGACAGGACCTCATACATAGTAGGTGCTTTAAGTATGCACTCTCTCCTCTCTATTATACAAACTTGTTACATTGTAATAGAATTACTTTGCCATTTCCCCTTGCCAGCACATCATTGTTTTCATTTATTCCAAGTGCTCAATCCTATTGAATAAATATAAAATATGGCTCTCACTTTTCACAACATGAACAGCATTGTAATTTACTTCCAACACTTCAAATGTCTAATTAACTTGTATCAGAATTTTCATTTCAATATATATCATTAAAGCATAACAATGTCTAATAGATGAAGAAAAGAAGCGATGTGATTTTCTATGGTAGCTATTTTATCTGGATAAGTATGAATTGCACATTATCCACCATCACCCATGATTTATGGTACCTTAAACACACTAAGGTGCAATTATAAAATAACTAATGGATTATGTTTTCCTATAGGAAAAAAACCTTGAAGACAACTTACAGAGTTTGGCTACACGATTAGCTCCAATTTATAAGCAGTATGCTCCAGTAGCTTACCAAAATCAGGTATGTACTGGTATGGACTTTTTGTTTACTTATTAATTTGAGATGGAGTCTTGCTTTGTTGCTCAGGCAGCAGTACAGTGGCATGATCAAAGCTTGCTGCAAAATCCTAAGCTCAAGCAATCCTCCTGCCTCCCCCTAAAATATGCTGGGATTACAGATGAGCCAGACGATTTTATATTTTAAAAAGTCACTGTTGGCCAGGCACAGTAGCTCACACCTAGTCCCAGCACTTTGGGAGGCCAAGGTGGTTGGATCACCTGAGGTCAGGAGTTTGAGACTACCTGGCCCACATGGTGAAACTCTGTCTCTACTAAAAATACAAAAATTAGCCAGATGTGGTAACATGCGCCTATACTCCCAGCTAATCAGGAGACCGAGGCAGGAGAATCATTTGAACCTGGGAGGCGGAGGTTACATTGAGCTGAGATTATGCCACTGCACTCCAGCCTGGGTGACAGAATGAGACTGTCTCAA
>NW_016107530.1:3582721-3584072 GCF_001604975.1 Cebus imitator | reverse complement strand
TTTTTTTGAGACGCAGTCTCATTCTGTCACCCAGGCTGGAGTGCAGTGGCATAATCTCAGCTCAATGCAACCTCCGCCTCCCAGGTTCAAATGATTCCCTGGCCTCAGCCTACTGAATAGCTGGGACTACAGGCGCACGTGCCACCACACCCTGATACTAATTTTTGTATTTTTAGTCGGGATGGGATTTCATCATGTTGCCCAGGCTGGTCTCAAACTCCTTGCCTCAAGTGATCTGCCCACCTCAGCCCCCCCAAGTGCTGGGATTACAGGCATGACCCACCACACCTGGCCTCCACCCTTTCATTTTAAAAGGAGTTACAAATTAATTTTCTTTTTTTTCTCTCTTTTTTTAAAATTAATTTTCTATAATCGTTCATGAAATGTATCTATATCTTCTTTTTGGATATTGAAAATTCTCTGTATGTGATTAATGCAGTTTTATTGGTCTTTCTTTTTAATGGATTGACTGAATCTATTTTACTTATCCATCACCAGCAAGAATTAGTATTCTCCCCCGCCTTCCCTTGTAAAGATAATGATTTTCCTTTTACTCTGTGTATTGTCAAGTGCTTTATCCTGAATATTGCTAAACTACACCTTCACCACAATAATACACTTAGTTTCAGAAATTACAAAGTGTAATTAATACAGAAACTTTGTCAGGAAATTATTTTTACTCTTTACGGAAGGCAGGTGATCACCTTCTCTCTCTTAAGATTGTGCTCTATGCTTTCTTTTCTAGGTCGAGTATGAAAATATTGCCCGAGAATGTCGGCTTGGCAGCAAGGAAGGTCGTCCCTTCTCTGGCGTCACTGCTTGCCTAGACTTCTGTGCCCATCCCCACAGGGACATTCACAACATGAATAATGGAAGCACAGTTGTATGTACCTGTGTGAATTTGTATTCTAAAAGTTCCATTAATCTATGCTTAGGCTGCAGTCCTTAAGTATAACATGATGATGATTATTGTGACAAAGCTTAATTCATGTGCTATTAGAAATAAGTGTATAGAGGAGGTCTTCATTAAATGCACTGTCTATGTACTTCTAAAAAGTAGCAGAGCCAGTCCCAAACAAACATTTTGTTGAAAGGCTTATGTTACATATTGAACTGTGGTGTGTTTGTTGGGAGGCAGGACTAAATCATTATTTAAAGTAACAATTCTGTGCTATCAAACTGCTGGTAGGTATGAATTTGAGCAAGTTACTTAATATTTGTTTTTGCCATTTGCACTTCAGGGTTTTGTGAGGCAACTGTGCCAATTATCAGCAGTATTTCCATTCAGGTGTGCCTAGTAAGTCCATAGTTATGTAAATCATCACATGCCCATCACCTGAAGTCAATCAAG
>NW_016107530.1:3580316-3582056 GCF_001604975.1 Cebus imitator | reverse complement strand
TTTTTAGTAGAGACGGGGTTTCACCATGTTGACCAGGATGGTCTCGATCTCTTGACCTCGTGATCCACCCGCCTCGGCCTCCCAAAGTGCTGGGATTACAGGCTTGAGCCACTGCGCCTGGCCTGCTTTTGTATTTCTGTTGCACCAGTTTTTTAGGCTTGCCAGATCATTTTGAAATCTTCATTGTCTTGACTGCAGGATGAGTATGTTGGCTCAGGCCTGTTATCCCACCTACTTAGGAGGCCAAGACAGGAGAATTGCTTGAGCCTGGGAGTTCTAGACCAGCCTGGGCGACAAGACCCCGTCTCTTTAAAATATAGAATTAAAAAAAATTTTTTTTCAGGATTTAGCTAAAGCCTCTTACAGTGTGATCAAAAATATATGATCAGATCTTTCAACAGGCAGTCTTTCTTCCTTGCTTGGTCTGTTTTTTTGTGGCTATCTCTTATCAGCAGAAAAGTTTTATTCCTTTTAAGGACAAACAAACCACATCCAAGGTCTTAACTTATGAACAGAAACCAAAGTAGCCATTGAAAGCATTAGATATAGGGTACAAGACATACACTAGGGAGAATGCTTCGCCATCTGAAGCTCACACCACACTGGCCCAGTGGACAGCTCTGCACTCTCTGCTCGTGCTTGGGTGTGGCTGAGAGGAAGGCATGTCTGCAGGTTGGAAGGAGGACAGCTGTGTTTCACAAGTACTAAAGCATTTTAGACTGCATGGGGAGGTATATATTTTCACATTGATGGGAAGAGGTGAAAACAGCAAAGTCCCTCCCACAAAGCATTAGGCTGCCTTGCAGAGAGCCACGGCAGAGAAACGGACCTCTCCTTGCTCACGCTCGGTGAATTCTCTGCAGACCTGGCAGCATCCTGCAGCAGGGTGTCCTCTGAACTGGCGCCATGGTTCACTGAAAAAGGCATTCGTCCATCAAGTTCACAGAGGTGGCTATCACTGATGGTTCTAGAAACCATCACTGATGCTCCTGCTTTGAGGCGCCAGGCCTCCCGCTCACCAGCTGGCTATATCCTCCCACAGTGGGGGAAACTGAAGCCCAGGGAAGCAAAGTCACTTGCCAAGATCATGAGGCATCATTGACAGAGCTGAGACTGGGCCCAAGGCAGCCAAGTCCTCTTCTTCCCCGTCCCTTCACGAGCCTTGCTCGCTGGGGCCACTCTCCCACGGTCCCCGCAGCTTCCCTCCCAGGTGCCTGCTCCCTGGTCTTGGGAGGCAGGGGGCTCCCTGTACTTCCCCCTCGCATCAGTGCCCAAGGCCCTCCTGCTGTTCCCTGCTCCCATCCACCCTGAGTGCCACTCCTGACACCAACCGATGAGGCTGTGATATCCGTGCAGGAGTGAGTTTCTCTGCTCCTGCTCAGGGCTCACAGATTTCCACTGCAGCTTCATGCGGAAATACTCGTCCCTGAAGGGTGGAAGGAAGCGAGATGTGAGACCACCACTCTCTGCGGCACTGGGAGACCTCCCGGCCTGGTGCCGCCTCCCTGGTCAGCCCTGCAGAGCCCCTCCCTGATCATACAGACCCAAGCAGGTCACCTCATCATTCTTGCCACCATCCTTTATGCTTCACCTTCCTACTACACCTCTCACTACATAGAAATCCTTGTGGGCTTTTGGTGAAAATCTGTCACACACACACACCCCTCCCCACCGCTGGATAGGGTACAAGAGACAGGGAACTATCCAGCACTGCTGCATTTAAAAAAAAAAAAAAAAAAA
>NW_016107530.1:3577600-3579401 GCF_001604975.1 Cebus imitator | reverse complement strand
TTTTTTTGTAGCTGGAGCTTGGCTTTTTTTGCCCAGGCTGGAGTGCAATGGTGCAATCTTGGCTCACTGCAACGTCTGCCTCCCAGGTTCAGACGATTCTCTTGCCTCAGCGCCCCCCCAGGTAGTTGGTATTACAGGCATACACCACTGCACCTGGCTAATTTTTGTATTTTTAGTAGAAATGGGGTTTTTCCATGTTGGCCAGGCTGGTCTTGAACTCCTGACCTCAAGTGATCTGCCGTCCTCAGCCTCCCAAAGTGGTGGGATTACAGGCGTGAGCTACTGCACCCGGCCACATGACTATTTTAAATTATGAACAGATTACCACCCTGACAATTTATTATTTCAGGTTTTGGCCAGGCACCATGGCTCATGCCTATAATTCCAGCACTTTGGGACAGTAAAGTGGAAGGATTGCTTGAGCCCAGAATCTTTAATGTAGCTTAGGCAGCTTTCTGAGAACCTGTCTCTACCAAAAAAAATAAATAAATAAATTTAAAAATTAGCTAGGCATGATGGCACTCACCTGTATTCCCAGCTACTCAGAAGACTGAGGCAAGAGAATCACTCAAACCCAGGAGTTTGAGGCTGAAACGTATATTTACATTTTAGGATTTTTTGAAAAATGTGACTTCAGATATTGGGAAAAAAACTGAATTTTTTTAACCTTTAGCTCTTTAACTTTGCATTACCATTGGTATCTATCAAGTTCTATCATGAATCCAAAAATGCTATGAACATCAAATCTATGCCGGGCGCAGCGGCTCATGTCTGTAATCTCAGCACTTTCAGAGGCCAAGGCAGGTGGATCATGAGGTCAAGACAGCAAGACCATCCTGGCCAACATGGTGAAAACGCGTCTCTACTAAAAAGTACAAAAATTAGCTGGACGTGGTAGCATGCACCTGTAGTCCCAGCTACTCGGGAGGCTGAGGCAGGAGAGTTGCTTGAACTCAGGAGTTGGAGATTGCAGTGAGCCGAGATTGCGCCACTGCACTCCAGCCTGGTGCCTGGTGACAGAACAAGACTCAGTCTCAAAAAAAAAAAAGAAAAAAGAAAAAATCTGTTTATTTCATTTATCTCCAGTCTTTGCTATCATTGAAAGAGTTTATATCTCTATGATATATGTTTTTAATATGAAATAAAGAAAACATTTGATAGGTTTCTGATGGGTTTTTAATATTTGAAAATTAATTTGGCCGGGCCCAGTGGCTCACACCTGTAATCCCAGCATTTTGGGAGGCTGAGACAGGCGGATCACTTGAGATCAGGCATTCAAGACCAGCCTGGCCAACATGGTGAGACCCTGTCTCTGCTAAAAATACAAAAATTAGCTGGGTGCGGCATGACATGCCTGTAATCCCAGCTATTCTGGAGGCTGAGGCAGGAGAATCGCTTGAACCCAGGAGGTGATTGTTGCAGTGAGCCCAGATCACACCACTGCACCCTGGGAAACAGAGTCAAACTCTGTATCAAAAAAAAAAAAAGGAAAATTAATTACAACTAAAATACTAGTTTTAAAAGCAGAATATATTAATATTAGGTATCCAAAGTCAGGAACCACTATAGTATCTATAGTTCTATATTTTCATTTATCTATAATAAATATAACTTTTAAAGTAAAGAGGAGAGCTAAAATAGGTTGCATTTAAGATTTAAAAATTTTGGCTATACACTATTAATATTTCATATCCAGGCCGGGCGCAGTGGCTCAAGCCTGTAATCCCAGCACTTTGGGAGGCCGAGGCGGGTGGATCACGAGGTCAAGAGATCGAGACCATCCTGGTCAACATGGTGAAAC
>NW_016107530.1:3574660-3575665 GCF_001604975.1 Cebus imitator | reverse complement strand
AAAAAAAAAAAAAAAAAAATTTCATATCCATAGAAAGGCAAATTTATTGATATTTATTGATATGGCTCCTTATTGGAATAGAGCAATAATGGAACAAAAACAGAATATTTATCAATATAAAATTTAAAAAATTTGTAATAATTTACTTAGAAAATCAACTAAATATTACTCTGGCCTGCTTACAAACAACTGGGAAGTTACTATGATTGGACAGAGTTGGGTGGCTTGATATAAAATAATAATATACCATCGTCAACCAATTGAAAGTAAAATGGGAATATAAATCTCTTTCCCAAATGCAAGAAAATGAAGATAGGAATTAGCCACAATGAATGTGCACAACCCATATATCTTTCCCGTTTCATGTTTTTCTCCCTATCAGGTTTGTACTTTAACTAGAGAAGATAACCGGTCTTTGGGTGTTATTCCTCAAGATGAGCAGCTCCATGTCCTACCTCTTTATAAACTTTCAGACACAGATGAGTTTGGCTCCAAGGAAGGAATGGAAGCCAAGATCAAATCTGGGGCCATTGAGGTCCTGGCACCCCGCCGCAAAAAAAGAACTTGTTTCACTCAGCCTGTTCCCCGTTCTGGGAAGAAGAGGGCTGCGATGATGACCGAGGTTCTTGCACATAAGATAAGGGCAGTGGAGAAGAAACCTATTCCCCGAATCAAGCGGAAGAATAACTCAACAATAACAAACAACAGTAAGGCTTCATCACTGCCAACCTTAGGTGAGCCCTGTGGAACTTGCTAGTCTCCGCACAACTGTGATTGATACGGTGTTTGGACTTTCTTTCCCTTGCACATTATTTATCTTTGTAGGCGTCTTAGGCACGAGGCATTATGAAAAGAAAATATTTAAAGCAGATGTATTATTACAGTTTGTTTAGAGTTAAAACTAAGGCACTGAATATATTTTTACATATGCCAGAACCAAAAGTCAACAAAAAAGTGCCCCATCAGTGTTTCTTTGTAATTTTTTTTTTCTTTTTTTTTTTTTTT
>NW_016107530.1:3570522-3571960 GCF_001604975.1 Cebus imitator | reverse complement strand
GTAGAGATGGGGTTTCACCATGTTGACCAGGATGGTCTCGATCTCTTGACCTCGTGATCCACCCGCCTCGGCCTCCCAAAGTGCTGAGATTACAGGCTTGAGCCACCGCGCCCGGCCTGTGTAATTTTTTCTACTTATCCTTTTTTATATTTTAGTATATTCTTTTTTTGACATGAGGAGGGGTCTCACTTTGTTGCCCAGGCTGGCTTGGCACACCTGGGCTTAAGCTATCTTCCCACCTCAGCCTCCCCTGGAGTAGCTGGAACTACAGGCACACACCACTGTGCCCAGCTTATTTTAATTTATTTTTTATTTTTATTTTTATTTATTTATTTTTTTATAGATGGGGTTTCACCATGTTGGTCAGGCTGGTCTTGAACTCGCAACCTCAGGTGATCCACCCACCTTGGCCTCCAAAGTGTTTGGATTATAGGCATGACCCACCACGCCTGGCCTTTTATTTTTTATTTTTTATTTTAACATATTCTTATTGTTGTTCCTATGAATTGCCCCATCTAATTTGAAGCCCTACACATTGTTCTTGGCATAGATAATGGACATGACTTCATGGATGCCTTCCTTGATCACCTTTACCATCAGTTTAAGTAATCAGTAAACTAATAGAACTAAGCACCACTTTAACAGTGGTATTGTGGACTGTGGGTTGTTGTGTTTGTTTGTTTAGACAAGGTCTTGCTCTGTTGCCTAGGCTGCAGTGCAGTGGCATGGTCATGGCTCACTGTAGCCTCAACCTTCCAGGCTCAAACAATCCTCCCACCTCAGCCTCCCAAGAAGCTGGGACTGTAGTGCATGTGCCACCGTGCCCAGCTAATTATTGTATTTTTTGTAGAGATAGGTTTCACCATGTTTCCCAGACTGATCTGAACTCCTGGACTCAAATGATCTTCCCAAAGTGGTAGAATTACAGGCATCAGCCATCACACCTAGCTTCATTTGTTATGAAGGCTCGTTAGTTTTTCGGGTATTTTTAAGTGACAGAGTCTTGTTGTGTTGCCAAGGCTGGAGTACAATGGCTATTCACAAGTACAATCATAGCACATTGCTGCCTCAAACTCCTGAGATCAAATTATATTCCCACAGGAGCCTCTCTACTACCTAGGACTATAGGTGTGCACCACTACGACTGGCTCTTATCAGCTTTTCACCTATTTTTTTTTTTTTTTGGTGACAGAGTCTTGCTCTGTTGCCCAGGCTGGAATGCAGTGGTGTGATCTTGGCTCACTGCAACCTCCGCCTCCTGGGTTCAAGCAATTCTCCTGCCTTAGCCTCCCGAGTAGCTGGGACTACAGGCATATGCTGCCACACCTGGCTAATTTTTGTATTTTTAGTAGAGATGGGGTTTCACCATGTTGGCCAGGCTGTTCTCAAACTGACCCTGTGTTCCACCCACCTTGGCCTCCCAAAATGCTGGGATTAC
>NW_016107530.1:3560159-3569112 GCF_001604975.1 Cebus imitator | reverse complement strand
AAAAAAAAAAAAAAAAAAAAAATTAACTTTATACTATGTTCCTTACCTTCTTTAATTTTTTATATTTATGAGAGGTTCTTTTTATAACACGAGTAGAATTACAGTGCAAGTATTTATATAATGCTGAAAAAAATGTAATACAACAGGACAAGGTGACTCAGGCCTATAATCCCAGCACTTTGGGAGGCTGAGGCGGGTGGATCACCTGAGGTCAGAAGTTCAAGACCAGCCTGGCCAACATAGTGAAACCTCGTCTCTACTCAAAATACAAGAATTAGCTGGGCGTAGTCTTGGGCACCTCTAATCCCAGCTACTGGGAGGCAGAGGTTGCAGGGAGCTGAGATAGTGCCATTGCACTCCAGCCTGGGCAACAAGAGCAAAACTCCATCTCAAAAAAAAAAAAATGTAATGCAGAGAAATATTGAGAAATGTGGGGGAGAATGATTTCCTTCTTGCTTATAGCTCCTTTTTCAGATAACTTAGATAATTTTATGAGTCACCTATCTGGTTCCATGCTGTTCTAAAGGCCAATTGATCATTTTTATCCTTCTGTCATTTCCCAACAGTATCCTGACTAAATGCTGGTTAAAATGCAAGTCATTTTTGGAGGTCATCTTTTAGCTATTTTGTTTTTTAAATAGAGACAAGGTTTTCCTTTGTTGTCTAGGGCTCACAGTCCAGCTATTTTCTTATAGTATATTCCCAGATATTTGTAAGCATATGTACAATACTTGGCCCATAAAATCCTTTTCTTTTGTAATTCTACCCCTTGGTCATTTAGTCTTTTCTTCCCATCATTTACCTTCTGTGGATAACCTAACTTCTATAATAATATTACCACTGATAACAGCAGAGGTTTCCTGAAGTATCATTGCTGGGTCTTATATGTGCTTTATCTTTATAAATGAGAGCTCCTAGCCGGGCGCGGTGGCTCAAGCCTGTAATCCCAGCACTTTGGGAGGCCGAGGCGGGTGGATCACGAGGTCAAGAGATCGAGACCATCCTGGTCAACATGGTGAAACCCCGTCTCTACTAAAAATACAAAACATTAGGTGGGCATGGTGGCGCGTGCCTGTAATCCCAGCTACTGAGGAGGTTGAGGCAGGAGAATTGCCTGAACCCAGGAGGCGGAGGTTGCGGTGAGCCGAGATCGCGCCATTGCACTCCAGCCTGGGTAACATGAGTGAAACTCCGTCTCAAAAAAAAAAAAAAAAAAAGAAAAGAAAAGAAATGAGAACTCCTGTGGCTCCAGGTTGTAGAATCTGAGAGGAGAACTGCAGACCTTCTGAAAGTAATCAATGTTTCAGGTGGCATGTGCCTGTAGTCTCAGCTATTAGGGAGGCTGAGGTGGGTGAATCATTTGAGCCTAGGAGTTCTGGGCTGTAGTGCACTATGCCAATCGGTGTCTGCACTAAGTTTGGCATCAATATGGTGACCTCCTGGGAGTGGGGGACCACCAGGTTGCCTAAGGAGGGGTGAACCATCCCAGGTCAGAAAGAGAGGAGGTCAAAACTCCCGTGCTGATCAGTGTGGAATCTCGCCTGTGAATAGCCACTGCACTCCAGCCCGGGCAGCATAGCAAAACCCCGTCTCTTAAAATAATGAAATTAATCAATATTTATTATATTTTTAATTACTTTAAAACATGGCTGCTTTACCTTTTCTTGGTCCTAAGACTTGCTGGTTTTCCACTTCCAAAGATTTTTTTATAACAGGGGCCAGGCACAGAGGCTCAGGCCTGTAATCCCAGCACTTTGGGAAGCTGAGGCAGGCAGATCTCAAGGTCAGGAGTTGACCATCCTGGTCAACATGGTGAAACCCCGTCTCTGCTAAAATACAAAAAATTAGCTGGATGTGGTTGTGTGCACCTGTAGAGCCAGGAGAGTCGCTTGAACCTGGGAGGCGGAGATTGCAGTGAGCCGAGATTGTGCCACTGCACTCCAGGCTGGTAACAGAGTGAGATTCCATCTCAAAAAAATAAGAAGAGGCCAGGTGTGTGGCTCATGCCTGTAACCTCAGCACTTTGGGAGGCTGAGGCGAGTGGATTGCCTGAGGTTAGGAGTTCGAGACCAGCCTGACCAACATGGTGAAACCCCATCTCTACTAAAAATACAAAAAATTAGCTGGGTGTGGTGGCAAGCACCTGTAATCCTGGCTACTCGGGAGGCTGAGGCAGGAGAATTGCTTGAACTCAGGAGGCGGAGGCCGCAGTGAGCGGAGATCGAGCCATTGCTCTCCAGCATGGGCAAAAAGAGCGAGACTTCATCCCAAAATAAGTAAATAAATAAAAGAAGAAGAACTTCGTAATAGGGAGAATGTCCTCAAGGAAAATGTTTCTGTTTCATGTGAGATTTGTGTGGATATGTCAAAGCAAATAACACATACTTGACATCTTGAGAGTAATGATCTACCTCCTTAGTGAGAAGGAAACTAAGTTTTTGAGGGTCACAAAGTTTTATGTTCAGCTACGTTTTGCCTGACTTCCCTCTGCCTAATCTTGGCCTTTGCCAGTTCTGATGCTTTTGTTACCTAGAAATATTTATAAACTATTACTTATTTTTACTTTTTAAAATAAAGGGTCATACAGTGTCTTAAATGTATCTAAATATCTCTTTGAATAGTTGGATATTGCTGTATGTCATTGTATTATAATACCTGCACAATATTACAACATATAGTTGTATTATTTACTTCACACCTAATTAGGTCAATTCTAATATTTTACTATTTCAAACAATAAGTATCCATCCTTTTGGCTAGATTTTTGCACTTATTTATGCTTCTTTCCCAAAGGAAGATTTCTTTAAGGAAAATTATTAGATGAAAAAGTATACGAAACTACATAAATTTTTAATTCATGTGTGCATGATTTGAAATGAACAGAACAAACTCGACCAACACAACATCAGTGTTTTCTTACATAATTCTTTATACTTATCTTTGAAAATACTTTTTAAAAGACAACACCTACCAAAAGTAATTTGTATTTTTCTTCACTTTTGGTGTCCTCTGTTTAGGGAGTAAAACTGAGACCATGCAACCTGAAGTAAAAAGTGAAACCGATCCCCATTTTATCTTAAAAAGTTCAGACAACACTAAAGCCTATTTGCTGATGCCATCTGCTTCTCACCCAGTGAAAGAGGCATCTCCAGGCTTTTCCTGGTCCCCGAAGACTGCATCAGTTGCACCAGCTCCATCGAAGAATGACGCAACAGCCTCGTGCGTGTTTTCAGAAAGAAGCAGCACTCCCCACTGCACGATGCCTTTGGGAAGACTCAGCGGTTCCAATGCAGCTGCTGCAGAAGGCCCTGGCATTTCACAGCTTGGCGAAGTTGCTCCTCTCCCCACCCTGTCTACTCCTGTGACAGAACCCCTTATTAATTCTGAGCCTCCCACTGGTGTGACTGAGCCGCTAACGTCTCATCAGCCAAACGAGCAGCCCTCCTTCCTCACCTCTCCCCAAGACCTTGCCTCTTCTCCAATGGAAGAAGATGAGCAGCATTCTGAAGCAGATGAGCCTCTATCAGACGAGCCCTTATCTGATGACCCCTTGTCACCTGCTGAGGAGAAATTGCCCCACATTGATGAGTACTGGTCAGACAGTGAGCACATCTTTTTGGATGCAAATATTGGTGGGGTGGCCATCGCACCTGCCCACGGCTCGGTTTTGATTGAGTGTGCCCGGCGAGAGCTGCACGCTACCACTCCTGTTGAGCACCCCAACCGTAATCATCCAACCCGCCTCTCCCTTGTCTTTTACCAGCACAAAAACCTAAATAAGCCCCAACATGGTTTTGAACTAAACAAGATTAAGTTTGAGGCTAAAGAAGCTAAGAATAAGAAAATGAAGGCCTCAGAGCAAAAAGACCAGGCAGCTAATGAAGGTCCGGAACTGTCCTCTGAAGCAAACGAATTAAACCAAATTCCTTCTCATAAAGCATTAACATTAACTCATGACAATGTTGTCACCGTGTCCCCTTATGCTCTCACACACGTTGCGGGGCCCTATAACCATTGGGTCTGAAGGCTTTTCTCCCCCTCTTAATGCCTTTGCTCGTGCAGTGTATTTTTTCAAGGTGCTGTTTTAAGAAAGTCATGTTGTCGTTTACTATATCTTCATCTCACCCATTTCAAGTCTGAGGTAAAAAAAATAATAATAATAATAACAAACGGGGTGGGTATTCTTAACTGTGACTATATTTTGACAATTGGTAGAAGGTGCACATTTTAAGCAAAAATAAAAGTTTTATAGTTTTAAATACATAAAGAAATGTTTTGGTTAGGCATTAACCTTGGTAGAATCACTCAGTTTGGTGCTTTCAATTAAGTCAGTTTACTATGAAACAAGAGTCATTTTTAGAGGATTTTAACAGGTTCATGTTCTATGATATAAAATCAAGACACACAGTGTTAACTCTACACAGCTTCTGGTGCTTAACCACATCCACACAGTTAAAAATAAGCTGAATTATTATTTCATGGTGCCATTGTTCCAACATCTTCCAATCATTGCTAGAAAATTGGCATATTCTTTTGAAATAAACTTATGAAATGTTTTCTCTCTTAAAATATTTCTCCTGTGTAAAATAAATCATTGTTGTTAGTAATGGTTGGAGGCTGTTCATAAATTGTAAATAGATATTTTAAAAGCACTTTCTATTTTTAAAAGTAACTTGAAATAATATAGTATAAGAATCCTATTGTCTATTGTTTGTGCATATTTGCATACAAGAGAAATCATTTATCCTTGCTGTGTAGAGTTCCATCTTGTTAATTGCAGTATGTATTCTAATCATGTATATGGTTTGTGTTCTTTTACTGTGTCCTTTCACATTCAAATGTTAGCAAGTCGCAGTATATAAAATACTTAGATAATGAGAAGTTGTTAATTATGGAATTAGGAAGCATATCACCAATATTGATTAACATTTTCTTTGGAACTAGGTAAGAGTGGTCTCTTCTGACTTGTTGAACAACTTCAGTTTAGTTTCATCTTACCTTTCTCATTATAATCCATTAGAGGTATTTCCAAAAGGAGATGATGGGACAGGATAGGTTTCAAGAGTCAAATGCTTCTAATATCTCAAGGTGATAAAATACAAAAATTAAGTAGACAGATATTTGTACTGAAGTCTAATATAGTATTAGGAAAAGAAAATCTTGTTGAAATATTTTGAAAACCAATTCCCTACTATCATCACATGCCTTCCCAACCCCAAGTCAAACAAGAGGAATGGTACTATAAACATGGCTTTGTCCATTAAAAGCTAATTCATTTGTTTATCTTAGCATATTAGATTTGGGAAAATGATAACTCATCTTTTCTGATAATTGCCTATGACCTAGGTAACAGGAAAAAAGGCATTACGTTTATTTTAGTCTTCCCATTTTTTTTCCTATTACTTTGTTGACTCATTTTATTGCAAAACAAAAAGGATTACCCAAACAACATGTTTAGAACAAGGAGAACTTTCAATGAAATACTTGATTCTGTTAAAATGCAGAGGTGCTATAACATTCAAAGTGTCAGATTCCTGGGGAGTATGGAAAACCTAATGGTGCTTCTCCCTTGGAAATGCCATAGGAAGACCACAACCGCTAACACTTACAATTTTGGTGCAAAAGCAAACAGTTCCAGCAGGCTTTCTAAAGAAAAACTCATTGTAACTTATTAAAATAATATATGGTGCAAAGTATCTGATTTGAGCTTTTGACTAATCCAAGTAAAGGAATATGAAGGGATTGTAAATAACAAAAATGTCCATTGATAGACCATCGTGTACAAGTAGATTTCTGCTTGTTGAAATGTAAAATAGGGTAATTCATTGACTTGTTTTAGTATTTTGTGTGCCTTAGATTTCTGTTTTAAAACATGTATATTTTTGTGAGCCTAAGGTTTCTTATACATATAAGTATATAAATAAGTGATTGTTTATTGCTTCAGCTGCTTCAATGAGATATTTACTAGTATTATACTATCAGGAATACACCCTTGCGAGATTATGTTTTAGATTTTAGGCCTTAGCTCCCACTAGAAATTATTTCTTCACCAGATTTAATGGATAAAGCTTTATGGCTCTTTATGCATCCACTCATCTATTCATTCTTCGGGTCTACACTTATTGAATGCCTGAAAAATCTAAGTGTCACTTTTATTTTTATTTGAATCACCGCCTATGACATAGTAAACTTGAAGAATAAAAACTACCCTCAGAAATATTTTAAAAATAAATAGCAGATTATCTTCAAAATAATCCATGGTAACGTATGCAGTAATTCAAATTTATCTGTCTCTCAATAGGTTTCTTAACAATCTAAACTTGAAACAGCAATGTTAATTTTGGGGACTATTGGGATTTGTGATACTTGCTGCAGTTTACCAAAACAAGTATATGAAAATATCTAGTATCAACTGAAATGTTTCCATTCCATTGTTGTAATTAACATCATGAATGGACTTCCTAAACTGATCACCCCACTGTGGGAACCAAATTGGATTCCTATTTTGTTGGACTCTCTTTCCCAATTTTAGCAATTTACCATCTCATTCTCTGCCCTGTGATTTTTTTAAAAAGCTTATTCAATGTTCTGCAGCATTGTGATTGTATGCTGGCTACACTGCTTTTAGAATGCTCTTTCTCATGAAGCAAGGAAATAAATTTGTTTGAAATGACATTTTCTCATAAAACTGGTCATCTAACATTATTTCTACCCCTCTATTATGTTTTGCTGTAATGATCACCTTTAACACTCTAATTGGGTTTTAAATCTGCATTTGTTCATAGTATGATCATTGAATTCACTGATACATGACCTCCTAGTTAGCCCAATCAGTGCATAATATGCTACAAACTCACCAACTTTAATAAGGGAATAACTCCTGTGTATTGCAGAATCCTACAAAATATCATGTTGCCCCTTGATATTCCATTTCCTTTGTCTTTTTTTTTTGGAGTGACAGAGTCTTGCTATGTTGCCCAGGCTGATCTCAAACTCCTGGCCTCAAGTGATCCTCCTGCTTCAGTCTCCTAAAGTACAAAAATTATAAGCATGAGCCACTCTACCCAGCCTAAAATTCCATTTCTAATGGCTCTTGAGCCATTGTTGAAATTTCTTTTTTTTTTTCTTTTGCTTGTCAGTCTCACCTACCTCTTGCTTCCAATTCATCTACAAAGTACCAAATAGACCAGGTCATAAACATAATTGAAATACATTCTTATCAGAAAGTGAGGCTATTTGAAAAGGCATAGATAGCTGTAGGCAAATTATTGCAACATGTTTACATCTTAAATAAATGTCCAACATCTTTGTTATTCAATCTGCATGTTGATAATGTAATTTCATTTATTAAATTTAGAACTTCAACTAGATGAGATCCATAAGTAATTTACTTAAAACATAACCTCAATACGTATTTAATTGAATGCATACCCTTGTGTAAATAAGCTGCTGATTTAATTCATATGACTAACCTATTTTCTAACATTACAGTGGACTCCTACTGATCATTTCACAATAGCATGTGTGAAAATAACCCTGAACTAATTTTTAAAACAAATTATATTGACTTTATCTGGGACATAGGTAAGACTTTATTGCATGAAACTTCCACTGACAGTGGGCACGGCATTTCCTTTGCATGTGCCAACTAAATCAGTGGCTGTATGCAACCTTCAATAAATATATAGTTATTACCTTCAATTTCACACCTTGATGCATGGAAATCTTTTTTATCTAGATTTAATACAACTGTGAGTTTTGATCTTTTATAGAAATTTGAGACAAGAGAATTTCAGAATAAGTTAATATAGTAGTGGCCGCTCATAGCAATGCAAGACACCTGAGAAGTCATATAGCTCAATCACTGGGGTCCAGAGAGCAAATCTTAATGTTAAATTATAATTAGAATGTAAACAGATGAAGGCCACTTTGTGTTGAGAACTGTAGGGAAACTTGATTTTCGTACCCAAAAGATATTTTATCACTGATAAATAAACAAGTATCAAATCCTTATACATTATAGGCTTTCAATTTCCCTGGATCTAGTGTTAAGCATATACAAGAAGTTATAAAGGCATGAATGACTAAAACAGTTAAGGAAAGTATATTTCCACTGTATATACTACCTAGCCATGATTATAGAGTTCATTCATGCCCCTTGCCTAGTTAGCCTCACAGTTAAGTCGCAGCATAGTTTATTTTGATGTAGCTGTCTACATGTATTGGAGTACTATTTTATTGCACATAGCTTCTAAAGCTGCCCATATGTAGTGCTCGCTTCGGCAGCACATATACTAAACTTGCCTATATGTATATTGAACTTACTACTTTCAACACCATTAGTATGGCACACTTAACCAAGTGATTATAATCAATACATGATTGCTGAAGGAGTCTGGATTTATCCAAATCAAACTGTGATCCATGTTGAGCTAACTTTTAACAGCTTTAGAAAATGATGTTATGCATTGCTCTGGAATGCAGTGCAGAAAGTCAGAATCAGTATGTCTTTCATCAGAAGCTAAATTCGTGTGTTTTCTTAGAATATATTGAGCTTGACTGGCAATGTTCTTGCTTTTCCTATACATATAAAATATAAACTGATTTCCTTTATTACTTCCTGAGATGGTAGAGCTGGCTTTTATGCAGGATATCATCACTATTTTGGTCTGCATTGATAGCTATAAATTTTATTTTATTTTATTATTATTTTGCTACAAATTTTAATTCTCTACCTTTCAGTGTATGGAAGACTTTTAAGTTCCTTGTTTCTTCTGGGTTTCCAATCACACACCATTGTTTCAAAAGGCATATATTTTACTCTCTAAAGTAATCCAAAGGTATTCTTAATTTTGCTACTCCTAGTTTTCACTTCTCTTTAAGAGCCTGAAGTATGTTCCTGTTTCTCCTGATAGTATGCAATATTTAATATTTCTAGCTCTAAAATTCCATC
>NW_016107530.1:3555253-3560095 GCF_001604975.1 Cebus imitator | reverse complement strand
TTGAGTGGTTGTCTTGCTCTGTCCCCCAGGCTGGAGTGCAGTGGTGTGATCTTGGCTTACTGCAATTTCTGTCTCCTGGGTTCAAGCAATTCTCCTGCCTCAGCTTCCTGAGTAGCTGGGATTACAGGTGCTCACCACCATGCACAGCTAATTTTTGTATTTTAGTAGAAATGGGGTTTCACTATGTAGATCAAGCTGGTCTCTTGACCTCTGATGATCCTTCTGCCTCAGCTTCCCAAAGTGCTAGGATTACAGGTGTGAGCCACTGCACCCAGCCAATCATTTCTTTATCAGCTGTACTTCTTTCTTACCTTTACTGTAATACTTATGATCTTGCCTTGGTCATAAGTTTTCTTCTAGTTTGTTCAACCATAGATGTCCTCTGTGTTGGAGCGCAACTAGGTCCAAGGTAGGAATGTCATTATTAGATGTAAAACATATTAGCTGATTTAACCCATTTATATTTGAATGCAACTTTGGAAACCTTTGGTTAACAGTATAAAGCTAGCTTTCCTAAAAATAGAAATTTTGTCCTAGGCAGCTGTTATGTAAGGCATGACCCTTGTCTTATTCATAAGAAAGAGACTGCAGCTGTCAGATTTTCATTTTAGGAGAAGCAATATTGGAAAGTAATTTGGTTTCTTCTCCATTTCCAAAGCTATGAACCTTATAACCCTTGACTAGAAACTCTACTTGTTATTTTTCTTTTTTCTCATTTTATTGAAGCTGCAATGTCACTAAACGCACTTTCATTCCTTTCACAGTGTTATTTTTCTTCGATTTTCTTTAAATTAAAAATCTATTGCTTCCCCTTCTCTGTCCTGTCTCCATTCCTCTGATCCCATACACAAATACACATTGTTCATTTAAAAAACAGCAACAACCTTGGTAAAGCTGTCTTTTCCTGTCTTTTAGTTCTTCTAGTTGTAACATCATAGGAAATCACAAACTTTTATTAAACTGTTTTTCAGTTTTAGGCAAATTCCATGCTTAGGAATAATAGTTAAGCAGTCACAAGACCGCAGATTAATATTGAGTGCTTTTTATTTTTTAATGCCTCCTCCCGCCCCGAGTGCTCTTTTACTTTACCAATCCCAACACTGTTTAACTCTTACTTATTAGTGTTTTGAATGTTTTATTTAAAAATGTGTATGAAGTTAAATATTCTAAGTCCTTCTGTGTGGCTTTACTATTTCTACTGTAAGTTTACTCCATTGGAATTCTTTAGTTTTTGCCAGTAATAGGAAGTACTCTACAATCTGGGTGAGAAAGATGAGGAAATGAACTGAAAAAGTAATTGGAAGAGGAGGCAGAAGTAGACCATCAGAAACTCTTGATCATAAGAAGGGGAAGTTAAGGGACAGAACGGAGGAAGAATTGTACTCCTATCAGCAATCTGAGGGTTCACTCTACCTACTTAAAAGCAAGATATTTTTAATATTTCTTCTCACCACTCTGCACTAATTTAATCTGAAAAATTGCTGCTAAAACCAGGAGCCATTTTGAAAGCAGTGGTAGTAATCAAAGGTATAACCTCATGCTATATAATGTTTCAGATTATCAAACTGCTTTACTATGTGCAGCTTTTTCTGCCCATTACTGAGGGTTAGATGGAAAACATTGTCCCCATCTTAGAGGTGAGGAACCTCAGATGACAAGAATAGCAAATGGCTGGCTCCAAGTCACACAACAAGTCAATCAATCAGAGACTAAAATATTTATTATCTGCAGACTGCTAAATTTCTACATCATGAACAATTACTTGGAGAGAATGTTGCTGAGTAGAAATTTTGTCACACCTGATCTGAGAATATAAAATCTTATCATTTATAAAACATACTTCTGAAGTATTTTGTTTCCATTATTTATTTAGCCAGCTAGTTTCTTATGCAGACTAAAGAAAGTTTCCTGAATTCCTTAAATTCCACAATAGGGCTTAGATGTATGAAGTTTTATATTTTTTCCTCCTTATGAAAACCTCTTTTTATAAAGAATATCCCTGTAGTACTAAAACGGGGAAAAATCTCTTAAATAATATATTTTTAAATATATTTTTTTTTAAAGCTAGGGTAAGCACCTCACAATCAAAATTTAACGTATTTGTTATACTGAAATGCAGGTTTTTTGAAGGAAACGTGGTAGGTAAACGTTTTCGTTCCCAACTCCTGATGGTAAAAATGCTAAGTTAGGCCAGGTGTGGTGGCTCATGCCTGTAATCCCAGCACTTTGGGAGTCCGAGTTGGGTGTATCATGAGGTCAGGAGTTCAAGACCAGCCTGGCCTAGATGGTGAAACCCTGTTGCTACTAAAAATACAAAAATTAGCCGGGCGTGATGGTGGACGCCTGTAATTCCAGCTCCTTGGGAGGCTGAGGCAAAGAATTGGTTGAACTGGGGAGGTGGAGATTGTGGTGAGCAGAGATTGTGCCACTGCACTCCAGCCTAGGTGACAGAGCAAGACTCTGTCTCAAAAAAAAAAAAAGCAAAATTGTTGGCATCTCTAAGAGATAATATTGTCTCCCACTTAATTGAATTTGTTTTGTTTTGTTTGTTTTGCTTTGATTCTAGCCACATAAAATCTGTGAGTTAAAGGTTGACCCAGAGATTTGCTCACAGACTTAAGAAAAATAATGAGATGTAGTTGTAATTGTTTTTTTAATTGAAATGGGGTTTCACCATGTTGGTCAAGCTGATCTTGAATTCCTGACCTCAGGTGATCTACCTGCCTTGGCCTCCCAAAGTGCTGGGATTACAGGCATGAGCCTCCTCGCCCAGCCGTAAATTTTAAAATAATGAAAAATAATGAGATGTATTTGTAAATTTTTTAAATAACCTCCTTATAAATATGAATATGTTTATAAGAATAAAGAGGTAGGATGTTTTGGCTAATTAGCACATACTGGGTCATACACACACACACACACACACACACACACACACACACACACACGCAAATAGGCCAAACAACTCTAGATACTCAAATAAATTCCCCTTTTAGTGATTCAGTTTAGTAACTGCCTATCCTCATCAATGCCTGTTTGTGATGATAAAATGGTTGACAACTGGGACTTTACAAAAATAGCTCCTAAAAAAAATTAAATATTTTATTGCAATGTACGTTCATATTTTTTTTTAACTTTTATGAGATAACATTGTGATAGGTGCTTTAAGAAAAATATTTTTCCAGAAATGGTTTATAGTAAAAACTAAGGGCAGTTTTTGCATTGTGGTGTGTGGGTGGATGGTCATATTTAGTTTAAGATATGAAGTGTTCCCTAACAAAAAACTTGCAAAACCGTTTGGCAGGAAGAAAATCATCAACTTCTAGTTGTTTTTTTTTTTTTTTCCTCATGCTATATGCTTAACTACCAAGTAAATTCACTTGCATGCTATTACCTTAATTCAAATGGGAAGCCAGAATGTTTATCACTGGTGGGAGTAAAATATACACAGATTATTTACCATAGTGAAGTAGAATAATACTGAATTCCCAATACAGAAATATTAATTTCATAAGCTAATATTCCTGTCTTTTAGCTGACTTCTTTCTCCAGGATATATTTACTATTTACCTTTGAATCTTTGCCTTGGGGGATTTTTACCCATTGCCATCCTACTGCATTAAGTATCCTATACAATGAAATGTCTTAGCAAGGAAACACTTAAAACTTTACTTCAGCAGAGTTTTAAAAAAAAAAAAAAAAAAAAAAAAAACACTTCACAAATATCTGGTTTTCATTCTTAACATGTGGGGGAAGCAGTTTAAAGAAAAGGCACTTCACCATGTAGAAGGGAAACGGATAATCTTAAGATAATTTCAATTCATGATCAACATTTAATCCTCTGAAAACAAGGGAACACTTACTAGCAGTACTTGAAGACTTGTGAGTTGGAATTGCATGTTACTTGAAAGATCTAATTAAGCTAAATTTTGGTGCACAGCAGTCGTACATGATTTCATGTTTATGTAGCAAAATGCATTGAAATGTATTAGTATTGAAACATACATGTAAAGGTAGTTGTGGAAATTGTTATATTTTCCTTGTGTGTCTCATTTGTTTAGAGCATAAAGGTTTTTTTAAATTGTTCTAACTGAATAAGGCTAAATGAATACTGTAATTGAAAATATATTTTAAATCTTTGTCATGAGTTTTTTTAAAAAAAAAACTATTGCAAATTGTATCATTCCTGATTACACAGAACTTTGTGGGTGGTTTTAAATAAATTTTATACTTCTATTTTGCACCTGATAGTGTAATTTTTCTTTCCTCCTAAAAATCACATTTAAAAGTTTTAATATTCAATAAAATTCACACATTTTAACTACAAAGGACTGTAATATTTGGAGATAACTATAAATGTATGCATGGGTTCACCATAAAACCAAAATGGCTAGCATTTATGAAATCCTTATTATGTTTCAGAAACCTTACGTTTTATTTATTTATTATTTTATTTATTTTTTTTTTTATGGAGATAGAGTCTCGCTCTGTCGCCCAGGCTGGAGTGCAGTGGCATGATCTTGGCTCACTGCAACCTCTGCCTCGTGGGTTCAAGTGATTCTCCTGCCTCAGCCTCCCGAGTAGCTGGGACTATGCAGGTGCACACCACCACTCTGGCTAATTTTTTTGTGTTTTAGTAGAGACAGGGTTTCACCATGTTGCCCAAGCTGGTCTTGAACTCCTGAGTTCAGGCAATCCACCCTCCTTGGCCTCCCTGGCCTCCCAAAGTGCTAGGATTAGGGGCGTGAGTCACCGTGCCTGGCCAAAACCTTACATTTTATGTGAATTATTCAATTCCCATGGCGATTCTATTAAGGACTCTTTTTTTTTTTTTTTTTTTTT
>NW_016107530.1:3552682-3553742 GCF_001604975.1 Cebus imitator | reverse complement strand
AAACGTGGAGCTTGGCATGGTTGAGAGTCTCTGCAGTCCCAGCTACTCAGGAGGCTGATGTGGGAGGAGTGCCTGAGTCCTGGAGTTAGAGGCTATAATGAGCTATGATTGCGCCACTGCACTCCAGCCTCAGTAACAGAGTGAGACCTTGACTCTAAAAAATTAAATAGGCCGGGCATGGTGTCTCACACCAGTAATCCAAGCACTTTGGAGGCCAAGGCAGGCGGATGACCTGAGGTCCAGAATTCAAGACCAGCCTGACCAACATTGTGAAACCCTGTCTTAAAAAAAAAAAAAAAATTTTTTTTAATTAAATAAATAAGTACATCTAATTAAATCTAAAAATTAGATAAATAAAACGTGGGCTGGCCAGCCGAGGTGGCTCTCATTTGTAATCTCAGCACTTTGGGAGGCCGAGGTGGGTGGATCACGAGGTCAGGAGTTTGAGACCAGTCTGACCAACATGGTGAAACCCCATCTCTACTAAAAATAAAAAAAAAACTTAGCCAGGCACGGTGGTGCACACCTGTAGTCCCAGCTACTCAGGAGGCTGAGGCAGGAAAATCACTTGAAACTGGGAGGCGGAAGTTGCAGTGAGCCGAGATTTCGCCACTGCACTCCAGCCTGGGCGATGGAGCAAGACTCCATCTCAAAATAAATAAATTAATTAAATAAGATAAATAAAATGGAATCTGGCTGTCTCCTGAAGACACAGTTATACCTGTAGCCTTACAAATGAGGATGCTTCTCCCCAGCCTCTGGATGAGGGTGGTGGGGGGATGTTCTCCTTGTTGCCCACTGTTCTCTCGATTAGACCGAGAGCAACTAGAGCTACCACATCTGCCTTCCTCTGTCACCTGCCGAAGCACTCCTTCTCATTCATTAACGACTTTGCCTTTGGCACATGTTATTTCTCCTTGCCCTAATTATTGGTAATGTTCTGGGTAGTTTCATTGATCAAGCGGATGCCTCATCTAACACCCTCACATCTCAGTTGCTTGATGTTTTCTGGTCACCTTCTCCCCTACTTCACTGGAGACTTCTACTCCCACAGTCACAA
>NW_016107530.1:3548957-3552600 GCF_001604975.1 Cebus imitator | reverse complement strand
CTCCTGCCTCAGCCTCCCGAGTAGCTGGGACTACAGGCGTGTGCCACCATGCCCAGCTAATTTTTTTTTGTATTTTTAGTAGAGACGGGGTTTCACCATGTTGACCGGGATGGTCTCGATCTCTTGACCTCGTGATCCACCCGCCTCGGCCTCCCAAAGTGCTGGGATTACAGGCTTGAGCCACCGCGCCCGGCCTAAGATAATGTATGTTATTTCCAAAATCATTAGTTCCAACATTTTACATGATGGCCTCAACCTCCTGCCTCTCCTGTTTGCTTCTCAGCTCTTTCCACCAGGACGCTTTTTCTACCTGTCACTTCCATTGACTCCTCTCCTTTCTTCCTTTCCAGCTGACTTATTTCCTCATGTTAATCTTTTTTTTTTTTTTTTTTTTTTTTTTGTCCCAACAGTCCACATTCTCTTTCTAATCAGCCCTCTCTGCTGTTTAAGGAAAAATAGTTGGTCAAAGATCAATGACAATCCTTCCTCCTTGCCAGGTGCCAAATTAATTCCTAGGTTATTTTATAAGCTGTGAATGAAAAGTTAGGCACTTCAAGAGACAGACATTGCCGGGCGCGGTGGCTCAAGCCTGTAATCCCAGCACTTTGGGAGGCCGAGATGGGTGGATCACGAGGTCAAGAGATCGAGACCATCCTGGTCAACACGGTGAAACCCTGTCTCTACTAAAACTACAAAAATTAGCCAGGCTTGGTGGTGCGTGCCTGTAATCCCAGCTACTCAGGAGGCTGAGGCAGGAGAATCACTTGAATCTGGGAGGTGGAGGTTGCAGTGAGCCGAGATTGCACCGCTGGGTGACAGAGTGAGACTGTCTCAAAACATACAAACAAACAAAAAAGCCTAAAAAGACAATCACAAAGTCACAATTCTCAGGGTCAACTAGATCTGCAATACTATTTCTCTAATACATCCCATCTTTGTACACCTTTGAAGCTAATTTGGTCTCAAATGTTGACTGCTTTTTCCTCAGAGAGGAAGTAAAAGCCACCTACTAAAAATTCTTTGTTATTCCCCTCTGTAACATATACATCTACCTCCACCTGTACCCATCTTTTCCTGCTTTCCATGACAATGAAGCAACTTGGATAACAGCTCAGCCACAGTAGAAAATGACACTGGGCAGAAATGAGAGGTGGCAGAATCGAGAGGCCCCCCAATCCAGGCCCTAGCTACCTGATGGCATTCCCAGACACACCCTCCATCAGAAGGGAACCTGCTGCCTTGAAGGGAAGGACCCAGCTATGGCAGGATTCATCACCTGCTGACTGAAGAGCCCTAGGGTCTTAAGTGAACATCGGTGGCACCCTGACAGTACTCACTGTGGGCCTGTGGTGGTGGTGAACGCAGCGAGAGACTCCTCTGCCTAGGGAAAGGGGAGGGAAGAGTGGGAAGGACTTTGCCTTGTGGCTCGGGAGCATGCTCAGCTGCGGCAGGACAGAGCACCAGGTAGATTCCTAAGGTTTCTGACTCTAGGCCCTGTCTTCTGGACAGCACCTCTGGATATACCTGGAGGAACTCACTGTCCTGAAGGGTAGGACACAGGCCAGGCTGGCTTTGCCACTTGCTGATTGTAGAGCCCTGGGGCCTTGTGCAAACATAGGCCATAGCCAGGTGGTGGTTACAGTGAGCCTTGGGCAAGACGCAGTGCTGTCTTGGCTTTAGATCTGACCCAGTGCAGTGGCAGTGCTGGTGGCCACACAGGAGTGCTTGTGTCACCTCTCCCCCACCTCTAGACAGCTCAGCACAGACAGAGAGACTTCTTTTATTTGGAAGCAAGTAAGGGAAAAGAACAAGGTCTCTGCCTGGTATTCCCCAGAATTCTTTTGGATTTTGTCCAAGACCACCAAGGGAGTACCTCTAAGAGTCTGTAAGAACCCAGTATCACTGGGCTTGGGTGCTCCCTAATGTAGATAAATATGGCTGCAGTGACCTAAACAAATCATAACACCCTAGTCCCTTCGATTGCTTGGAAAGCCTTCCTAAGAAAGACGGCTTAGAGAAAAGACAAAAAAAAAAAAATACGCTAAAATTTAAAACAAAACAAAAATGAAAGACGGGTTAAAACAAGCCCAGAATACAAAGACTACAATAAATATCTACCTTTTCGGTCAGGTACAGTGGTTCACACCTGTAATCCTAGCACTTTGAAAGGCCGAGGTGGGTGGATTATTCGAGATCAGGGGTTTGAGACCAGCCTGGCCAACATGGTGAAACCCTGTTTCCACAAATAAATAAATAAATAAAATAAAAAAGTTAGCAGGGTATGGCGGTACATGCCTGTAGTCCCAGCTACTGGAAAGCCTGAGGCTGGAGAATGACTTGAAACCAAGAGACGCAGGTTGCAGTGAGCTAAGACTGGGCCACTGCATTCCAGCCTGGGCAACAGAGAGACTCCATTTCAAAAAACACAAAGAGAAAACCAAACAGTCTATGGTATTTTGTTATCAGAGATTAAACTAGTCAAGGATTTACAGAAATATTCATCCTGGGTATAAAAGTATCAGTTCTAGTCAAGGATTTACAGAAATATTCAATCCTGGGTATAAAAGTTCTCTAGTTCGAGCCATCATGCCTGTAATCCCAGCACTTTGGAGGCTGAGGTGGGCGGATCACATGATGTTGGCAGTTCGAGACCAGCATGACCAACATAGAGAAAATCTGCCTCTACTAAAAATACAAAATTAGCCAGGCATGGTGGCACATGCTTGTAATCCCAGCTACTCGGGAGGCTGAGGCAGGAGAATCGCTTGAACCCGGGAGGTGGAGGATGTGGTGAGCCGAGATCGTGCCATTGCACTCCAGCCTAGGCAACAAGAGTGAAACTGTCTCAAAACAAACAAAAAATAGAATATGAGCCTAGCTGAGTCTAGTAATTCCACAGAGCCAGCAGATATTATTTTAAGCCACTAAATTTTGTGATGTTTGTTATGCCATAAAGCACCATTATTCACCTATTTTTTTCCTTCTTTCCTTCCTTCCTTCCCTCCTTCCTTCCTTCCTATGTTTTGAGACAGGGTCTCACTCTGTCACCCAGACTAGAGTGCAATGATGCCATCTAGGTTCACTGCAACCTCTGCCTCCCAGGCTCAAGTGATCCTCCCACGTCAGCTTCCAGAGTAGCTGGGACTACTGGGTGCATGCCACCATGCCTGGCTAATTTTTGTTTTTGTTTTGTTTTGTTTTTTTTTGTAGAGACGGGGTTTTGGCATGTTGCTCAGGCTAGTCGCCTCTCTTTTCTTTCCTCTGCACAATTTAAGTTCATTTTTTCATTCAGTCACCTTTTATTCTTTAAGGAACAGCTGAATCATCCGTTGGGCCTTGGTAGCAGAGAATATTTGCTGGATAGTGTTAGCAGTCAAGAATTTAATAAGAGGGAGTTTCCAGCCGGGCGCGGTGGCTCAAGCCTGTAATCCCAGCATTTTGAGAGGCCGAGGCAGGTGGGTCACGAGGTCCAGAGATCAAGACCGTCCTGGTCAACATCGTGAAACCCCATCTCTACTAAAAATACAAAACATTAGCTCGGCATGGTGGCGCGTGCCTGTAATCCCAGCTACTCAGGAGGTTGAGGCAGGAGAATTGCCTGAACCCAGCAGACGGAGGTTGCGGTGAGCCGAGATCGCGCCAT
>NW_016107530.1:3543120-3548862 GCF_001604975.1 Cebus imitator | reverse complement strand
ATAGTGAGATCCTGTCTCAGGAAAAAAAAAAAAAAAAAAAAAGAGGGAGTTTCCATGAAAATAAAGAAAAGCAGCAATTAATAGTTAGAAACCCAGTTTCTGAATCTGGAGGGTAGTGAGCCAATAAGATTTGCAGATGTTGGGCTTGAGGATAGCAACCCAGTGGATTTCCTGGTTTATAGTTTGAATGTCTCTGGTAATGACATCTGCTGTTTCTGATGAAGTTTCTGATTGGTTCACCCAGTAGCAAGTACAAAGCTGATTTATTTTAAGTTTATATCACATTTTCCATCTTCAACTAGCAAGGCTCTGGGAAAATGAGCAGTTTTAATATTTTGTGACTCTCAGCCATAAAGGTAGAAGAAAAATTGGAAATAACAGTTTGGAGAGTCATGGACAGATATTGAAGGAAACTAGAATTCAGGATCCAGGTCAGTTTGCAGATAGACCTCAAAGACAATAAACAAGACCGGAATTTGATAATCAAAAGGGTGTTCTATAGTTTTCCACTGAAACTATTTTGTCTCTAAAATCATTTTGATTAAAAATGATCAAAGTAACACCGACTTGTTTGCAAAGTAAGACTGGTCATTACACTTGGCCTGATTATGTACATACATATAGCAAGAATAGTGATTAATCTTGACCTTTGGCTTTTTTTTTTTTCTTTGAGACGGAGTCTCTCTTTTTGCCCAGGCTGGAGTGCAGTGGTGCAATCTTGGCTCACTGCAACCTCCACCTCCTGGGTTCAAGCTATTCTGCTTCAGCCTCCTGAGTAGCTGGGATTACCAGGGCTGTCCACTGCGTCAGGCTAATTTTGTATTTTTAGTAGAGATGGGTTTTCACCATGTTGGCCATGCTGGTCTCAAACTCCTGACCTCATGATCAGCCCACCTCAGCCTCCCAAAGTGCTGGGATTACAGGCGTGGCACAAAGCCCAGGCTTTTTTTTTTTTTTTGACAGTCTCACTCTGTTACATAGGCTGGAGTGCAATGGCGTGATCTCAGCTCACTGCAACCTCTGCCTCCTGGGTTCAAGCAATTCTTTTGCCTCAGCCTTCCAAGTAGCTGGGATTACCTGCACCCACTACCACAGCTAGTTAAATTTTTGTATTTTTAGTAGAGATAGGGTTTTGCCATATTGGCCAGGCTGGTCTCCAACTCCTGACTTCAGATGATCTGCCCACCTCGGCCTCCCAAAATGTTGAAATTACAGGTGTGAGCCACTGCCCCTGGCCAAAATCTTAAGAAGTTCTTTGGTTCCACAATTCTTCCATCCTGCTTGCATGGCCTTGCATTCATGCTGTATCCATGGTCCCCATAATGGCATACATGACAAACTGAAAGCCCCTTGACTGCTTGGTGTTTGGCGCTCTCATTACCACACAATCTCTGAGTGTCCCCATTGTTTAAAATGGCTTCTCAGACTCTCATCAGTTGTTTCTTTTTCTTTCCTTTCTTTTTTTTTTGGGACGGAGGCTAGCCCTGTCACCCAGGCTGGAGTGCAATGATGCGGCACCTCCACCTCTTGGGTTCAAGCGATTCTTCTGCCTCAGCCTCCCAAGTAGCTGGGATTACAGGTGTGTGACATCACCGCCTGCTAATTTCATCAGTTGTTTGAAAGCCCGGTCCTCTGCTGAAGAGCTTGATCCATAGCTGTTCAGGCTCATAATGACAACGAAAAGACAGACTTTAATTTTAATTTTTGAAATAGGGACAGGGTGTTACTATGTTGCCTAGGCTGGTCTCGAACTTTTGGCTTCAAGAGATCCTCCCATTTTAGCCTCTCAAAGTGTTGAGATTACAGGTGTGATCCATTGTGCCTGTCCAGAAGACAGACTTTCAGGATTCTTCCTCAGCAGATTCATAGGGAAAGGAATAAACGAAGGAACATATCTTGCAGATTGGACTTTCAAAAGCCCTTTAAGGCTATGAGGCCAACCCAAGGACTTGTCATCAGATTTTGCCTGCAATACCTATGCATTTAGGTGAATTCCTCTTTTCTTAAGAGGATAAACTATCTTAAGCCCCAAAGTGTCTTAAGGTTTCTGAGCCTGCCAGAAGTGACATTCCTTACTTAGTTATAAGCCAGACTTCAATGGCTCCAAAAGTGAGGCTTAATTCTTTTTTTTAGGTTTTTTGTTTTTTTGAGACAGTCTTGCGCTGTCGCCAGACTGTAGTGTAGTGGTGAGATCTCGGCTCATTGAAACTTCCTCCTCCCGGGTTTAAGCAATTCTTCTGCCTCAGCCTCCGGAGTAGCTGGGACTACAGGCGCGGGCCACCACGCCCAGCTAATTTTTTATATTTTAGTAGAGACAGGGTTTCACCATATTGAGCAGGATGGTCTCGATCTCCTGACCTGATCCGCCCGCCTTGGCCTCCCAGAGGGATTACAGGTGTGAGCCACCGAGCCTGGCCAGCTTAATTCTTTAAAGTTGGTCATCTCTGAAAATATGACATATGTATTAAAGTCTTGGCAATAAAACCAATGTCTCTAATTGTGTAGTTACAACATGATCAAATTCATGATGAATTTATGCATAATTACTATATTGTCATGAAAATAAGACTATTAATAGTTTCTGAATTCTGGAGGGATCACATAGGGAGAAAAAATTAAGTTTTTTTTTTTTTTTTTTGAGACGGAGTTTTGCTTTTGTTACCCAGGCTGGAGTGCGATGGCGCGATCTCGGCTCACCGCAACCTTCGCCTCCTGGGTTCAGGCAATTCTCCTGCCTCAGCCTCCTGAGTAGCTGGGATTACAGGCACGCACCACCATGACCAGCTGATTTTTTGTATTTTTAGTAGAGACGGGGTTTCACCATATTGACCAGGATGGTCTCGATCTCTTGACCTCGTGATCCACCCGCCTCGGCCTCCCAAAGTGCTGGGATTACAGGCTTGAGCCACCGCGCCCGGCCTAAAAATTAAGTTTTATCTTTGTTCACAAAGGTATATTTTACCAAATTGCTGTAAGCTATACAGAGCTTAAGAGAAAATAAAAATATTCCTTAAATTTGGGAAACATGTTAAAGAATGCGCAATGTTGGCCATAAAATGGAATGAGTTCTGATGCATGCTGTTAACATGGATGAACCCTGAAATCAATGTGCTAAATCAAATAAATCCAACACATAAAAGGGCCTATATTGTACGATCCTATTTCTAGGAAATGCCTAGTATAGAATAGACAGAAATGTTAGTGTGCCAGAGAATGGGAAAATCAGGGGTTGGGGGCGACAGCTTAACAGGTACGGGTTTTTTTTCCGGGTGATGTAAAGGTTCTTGAAATACTGGTAGAGATGGTTGCACAACCTTACGACTATACTAAAAGCCACTGAATTGTACCTTTTAAAATATTTTAAGTAGTGAGTTGTACATTAGGTAAATTTTATCTCAATTTTTAAGGTGAGTTAAGAATGTTACAGGGTATGCCCTTTCTCCCAAATAATTGAACGAGGTAGAAAAAAAAATGGAAAACATAAAATGGCGGCGGCCCAGATTGGATCACGTGACCGCCATTTCTTTCCTTCCCACCCACAGGAAAGCCCTTCCTTCAGAGCAAGCGCAAGACGTATAGCCCCGCTTATTGTTAAGCGAGACCAAGGCAGCCCTTAGGCGCGCTCTATTTCTCGCTTCGTAGCGAAAGGGACAGGCGTACTGAGCGGTCACGGGAGCGCGCACGCAGAACGTCTGCCAGTAAGTGCCGTTCCTCTGGGAGATGTGGAGGAGGGGAGCGGCGTGGAGGAAGAGGGGGAAGTTGGCGCATGCGCTTAAGGCTGACGGGTTTGAAATGGCTTCGATGTTAGCCGGGACCCGATTCAGGTGAAGGACTGGTCCGCGCGGTTGGAGAAGTGGGCGGCCAGGTCGGGGCTCTTGACATCCTGTCGGATCCGTGGAAGGGCCAGGAGCTATCGTTTGTGTAGCGCGGCGGCCCCGGGCGGCGACGGTGGGGCTCTTGTGGGACTGGGACAGGAGGGACGAGGTCCCTTTTGTGCGGGTCGGAGCAGGCCCGGCGCGGCCAGCCCCTCCCCCCACCCCACGGCTTCTCAGGTGTCCCCAGCGCCCCTCAGCCTCGGCCTGGCGGTGCTGCCGTCCACCGCCCATTGCTCTCGAGCCGCTGCGGTTTTAGCCTCCTGGTCCGCCGGCCCGGGGCATCATGGTGGCTTGCGGCGGCGTGGGTCTTGGGGAATAGAGGCTTTCTCCGTGCGGGGTAAACCAGCCCAGGGCTCTCGGGATCCCCCTGTGGTGGGCGCTTCTTCGAGTGTCGTGGGGCGGTGGGTTCTGCCTTCCGTCCCCTGTGGCCCGCACAGAGCTGGGACTGGAGGAAGATGGACGACCCGGCTCTGGCCCTTGCGAGTCGCGGCTGCCGGGGAGGGGGTGCGCGGGTGGAGAATCTTCGCCTTTTCTGGTTTGACTTGTGGGGAGGGGTCTTCGCAGTGGTTCTTTAAGGGACAACCGTTATCTCAACGGCGTTTTCCCTTGAGGTCAGGAATGGAGAAGAACCCCCCCCCCACCCACCAGTTAATTCTCTACTCTGGAAAGTAAAGAGATGTTCGTTATTTAAATAATATCTTTACATACCTGTGATGGGGATTTTGCCTCAATTATCGTTATTGGTTTTAACCTTACTGCAGCCTCTCTCCCCACCCATTGCCAGAAAAAACACGCTATATTTCCTATAAAGTTATGAACTTTTTGTTAACAATTGGGTAGATACAGCAGATGGTCTTCCATTTCACTGTAACAATTTGTAGTCGGAGAAAGGAGTGCTTTTTGTGAGTATGCCCTAATGTTATCTGGTAAAATAGGTCACTCCCGGTGATCTATTTGCTGTTAAACGTTTTTGCTGCATTTTGGATGTTCATTTGCCCTTTTTCTACTTAGAGTTGTTATTTCTACTGAAATCTACGAGGATGTCCTTGACACATTAAACATTTTTTTCTATTATATCCTTTTGTGATGTCTGTAGCTTGGTTGGACTTTAAAATGTGGATCCTTTTTTTGATAGATCGATGGTATAGAAGACAAACAAGGGAAGATTTTTTTCCTTTGGCATCATGGCTCAGTTTGGAGGACAGAAGAATCCACCATGGGCTACTCAGTTTACAGCCACTGCGGTGTCACAGCCAGGTCAGGCTACTAAATACATGTACTGTAAATGTTTGTGGGGGACCTGTTAAAACTACGTGAATTAGGGCGGAGCGTGGTAGCTCACGCCTGTAATCCCAGTACTTTGGGAGGCTGAGGCGGGCGGATCACGAGGTCGGGAGTTCGAGACCAGCCTAGCCAACATAGTGAAACCCCACCTCTACTTAAAATACAAAAAGTATCTGGGTGTGGTGGTGAACACCTGTAATCCTAGCTATTGAGGAGGCTGAGGCAGGAGAATTGCTTGAACTCAGGAGGGGGAGGTTGCAGTGAGCCCAGATGGTGCCACTGCACTCCAGCCTGGGCGACAGAGCGAGACTCCGTCTTAAAAACAAAAACAAGGCCGGGCGCGGTGGCCGTCTTAAAAACAAAAACAAGGCCGGGCGCGGTGGCTCACGCCTGTAATCCCAGCACTTTGGGAGGCCGAGGCGGGTGGATCACGAGGTCAAGAGATCGAGACCATCCTGGTCAACGCGGTGAAACCCCGTCTCTACTAAAACTACAAAAAATCAGCTGGGCATGGTGGCGCGTGTCTGTAATCCCAGCTACTCAGGAAGCTGAGGCAGGAGAATTGCCTGAGCCCAGGAGGCGG
>NW_016107530.1:3537900-3540650 GCF_001604975.1 Cebus imitator | reverse complement strand
TGACCTCGTGATCCACCCGCCTCGGCCTCCCAAAGTGCTGGGATTACAGGCTTGAGCCACCGTACCCGGCTTTAGGAAGAATTTTTTTGTGTGTCATTTTTTTGACATTGGTTGAATCTTTTTTTTTTTCTTATTTTTATTATCATTTTTTTAATCAGCAGCATGAAAATGGAAATGAAAATCTTTCCGTTTGTATCCTCACTGCCCAGGCTGGTCTCGAACTCCTGACTTCAAGTGATCTGCCAGCCTTGGCCTCCCAAAGTGCTGGGATTACAGGTGTGAGCCACTGCACCCGGCCTTGGTTGACTCTTAAAAGCTTTACGTCCTTATGTAGCTTCACATTTTCTTACTTAAACCAGTTGTGTTTAGGCATTTCAAGTAAGTTTCCCAAGAATTCTACAGAAGGAGGTTTTGATTGCCTTTTAATTTGAATATATTTTTATTTATAATACATCTCCTACTTGTTTTTGTTGTTTTTTTTTTTTTTTTAAGACAGAGTTTAGCTTTTTTTGCCCTGGCTGGAGTACAGTGGCGTAATCTGGGTCCACTGCAACCTCCACCTCCTGGGTTCCAGTGATTCTCGTACCTCAGCCTCCCAAGTAGCTGGGACTACAGGTGTGTGCCACCATGCCCAGCTAATTTTTGTATTTCTTTTAGTAGAGATGGGTTTCATCATGTTGGCCAGGATGGTCTCGATCTCTTAACCTCGTGATTCTCTCCCACTTGGCCTCTCAAAGTGCTGGGATTACAGGCGTGGGTCACTGTGCTTGGTCTGTCTCCTACTTGTTCTTTGTTGCATTTTACTTGCTTAAAATATCCATTTTTTAATTCAAAGTTAATTTCAGAAACACTGATCTAAATTCAGTGCTCTAAAATTTGATGGAAATGATTAGTTATCTAGGTGACTTTTTTCCTTAAAGACATGGAGGCCAGGCACAGTGGCTAATGTGTGTAATCCCAGTACTTTGGGAGGCTGAGGCAGGAGGATCAGTTGCCTCCAGGAGTTCAAGACCAGCCTGGGCAATATAGCAAATCCCCATCTGCAAAAACTCAAAAATTAGCCAGGTGTGGTAGAGCATGCCTTTAGTCCCAGCTATTGGGGAGGCTGAGGCATGAGGATTGCTTAAACCTTGGGAGGTCTAGGATGCAGTGAGCTGTGATAGTTCTACTTCAGCCTGGGTGACTGAGTGACACCCTGTCTCAAAAAAAAGGAAAAAAAGAAATGAGTATTTCAGGGTTTTAATTTTTTTTTTTATTCCGCTCTTGTTGCCCAGGTTGGAGTGCAGTGGCATGATCTTGGCTCACTGCAATCTCCACCTTCCTGGTTCAAGCGATTTTTTTTTTTTTTTGAGACGGAGTTCCACTCATGTTACCCAGGCTGGAGTGCAATGGCGCGATCTCGGCTCACCGCAACCTCCGCCTCCTGGGTTCAGGCAATTCTCCTGCCTCAGCCTCCTGGGTAGCTGGGATTACAGGCATACGCCACCATGCCCAGCTAATTTTTTGTATTTTAGTAGAGACGGGGTTTCACCCTGTTGACCAGGATGGTCTCGATCTCTTGACCTCGTGATCCACCCGCCTCGGCCTCCCAAAGTGCTGGGATTACAGGCTTGAGCCACCGCGCCCGGCCNTGTTGACCAGGATGGTCTCGATCTCTTGACCTCGTGATCCACCCGCCTCGGCCTCCCAAAGTGCTGGGATTACAGGCTTGAGCCACCGCGCCCGGCCCTCAAGCGATTTTTCTGCCTCAGCCTCCTGAGTAGCTAGGATTGCAGGCATGCCCGACCACGCCTGGCTAATTTTCTATTTTTAGTAGAGATAGGGTTTCTCCATGTTGATCAGGCTGATCTCGAACCCCCGACCTCTGGTGATCTGCCCGCTTTAGCCTCCCAAAGTGCTGGGATTACAGGCATGAGCCACTGCGCCCAGCCCGGGTTTTGATTTTAGTTAATCCTGATTTGGGAGATTGAAGGTCAACAGTTATATCTGCATGCAAGTGAAACTTACATGAAATAGGTCAGATGCAGTGGCTTATGCCTCTAATCCCAGCACTTTGAGAGACTGAGGCGGGCGGATAACAAGGTCAGGAGTTTGAGGCCAGCCCTACCAACGTGGTGAAACCTTGTCTCTACTAACAATACAAAAAAATTACCTGGGTGTGGTGGCATATGCTTGTACTCAGGAGGCTGAGGGAGGAGAATTGCTTGAACCCGAGAGGCGGAGGTTGCAGTGAGCTAAGATCGTGCCACTGCACTCCAGCCTGAGTGACAGAGCGAGATTCCACCTCAAAAAATATATGAAATATATTTTATGGATATAAAATTATTATGGATATATTCAGATCCAAGTATTTCTTTCTTTCTTTTTTTTTTTTAAATTATAGAGATGGGGTTTCACTAAGTTGCTCAGGCTAGTCTCAAACTGGGCTCAAGTATCCTCTTGCCACAGCCAGCCCACATATTTCTTTTCTGTGTTATAATGGAAAAACAGGAATTAGCTTAATTTTGATGAAACAGCAATTATTGGTAACTACTATGTCCAGCAGCAAGTACTGTGTACTCATACTTTGGCAAATTGAACATGTTTTAGTTTACCGTTACTGCATATAATTTGTCTTAAATTCGTATGTGTATTCTGCCAATAAAATAGCTATTATACTAGAGTTATATTGTCTGTATTTCTTTTCTTTTTTTTTTTTTTTTTTTTTTTTTTTTTTTTTTTTTTTTTTTTTTTTTTTTTTTTTTTTTTTT
>NW_016107530.1:3536319-3537374 GCF_001604975.1 Cebus imitator | reverse complement strand
CTATTGAAATAAGGCAGATATGATATATTAGTATTCTGCTGCTGCTGTTGTTTGGTTTTTTTTTGTTTTTTTTTGAGATAGCATCTTGTCTGCCAGGCTGGAGTGTAGTGGTGTGGTGTGTGATCATGGATCACTGCAGCCTCAACCTTCCAGACCCAAGCGATCCTCTTGCTTCAGCCTCCTGAGTAGCTGGGACTCTAGGTGCCTGCCACTATGCCTGGCTCATTTTTTTGTTTATAGAGACAGGGTCTCCCTGTGTTGCCCAAGCTGAACTGGACTCAAGTTGATCCTGCCACCTTGACCTGTTGGGATTACAGGGATGAGCCACTGCACCCAGCTTGTACTTCATATTTAGATAACTGCATCAATAGTTATCTCTTGCTTCAGCTACCGTGCCAAATTCTCTCACTTTTTCAGGCCCATTCTTACCTTTCTTAAATCTTTATTTCCTAATGCACAGTGCTTATCATAGATCCTCACTTCCCTGAGTAAGCTTTTTTCCTCCTATCTCTGACTTGCTGGTGATACCATGTCTTTAGTATTATTATTTTAAATTCTAACTGCTTGCTTTTATTTGCTTTCCTCTCTTGGTTACTAAATATGCTACTTCTTATTTCTCCTCCAGCTCCAGTTCATCTGCCAGATGTAATAGTCCTAAAACATAGTTTCTGTCAAAATCACAGAATTTTTTCAGAGCTGAATCAGGCATAAACTAGATTCTTTTTTTTTTCTTTAGAGAGTCCTGCTCTGTTACCCAGACTGGAGTGCAGTGTTGCCATCTGGGCTCACTGCAATCTCCACCTCCTTAAGTATATTTGATGAAATATATATATATATAGAGAGAGGTACCTTCAATATATTTGATGAAAAATATTTACATGCATATCTGTATTTATTTATTTATTTATTTATTTATTTATTTATTTTTTTTGAGACAGAGTTTTGCTCTTGTTACCCAGGCTGGAGTGCAATGGCGCGATCTCGGCTCACCGCAACCTCCGCCTCCTGGGTTCAGGCAATTCTCCTGCCTCAGCCTCCTGAGTAGCTGGGATTAC
>NW_016107530.1:3533207-3534709 GCF_001604975.1 Cebus imitator | reverse complement strand
TTTTGAGACAGAGTCTCTGTTGCTCAGGCTGGAGTGCAATGGGGCAATCTTGGGTCACTGCAATCTCTGCCTGCTGAGTTCAAGTGATTTTCCTGCCTCAGCATTCTGAGTAGCTGGGATTACAGGTTTGCACCACGACACCCGGCTAATTTTTTGTATTTTTAGTAAAGATGGGGTTTCACCACGTTGGCCAAGATGGTCTCAAACTCCTGACCTCATGATCTGCCCAACTCGGCCTCTCAAAGTGCTGGGATTACAGGTGTCAGCCACTGCACCCGGCCCTTGTGCCTTAATTTCTTAGTCTTAATTAACTGATAATATTTCCAGTCATTGAGTACATTATGGGCCGAGAATAGAACCTCGAAAGCCACAACCATGGATTGGCCAATGAGTTGGCTAATTTTAAGAAATTTACTGGGTGTAGGGTCATCAAAGATTTTGTACTTGTGTGAAATCTAGTCTTTAAATACCACATCTTAGGAAGGATATTGACTAGAAAGTTAGTTTAGAAGAGTTTTGTTCACTTGATTTATATTAAATCTGGGTTTATAAATATTTTAGTAAATTCACAAGTTGGGTTTTTTTTGTTTTTTTTGAGATGGAGTCTCATTCTTTCACCCAGGCTGGAGTGCAGTGGCATGATCTCAGCTCACTGCAACCTCTGCCTTGTGAGTTTAAGCAATTCTCCTGCCTCAGCTTCTCAAGTTGATGGGATTGTAGGCACCTGCCACACCTTGTGGCTAATTTTTGTATTTTTAGTAGAGACAGTTTCACGAAGTTACCCAGGCTGGTCTCGAACTCCTGACCTCAGAGGTTGCACTGTCTTGGCCCCCCAAAGTGCTGGGATTACAGGCATGAGCCACTGCACCCGGCCCTAAATTCACAAGTTTTAAAGAATTGACAAAAATCGAAGAATTAATAAAATTGATATTTTAAAAACTTGATAGAATTGGAAAAGCGATAATGATATTAAACTTTAAAACAAAATTTATTTTGGCTGGGCACGGTGGCTCACGCCTGTAATCTCAGAACTTTGGGGGGCCGAGGCGGGTGCATCACCTGAAGTCAGGAGTTCGAGACCAGCCTGACCAACATGGTGAAACCCCGTCTCTACGAAAAATAAAAAATTAGCTGGATATGGTGGCACATGCCTGTAATCCCAGCTACTTGGGAAGCTGAGGCAGGAGAATTGCTTGAACCCAGGACGTGGAGGTTGCAGTGAGCCGAGATCTCGCCATTGCACTGTAGCCTGGGCAACAAGAGTGAAACACTGTCTCAAAAAAAAAAAAATTTTTTTTTCGTAGAGACAGGGGTCTCACTATATTGCCTAGGCTGATCTTGAATGCCTGGGCTCAAGCAGTCTTCTTGAGATGGCGTCCTAGGGTGCTGGAATTACAGGCATGAGCCATTGCACCTGGCCTCTAAGCTTTTTTTTTTAGTGACTTAGTATTTCAGGGTCTGTTGTAAGCCTAAGAAGAATTGATTTAGGCCGGGCGCGGTGG
>NW_016107530.1:3531006-3532411 GCF_001604975.1 Cebus imitator | reverse complement strand
CCTCCTGAGTAGCTGGGATTACAGGCATGCGCCACCATGCCCAGCTGATTTTTTGTATTTTTAGTAGAGACGGGGTTTCACCATGTTGACCAGGATGGTGTCGATCTCTTGACCTCGTGATCCACCCGCCTCGGCCTCCCAAAGTGCTGGGATTACAGGCGTGAGCCACCACGCCCGGCCCCACATCATTATGTTGTATTTCTCTCCAAGTAGCTTCACACTGATTTTTTTTTTCCTATTTATTAGTTTTTCAGCTCATTTATAGCTGTTTTTTTCTTTTTAGAGACAGGGTCTTGCTTTGTTGTCCAGGCTAGAGTACAGTGGCATGATCAGAGCTCACTGTAACTTCAAACTCCTGAACTCAAGTGATCCTCACTTGCCTCAGCCTGCTTATTAGTAGCTGGTAAGCTGTTACTATAGGCATGCAGCAACACGCTGGGCTTATTTATTCTTTATTTTATGTAGAGATAGGGGTCTTGCTTTGTTGTGTAGGCTCGTCTAGCACTTGTGGCTTCAAGCCATCCTCCTGCCCTGATCTCCCAGAGAGTTTGGATAATAGGTATGAGGCACCACAACTGGCTGAGACTGCTTTTTGCATATGTTATATATTGATATGTGGAAATTTCAAAGGATAAAACATTGCTTGACCACTGTTTAAATAATTTTGCAAAACATAGAAAAAGACATTTCTTGGGTCAGTTTGAAATTTTGAATTTTAAAGTTTTTTTTTTTTTTTTTTTTAATTTTAAAGTCTTTAAAAGTTGTATTTTTTAGAGTGGGCTCTTGCTACGTTGCTTAGACTGGATTTGAAGTTTTGGGTGGAAGTAGTCGTCCTGCCTTAGGCAACTGTGAGCACCACCATATTCAACTAGGTTTTGATTTTTTTTTTTTTTTTTTTTTTGAGGTGGATTCTCGCTCTGTCACCAGGCTATAGTGTAGTGGTGCGATCTTGGCTCACTGCAACCTCTGCCTCTTGGGTTCAAGCAATTCTGCCTCAGCCTCCCAGGTAGCTGGGACTACAGGCATCTGCCACCATGCCCAGCTAATTTTTGTATTTTTAGTAGACATGGGGTTTCACCATGTTTGCCAGGATGGTCTTGGTCTCTTGACCTCATGATCCACCCACCTTGGCCTCCCAAAGTTCCGTGATTAGGCATGAGCTACCACAACCAGCCCATAGTATCCCATTGCATGACTATTTTAGTCGTATGAAACCAATAGTAGTGTTTTTTTTTTTTTTTTTGATTTTTTTTTGATTTTTAGTAGAGAACAGGGTTTCACTGTGTTATCCAGGATGGTCTTTTTTCTTTTTCTTTTTTTATTTTCTTTTTTATTTTTTATTTATTTATTTTTTGGGACGGAGTTTCGCTCTCCTTACCCAGGCTGGAGTGCAATGGCGCGATCT
>NW_016107530.1:3523391-3528153 GCF_001604975.1 Cebus imitator | reverse complement strand
TTTTGTATTTTTAGTAGAGACGGGGTTTCACTATGTTGACCAGGATGGTCTCGATCTCTTGACCTCGTGATCCACCCGCCTCGGCCTCCCAAAGTGCTGGGATTACAGGCTTGAGCCACCGCCCCCGGCCAATATTTTTATATTTTTTGTAGAGACAGGGTTTTGTGCTGTTGTCCAGGCTGTTCTCAAATTCCTGGGCTCAAGCATTCTGCCCACCCTGACCTCCCAAAGTGCTGGGATTACAGGTGTGAGCCACTGTGTCCAGCCTAAATTTTTCTTAGCAGATAGCCTGTGGTCATTTAGATCTCATTTCATTTGGTTATTTGTGACACAAATACATAGTGATAAGTATCTATTGGGATTGTGGCATGGGACCTTTGACAATGTTGTTGAATGAGGTAAAACTAAAGGAACAGGCTGAGCACGGTGGCTCATGCCTGCTAGGAGGCCGAGGCAGGCAGGTCACTTGAGGTTGGGAGACCAGCCTGACCAACAGGGAGAAATGCTCTGTCTCTACTAAAAATACAAAATTAGGCAGGGCGCGGTGGCTCATGTCTGTAATCCCAGCACTTTGGGAGGCCAAGATGGGCGGATCATGATGTCAAGACCAGCCTGACCAACATGGTGAATTAGTGGGCGTGGTAATCCCAGCTATTTAGGAGGCTGAGGCAGGAGAATTGCTTGATCTGGGAGGCGGAGGTTGTGGTGAGCTGAGATTGCACTTTTGCCCTCCAGCCTGGGCAACGAGAATGAAACTCTGTCTCAAAAATAAATTATAAATAAACTGCTTCAATATGTATATAATTGGAAAAGATCTTCAAATGACAAGTGTTTGCTGTTTATGTGTGTGGGAGAGATTAAATCAGAGATTAATACCTTTATACTTTGCAAATTGCTTATAGAATATTGATTCTAATAATTCACATTGAGTGCAAAATGCACATATACAAATATTCAAGGATAGCTTCTCAGATGACCACAAAGGGGAGCATTAATAAATATTTAATGGGCCGGGCGCGGTGGCTCAAGCCTGTAATCCCAGCACTTTGGGAGGCCGAGGCGGGTGGATCACGAGGTCAAGAGATCGAGACCATCCTGGTCAACATGGTGAAACCCCGTCTCTACTAAAAATACAAAACATTAGGTGGGCATGGTGGTGCGTGCCTGTAATCCCAGCTACTCAGGAAGCTGAGGCAGGAGAATTGCCTGAACCCAGGAGGCGGAGGTTGCGGTGAGCCGAGATCGCGCCATTGCACTCCAGCCTGGGTAACGAGAGCGAAACTCCGTCCCCCCCAAAAAAAAATAAATAAATATTTAATGAAACATACTTTATTAAAATTAAAGTATCAAATATAGGCAGATTAGAAAAGAACTATTACATATTTATAAAAGATAAAATCACATTCACAGTAATTTCACAAAATCCGAATAAGTGCCTAGTAGTGTGAAGCAACTACTCTACTGCAATGTAAATTACCTTCCCATCAATTTCTACTGGCAGTCAACTCTTCATTACCTGTAATGCTGTCTTGTTTCTTTTTTTCTTTTTTTTTTTGGTAGAGTCTTGCTCTGTCACCCAGACTGGAGTGCAGTAGTGGCACAGTCTTGGCTCGCTGTAACCTCTGCCTCCTGGGTTCAAGCAAGTCTCTTGCTTCAGCCTCCAAGAAGCTGGGATTACAGGCATGGGCCACCATACCTGACTTATTTTTGTGTTTTGAGTAGAGATGGGATTTCGCCACGTTGGCTGGGCTGGTCTCGGACTCCTGGCCTCAAGCAATTCACCCACCTTGGCCTCCCAAAGTGCTGGGATTTTAGGCGTGAGCCACAGTACCTAGCTGCAACTGTCTTGTTTCTGGCTCATCACATGAACTGTCAGGTATAGAAAAGAGATGTGTGGGTATTGGATGTTATCTCACCTACACTGGTACTGGACGGTTGTATGCTGCCAGAATATAGAACCACCAGAAAAATTAGAAAAAATAGACATTCTGAGATTTTGGCTGTGAGCACTTCTGCTGTGGCAACTGTCATAGTAACTTCCCAGGGTTGTGGGAATTGGTACCAGCAGTGTGAAACAGCAAATCGAAAGCCATGGTTCAGGTGGATGAAGGAGATGGTATGATACTTATACTTGAATCACTGATTTTAGCGTGTCAAATGCAGAACATGCCAATTTTAATTTATTAACATGCCAATTTAGATTATTAGATTTTAAAATACTAATAATTTTTCATAGGGTCTTATTCCTATTTACATGATAATTTTTCTTCTATTACCAGAACAGTTTTTTTTGGAGACAGAATCTTGCTCTGTTGCCCAGGCTGTAGTGCAGTGGCATTATCTCAGCTCACTGCAACCTCTGACTCCTGAGTTGAGGTGATTCTCCTGCCTCAGCCTCCTGAGTAGCTAAGACTACCATGCTCGGCTAACTTGTATTTTTAGTAGAGACAGTATTTCACTATGTTGGCCAGGCTGGTCTCGACCTCCTGACCCCAGGTGATTTGCCCTCCTCAGCCTACCAAAGTGCTGGGATAACAGGTGTGAACCACTATGCCTGGCCAGAACAGTTGTTCTTAACCTTTCTAGGGTCTATATATAATCCTTTTGAAAATTGGATGACAGCTATGGATTTATCTTCCATTTTGCATACAGTTTCAGGAAATTATCACAACCCACCTTTTAGAACCTATGCCCTATCCAGGCATGGTAATGTGTGACTATACTCCCAGTTGCTAGGGAGGCTGAGGTGAGAAGATTGCTTGAACCCAGGAGTTCAAGGCTTTAGTGAGCTAAGATTGCACCACCACATTCCAGTCTGGCTAATAGTATGATTACATCTCTGAAAAACATAGTAACAATAGAACCTGTGCCCTACATTTTGATACACTATTTTTTTCTCTATTCTCACTGCAGCTAACCTCATTTTCATTTAATGTTGGTGTTAATGTATTCCCTGCATCTTTCTATTTAAATTCATTTTGTTGGTCCTTGTTTTGTCCTTTCTCCCTACCTATGACATCTGACTTATCTTAAAAATAGTTAAAAGAGAAAATAGGCCAGGCACAGTGGCTCATACCTGTAATCTCAGCATTTTGGGAGGCCAAGTTGGATGGATTGCATAAGCCCAGGAATTTGAGACCAGCCTGGGCAGCATAGTGGGACCCTGTCTCTGCAGAAAATATCAAAAATTAGCTAAGCATGATAGAATATGCCTGTAGTCCCAGCTACTCAGGAGTCTGAGGTAGATCACCTGAGCTTGGGAGGTCGAGGCTGCAGTAAGCCAAAATTCTGCCAGTGCACTTGAGCCTGCGTGACAGAGACCCTGTCTCAAAAAAAAAAAAGAAAAAAGAGAAAGTGAAAAATTTGGTTTTGTAATGATAAGCACTGTGTATTTAGGACATTTTTTTTTCTTCTTCACTGTAGATTTCTCTGTTTAATTTAAAAAAATCTAGTCTTGGCCTGAATTCCCAGCACTTTGGGAGGCACAGGCAGAAGGATCACTTGAGGCCAGTACACTTGAGATCAGCTTGGGCAACATAGCAAGATCCCATCTTTATTATAATTAAAAAAATTTTTTTTGAAACCGAGTCTTAACTCTGTCAGCAAGCTGGAGTGGAGTGGCACGATCTTAGCTCACTATAGTCTCTACCTCCCGGGTTCAAGTAATTATCCTGTCTCAGCTTCCTGAGTAGCTGGGACGACAGGCTCATACCACCACACCTGGCTAATTTTTGTATTTTTGGTAGAGACAAGGTTTCACCACGTTAGCCATGCTGGTCTAACTGCTGACCTCAGGTCATCCATCCCCCTCGGTCTTCCAAAGGGCTTGGATTACAGAAGTGAGTCACTGAGCGGGGGCTTTTTAAAAAAACATTCTAAAAAATTATTGTTGGCTGGGTGCAGTGGCTCACGCCTGTTTTCCCAGCACTTTGGGAGGCCAAGGAGGGTGGATCATGAGGTCAAGAGATTGAGACCATCCTGGCCAACATGGTGAAACCCCATCTCTACTAAAAATAACAAAAATTAGCCAGGTGAGGTGGCAGGTGCCTATAATCCCAGCTACTCAGGAGGCAGAGGTTATAGTAAGCCAAGATCGTGCTACCTCACTCCAGCCTAGCAACAGAGCGAGAATCTGTCTCAATTAAAAATATATATATATTGTTGTTGCAGAGGGTAATTTTGAATTTTTAAAATTCTAAACATACCAGGTGCGGTGGCTCATACCTTTGATCGCAGCTCTTTTGGGGGCTGAGGTGGGTGGATCACGAGGTCAAGAGATTGAGACCATCCTGGCCAACATGGTGAAACCCTGTCTTTACTAAAAATACAAAAATTAGCTGGGTGTGGTGGTGCACACCTGTATTCCCAGTCACTTGGGAGGCTGAGGTAGGAGAATTGCTTGAACCCAGGAGGCAGAGGTCACAGTGAGCCAAGATTGCACTGCTGCACTCTAGCCTGGTGACAGAATGAGACTTTGTCTCAAAAAAAGAAAAAATTGTAAACATGATTCTTGGAATTTTGTTTCTTATTTTGCTGTTTTTTGTTTTATTTTAAATTAGTCTTTAAAAATAGCTACTTGATGATAAGCCTCAAACTTTGAATGAATTTTTGTGATGCTCAAAAGTAGGGTACCTTCCTTTGTTCAGTTCATTAATGCTCTTTATTCTGTTTTTATAAAGCACAAATTGTTCTTTCTATAGAGTTAATAACTAATAGTTATAAAGTGACATTTTTGTTTTTTGTTTTTTGGTTTTTTTTGAGA
>NW_016107530.1:3513944-3522097 GCF_001604975.1 Cebus imitator | reverse complement strand
GGCCTCCCAAAGTGCTGGGATTACAGGCTTGAGCCACCGCGCCCGGCCTTAATTGTTGTATTTTTAATAGGGATGGGGTTTCCCCATGTTGGCCAGGCTGAATGAGACCCCATTTATATAAAAAAATTTTTCAGGCCTGGCGTGGTGGCTCATGTCTGCAGTCCCAGCACTTTGGGAGGCTGAGGCAGGCAGATCACCAGGTCAGGAGATTGAGACCATCCTGGCCAACATGGTAAAACCCCATCTCTAAAAAAAAAATAATAAATAAAAAATATATTTAAAAAAATGTTTTTCGAAAACTAGCCAGACATGGTGGTTCACACCTGTAGTCCTAACTACTGGGGAGGCTCAGGTGGGAAGATTGCTTGAGCCCAGGACATGGTGGTACACACCTGTAGTCCTAACTACTGGAGATGATCAGTAGAGAGGATCTCTTGAGCCCAGGAGATGTAGTCGTGATTGTGTCACTGCACTCCTGCATGGGCAGCATAGTAAGACTCGTATAAATAAAAAGAAAAAGTCTGGGCACGATGGCAGATACGTATAATCCCAGCAGTTTGGGAGGCCCAGGTGGGTGGATCATGAGGTCAGGAGTTTGAGACCAGCCTGGCCAACATAGTGAAATCCCATCTCTACTAAAAATATTAAAAAGCTAGCCAGATGTAGTGGTGTGCACCTGTAGTTTCAGCTACTAAGGAGACTGAGGCAGGATCGCTTGAACCTGGGAGGCAAGGTTGCAGTGAGCCGAGATAGCGTCACTGTACTCCAGTCTGGGGGACAGCAGAGAAACTCCATCTCAACAACAACAACAAAAAGAAAATTGTATGGCCATCTTTTTGAGATTGATAAGGCTTAGTGTCATATACTACAGATATTTTGCCATCCTACAGTAAAATATGTGCTTAATTCAGTTTCTTGAACTTAGCCTTAGATCCCATTTTTTTCAAAATTTATTGCCCTGGGGAGCTTAGTTGTCATTTTTCTAGGAAATGCAGTTTTGGGAAGTGTAGTGCTAGAGCATAATTTTTACTTAAATTTTCTGAATTTAACGGAATTGGGTAAAAGGATCAAGTAAAACTTTTATCGTGTTGTCATCAGTGTGTAGCTATCTCTAAGCATACGTTAAACATTTAAGTACCAAAGTCTATCATTTTGAGTCCCTCTCCCCAATTATTTTGCCTTAGTAAATGATTATTTGAAGTCACTCCATGGTGAAATATTTTTTAATTTCTCAGTACTGTAGTGTACACTAACTAAAACCTTTTTGTGGCTGGCTGTGGTGGCTCATGTCTGTAATTCCAGTACTTTGGAAGGCTGAAGCAGGTGGATTGCTTGAGCCTAGGAGTTCGAGACCAGCCTGAGAAACATAAGGAGGCTGCTTCTCTACAAAAAATATAAAAATTAGTAGGATGTGGTGGCTTGCGCCTGTAGTCCCACCTACTTGGAAGGCTGAGGTGGGAGGATCACTTGAACCTGGGGAGGTTGGGGCTTTCATAAACTGTCATGGCACGACTGCACTTTAGCCTTAGTGACAGAGTGAGATTCTGTCTCAGAACACAAACCTTTTTTGTGCTATTTTTTTTTTTTTTTTTTTTAAATATATTGAGAGGTAGAGTTTTACTCTGTTCCTCAGGCTGGAGTGTTTGGGCTCAAGTGATCCTCTCATCTTAGCATCCTGTTTAGAGTGAACCACCTATCTCAGACCCCTGAGTATAGGTGCCTGCCACCTTATGTGGCTCATCTTTTTTTTTTTTTTTTTTTAAATCTTTGTAGAAATGAGATCTCCCTTTGTTGCCCAGGTTGGTCTCAAACTCCTGGGTCCAAGAGATGCTTCCACTTCAGCCTCCCAAAGGGTTGGGATTACAGGCGTGAGCCACCTCGTCCAGACTACATTTTTTTTCTTTGAAGACTAGTCAAGTATTGTAGTGAGAAGGGGAAAAGAATAGAGCAAGGAGTTCAGTCAGTAACTGAACAACCAGTTTAGATAACTGATTACCTTTGGACCAGGCTTAAGTGTTGTTTTTGTCTGTTTTCTCTTTTTTTTGAGATGGAAAAAATCAATCTTTTACCCAGACTGGAGTGCAGTGGCAATCTCGGCTCACTACAACCACTGGCTCCCAGGTTTAAGTGATTATCTTGCCTCAGCCTCCTGAGTGGCTGGGACTACAGGCGTGTGCCACCACGCCCAGCTACTTTTTGTATTTTTAGCAGAGACGGGGTTTCACTATGTTGGCCAGGCAGGTCTTAAATTCCCGACCTCAGGTGATCTGCCTCGGCTTCCCAGAGTGCTAGGATTATAGGCATGAGCCACCACACCTGGCCACTTGTACTCTTTTTTAAAATTAGAAATTTTTTACATGTAAAAATCTTACATATTTATGATATATATTCACAATTACTTAATATCAAAGTTTCATAGAGATATATATATAATGTCTTGATATGTATATATATATGTCATGGAATGGCTAAATCAAGCTATTTAACGTGCCGTTCTTCACATACTTATCTTTGTGGTGAGAAGACTTAAAGTCTGCTCTCAGTGTTCTTTTTTTTGTTTGTTTTGTTTTGTCTTTGAGATGGCGTTTCACTCTTGTTGCCCAAGCTGGAGTGCAGTGGCATGATCTCGGCTCACCACAGCCTCCGCCTCCTGGATTCAAGTGATTCTCCTGCCTCAGCCTCCCAAGTAGCTGGGATTATAGGCACATGCCACCATGGCTGGCTAATTTTTTGTATTTTTAGTAGGAACGGGGTTTCGCCATGTTAGCCAGGCTGGTCTAGAACTCCTGACCTCAGGTGACCTGCCCGCTTCAGCCTCCTAAAGTGCTGGGATTACAGGAGTGAGCCACCGTGCCTAGCCTCACCATTTAAATATGTAACATACTGTTATTAACTAGTCAACGTGATGTACAATGGGTATCTTGAACATTCCTCCTAACTGAAACCTTTGATCAGTGTCTGCCCAATCCTGCCCTGGGCCCCAAAGCCTCTCATAGCCATCATTTTACTCTCTTTCTCTTAGTTTTACTTTCTTATACTCCGCATTATGAGATCATGCAATAGTCTTTCTGCGCCCGGCTTATTTCACTTAATGTAATGTTTTTCAAGGTTCATACATGTTGCAAATTCCAGGATATCCTTCTTAAGGCTGAATAGTATTCTTTTGTGTACATATACCGCATTTTCTTTATCCAGTTATTCATTGATGGAATCTTAGGTGGATTCCATATCTTGACTATTGTGAATAGTGCTTCAGTGAACCGGGGGGTGCAGATATCTCTTCTATGGACTGATTTAATATTTTTTACATTTTTCATAATCTTGATTTTATTTTTTCCTTTTTTATTTCATTTTAGCTGCATTGGGTGTTCAACAGCCATCACTCCTTGGAGCATCTCCTACCATATATACACAGCAAACTGCATTGGCAGCAGCAGGCCTTACCACACAGACTCCAGCAAACTATCAGTTAACACAAACTGCCGCATTGCAGCAACAAGCTGCAGCTGCAGCAGCTGCATTACAACAGGTAACTCTTTAGTAGGTTTTATTGTTTGATGTAGAAAACTTTATGAAATCTGAGTAGCTAGCATTGCTACCTTCATTTTATAGGTAGTAAAGAATTAGGTGTTTTTATTATGCTTATTTTTCTGGTGATGAATATTATATCTGCCCCACACATAAAGGGAAGAATAGTTGGGCCAGGCACAGTGGCTCATGCCTGTCATGCCATCATTTTAGGAGGCTGAGGTGGGAGGATCGTCTGAGCCCAGGAATTTGAGACCAGCCTGGGCAACACGGTGAGAAAACGTCTATAGAAAATAAGATAATTAGAGCATGGTGAAGCACGTGTGTGGTCCCACCTGCTTGGGAGGTTGAGGTGGGAGAATTGCTTGAGCATTGGGAGGTTGAGGCTACAGTGAGCTGAGATTACACCACTGCATTCTAGCCTGGGAGACAGCAAAAACCTGTGTCCAAAAAAAAAAAAAGAGGAGTTGAATAGTCAAAAATTTTAAGTTCTTAAATTGGGCAGTTCTTATACCTTAATTATGTGAATAAAATTTACTTCTTTTTGGATCCTGGAGTATAAGTAATCACAGTTTTATTTACTTTAGATGAAGTTTCACTGTCCCAGAAAATTTATTTTTATTCTTTTTGTTTGTTTGTTCTTTGAATCAATACCATGCCAGAACAGAATGTTTATTTTTAGTGTAATTGTATGTATTTCTATGTATATCACTTTTTGAGAATGAGTAAATTCAGTGTCTGTATTTTTCTTTGAAAGATATATTTTTTTTAATGTTTCAGCAGTATTCACAACCTCAGCAGGCCTTGTATAGTGTGCAACAACAGGTTAGTTTATATTTTCCATGTTAAAAACTGATTTTAAAATAGCCATTTGCTCCAAACTTCAATTGATAGGGATTTTTATTTCTATTGTCTTAATTTGTGATACAAATTTTTTGGGAAGGGCTGGAGTAAATCAGGTAGGAAAAAAGGGTGAGGGAGATGGGAGGGCGGTCCTAACAACCAAAATCCTTAGCCAGTCTTTGTCACATGTTTCTAAGAAAGTATGTGGAAGCCGGGGAAGCGGTGACTCGTGCCTGTAATTCCAACACTTTGGGAGGTGGAGACAGGCCGATCACGAGGTCAGGAATTTGAGACCAGCCTGGCTAACATGGTAAAACCCCATCTCTACTAAAAACACAAAAATTAGCCAGGCGTGGTGGCACATGCCTGTAATCCCAGCTACACAGGAGGCTAAGGCAGGAGAATCGCTTGAACCTGGGAGGCAGAGGTTGCAGTGAGCCAAGTTCTCATCATTGTACTGCACGCAGCCTGGGCAACAAGAGTGAAACTCCATCTCAGAAAAAAAAGAAAGTATGCAGAGAATAATCTGGAAAGAACCACCCTTTGACCTGTTGTGCTCCTGTCTGGAACATTGGGGCCAGCTCTGCTGAACTAGACCACATGTGAAAATGAAAGCTCCTTTTCCTACTTGAAACTCAAATGCTATATAGGCTTTCAGACTTTATTTCTTTTTTTTTTTCCCTCAAATTTTTGTCACATTAACTAACACCTGCTACAGCCTTTATTTCTTTAAAGGAGTAGGACCCCCAGCTCCCTTTTTATTAATCAAATTGTATATGGAAATCAAATATACAAAATATTAAAATAGAACTGTTCAAAATGGGAGAAAGCCGGCCAGGCACAGTGGTTCACGCCTGTAATCCGAGCACTTTGGGAGGCTAAGGCAGGCAGATCACTTGAGGATCAGGAGTTTGATACCAGCCTGGCCAACATGGTAAAACCCCACCTCTACTTAAAATACAAAAATTAGCTGGGCATGGTGGCACACACCTGTAAAAAATCAAAAGAACACAATATGGAAGAAAGCCTCCCTTTATAGTTCACACACCTATTCCTTAGGCATATTTGAACGATATGGAAACTCCTGATTTAGACTAAAAGCAAGTTTCATTGGCCCCTTTTTCCTTAGATACATTCTATAGGAATTATCAAAGAAAGAGAGTTTGCCCTGATGAATCGTAGATATGCTTTACCCCAAGCACCCATTCTAGGTGTGTCCAGGGCTGGGGTGTAGTCTTCAGTCCTTTTCAGCACCATTAGGAAGTTTTAAGAACATTAGCAGCAAGGAGAATACAAGAGAAAGATATCAAAAAGTTAATTTAAAGACCATATGGAGTTTGGGCGAGGTGGCTCATGCCTGTAATTCTTACGCTTTGGGAGGCCAAAGCGGGTGGATCACCTGAGGTCAAGAGTTTGAAACCAGTTTGGCCAACATGGGGAAACCCCATCTTTAACTAGAAACAGAAAAAGTAGCCAGGTATGATGGCAGGTGCCTGTAATTCAGCTAGTTGGGAGGCTGAGGCACAAGAGTCACTTGAACCCAGTAGGCAGAGGTTACAGTGAGTCAAGATTTTGCCATTGCACTCCAGCCTGGGCAACAGAGCAAGACTCTGTCTCAAGAAAAAAAAAAAAAGACCATATGGAAGAACATGAGCCATCTCTCACTCTTTTTTTCTTTTTTTTTTAAACTTTTATTTTAGTTTCTGGGGTACATGTGAGGGTTTGTTATATAGGTAAACTCATGTCATGGTGGTTTGTTGTACAGATTATTTCATCACTCAGGAATTAAGCCCAGTACCCAATAGTTATTTTTTCTGCTCCTCCCTCCTTCTATCCTCCACCCTCAAGCAGACCTCAGTGTCTGTTGTTTCCTTTGTGTTCATAAGTACTCATCATTTAGCTCCCTTGTGAGAACGTGGTATTTGGTTTTCTGTTCCTCCATTAGTTAGCTGAGGATAATGGCCTCTATCCATGTCTTTGCAGAGGACCTGGTCTCATTCTTTTTTATGGCTGCAGAGGTTTCTCAGTTCATAACTTCTTTGTCCCTAGATCCATGGCCCAGTTTAATCCTTGGCTTAAACCCCTTGAGGCTTCAGAAGTATTGCATTTTCCAGGAGGACTGCGCTAGTAATTGCTTTAAACTTCTTAACTGATAAAAGATGGGTCTCAAATCAGCTGTCTTGTTTTCAGAATACCTTCCAACTTATTTATTTATTTATTTATTTTTTGAGATGGAGTCTCGCTCTGTCCCTCAGGCTGGAGTGCAGTGGTGTGATCTCGGCTCATTGCAACCTCTGCCTCCCAGGTTCAAGCGATTCTCCTGTCTCAGCCTCCTAAGTAGCTGAGATTACAGGCGTGTGCCACCACACCCGGCTAATTTTTGTATTTTTAGTAGAGACGGGTTTTCACAGTGTTGGTCAGGCTGATCTCAAACTCCTGACCTCAGGTGATCCACCCACCTCGGCCTCCCAAAGTGCTGGGATTACAGGTGTGAGCCACCGCCCCCGGCCCCTTCCAACTTATTTTATTGTTCTTATGAAATACACTATTAAAGATCTTAATAAGTGAGGTTGAACCTTGCAAAAATTATAATACTCAGTTATTCTGCCTTTAAAAAATGGCACTACTCAACTGTTCTTGACTTAGAGAAAAATAGTATTTTGACATGATTTAATCTCAAATACATGGTGACTCCAAGTAAAGTGAGTGTTTTGAATTACAACCTCAAACAGATTATTTTAACTTGGCCTAAGTCAAGTTTCTATTTCTTATAAGAATATAAATTTCTTATATTTATAAGAATTTAAAAAATTCTCCATTCATATTAATTCTTTTTACTTTCTGGTAATAGTACACTTTGCTATTACCAGAAAAACCATATGTCAAATTATTTGGTGCTTCATGGTCTCTGTGCCTAAGGCAAATTGTCCCATCAACAGTGCTTCTCATATTGGGGAATATATCTATGAATTGGATTGATGGCCAGTGATATTTTTTGATACAAGTAGCATCCTGATGATACTGAGTTACTTCTGTAGCATGGTAATCTTCCCTTTTAGAGATTTTTACTGTGGGTGCTATTCCTAGGAAATAATAACAAAAAAAAAATCAGCTTCTGTATTTTTATTAAAAGTAGTTAAGTGCCTATCATTGAATGAGTTACTTATATACGAGGTCTGCAGTTGTTAGAAATAGTTGTAGAAAACTTTATACTCTTAGTGATCTCTGTTACTTTTCACATTTTTCTTAAAAATAAAATACATAACTGGGCTGGGTGCAGTGGCTCATGTCTGCAATCCTACCACTTCGGGAGGCTGAGGCAAAAGGATTGCTCCAGCTCAGGAGTTCAAGACTAGCCTGGGCAACATAGCAAAACTTTGTTTCTGTTTAAAAAATAAGTAAGTAGAATAACTTTTACAGGAATTATTTCTTTTATAAAGTATCTATGAAACAACAATTCTAATTGATCCTTTTCTGTGTGTGTGTATTTTTCTATTTCCAGTTACAGCAACCCCAGCAAACCCTTTTAACACAGGTTAGTTGATATTACTTTATTTGTTTTGGATGTCTGAATGAACAGGAACTAAAGCTTTATTCCTATTCTACTTTTTCTTTCAGTGTTTAGTTACTTGTTAGATTCACATACTGGTTTAGGAATATAATGCTAAATAAAGGTCGAAGTGTGCTGTTTTATCTTTGATGGTTTCTGATTGTAGGTTCAGCTGTGATATAGTTTGAATAAATATGAGATTTTTTTTTTTTTTTTTTTTTTTTTTTTTTTT
>NW_016107530.1:3511116-3513709 GCF_001604975.1 Cebus imitator | reverse complement strand
GACAGGGTTTCACCATGTTGACCAGGATGGTCTCGATCTCTTGACCTCGTGATCCACCCGCCTCGGCCTCCCAAAGTGCTGGGATTACAGGCTTGAGCCACCGCGCCCGGCCCAATATGAGATTTTATTTTAAACTTAATACTGATATTTTGTTAATACTGATTTTTGTAGCCGTTTTTCTTTTGGAAAATTTCTGCATGTTATTTCTTTTTTTTTTTTTTTTTTGAGACGGAGTTTCACTCTTGCTACCCAGGCTGGAGTGCAGTGGCACGATCTCGGCTCACCGCCACCTTCGCCTCCTGGGTTCAGGCAATTCTCTTGCCTCAGCCTCCTGAGTAGCTGGGATTACAGGCATGCGCCACCATGCCCAGCTAATTTTTTGTAGTTTTAATAGAGACGGAGTTTCACCATGTTGACCAGGATGGTCTCGATCTCTTGACCTCATGATCCACCCGCCTCAGCCTCCCAAAGTGCTGGGATTACAGGCGTGAGCCACCGCGCCCGGCCTGTTATTTCTTTTTTAGCTCCACCTTAGCAGGGAAAGTTATTGTGTGACATTATCTCCTTAATTTTTTAGCAACATTGAACAGTTTTGAACTTTTGATATGTAGTGCTACCTTAGGCTTTACAGACTATAGTATCTTTCACATATTCTTTTTCTATTTTTACCACCTTTCGAAAGTGTAAAAAGCATTCTTAGCTTATAAATTATGCAAAAATAGCCTGTCTTTGCCATTGGGTCATAGTTTGCGGATCCCTTGTTAATACTTAGAGTGAAATACTATGCAGCGGTTTAAACAAAACTGTATATGTACTGATATGGAATGATATTCCAGATAATCTGAGATAGAAATAAAGGTATAGTCCAGTATGTATTACGTGCTTCCATTTATCTGTATGCATATTTGAATCAAACATTTCCGGGAGGCTTCATAGTAATAACTAGAACAGTGATTGCCTCATGTTTAGGTAACTGCATGGCTGAGGAGAAGGGATAGGAGAGAAGCTTTTCACTGTACATATCCTTTTTGTTTGTTTGTTTTTTTGAGATGGAGTCGTGGTCTATCATCCATGCTGGAGTGCAATGGCCCAATCTTGGCTCACTGCAGTCTCTACCTCCTGGGTTCAAGCAGTTCTGCCTCAGCCTCCCGAGTAGCTGGGACTACAGATGCCTGCCATCATGCCCAGCTAATTTTTGTGTTTTCGGTAGAGACAGGGTTTCACCATATTGGTCAGGCTGGTCTTGAACTCCTGACCTCAGGTGATCCGCCTGCCTCAGCCTCCCATAGTGTTGGGATTACAGGCATGAGCCACTGTGCCCAGCCCACTGTATAACCTTTTGAACCTTTTTAGTCTTGAATCTCTTGTCTTAAAAATAAAGTACACTTCAATTGAGAAATCAACCTGTTTTTATTAAAGAACTACAGTCGATTAGCACCTAACTCATATTTTCAATCATCAACAAAGTAGAATTTCCAATTAAGTAGAAAAACTGTAGAATTTCTTTTATTTAAATGCTGTTTCCTTAAATGTACTCATAACATATTAGTAGTGTCTTAAGATATTAAAGAAATTTCATGAGAAAATAATTTTGTGGTCAAAGTTTAAGGAATGCTGAGTTCCTTTACTAAGGACTTTCCTGAGCCTTTATTATGCTAGTATAGATTTTGAATTAGTAAGAATACTTATCTAAGGGAGCTTGATGAAATAGGTTAAAAATAATTTATAGTTTAGTTTTAGACTTGACTTTCACTTTCAAGATGTACATGTATGTTTTCTAACATAATATAAAATTTTGAACATTCTGGGTTAATTTCTGTATGGGTTAATTTTTGTATGATTTCAAATCATTACCTTAATTTGATGTTGGTTTTGCTTTATAGCCAGCTGTTGCACTGCCTACAAGCCTTAGCCTGTCTACTCCTCAGCCTACAGCACAAATAACTGTATCATATCCAACACCAAGGTCCAGTCAACAGCAAACCCAGCCTCAGAAGCAGCGTGTTTTCACAGGGGTGGTTACAAAACTACATGACACATTTGGATTTGTGGATGAAGATGTATTCTTTCAGCTTAGGTAAACTTAATTAGGTCTTGTCACATGGAACATATTTATTTTATAACAAATACATGGCTTCTTGTGTTTATCATAAAACACCTGTTTAGTTGTGGCAAAGATTATAATTTAGCTATAATTTTCCTTTCTTTTCTGAGACAGAGTCTTGCTATTTAGCCCAGGCTGGACACAGTCGCACAATCTTGGTCGGCTCACTGCAGCCTCTGCCTCCTGGGTTCAAGCAATTTTATTGCCTCAGCCTTCAGAATAGCTGGGATGACTGGCGTGCACCACCACACTGAGCTAACTTTCGTGTCTTTAGTAGAGAACAGGGGATTTCACCGTGTCGGCCAGGCTGGTCTCAAACTCCTGACCTCAAGTGATCTACCTGCCTTAGTCTCCCAAAGTGCTGGAATTACAGGCTTGAGCCACTGCGCCGGTCCAGTTTAGCTATAAGTTTCTATTTTATTTTTTCCTGAAGAAACTCAAGCGTGAAATTTTGTTTTCTTTGTTTCTTTTTTCTTTTTTTGAGACAGT
>NW_016107530.1:3508362-3510483 GCF_001604975.1 Cebus imitator | reverse complement strand
TTTTTTGTGGGGGACGGAGTTTCGCTCTTGTTACCCAGGCTGGAGTGCAATGGCGCGATCTCGGCTCACCGCAACCTCCGCCTCCTGGGTTCAGGCAATTCTCCTGCCTCAGCTTCCTGAGTAGCTGGGATTACAGGCACGCGCCACCATGCCCAGCTAATGTTTTGTATTTTTAGTAGAGACGGGGTTTCGCCGTGTTGACCAGGATGGTCTCGATCTCTTGACCTTGTGATTCACCTGCCTCGGCCTCCCAAAGTGCTGGGATTACAGGCTTGAGCCACCGCGCCCGGCGGAATTTTTAATTTTGATCATCCAGCTCGTATTATATTGTACTTTAGGCCTTTTGTGGTGGAGATTGTGATAAAAGATATCTCGATTATTGAACAAACTACTTACTGAGAATTCTTTGTAAATGTTTTATAAGAGTTAAGTGGCGGTTCTAACAATATTCCTGGGTAGACATAACTGTGTGTGGGGTGTTGAAATCTAATTCCGAAACAGAATCTTTCATTTGACATGTCTAATGACATAATACAGATTTTGAAATAGTTTTTTAGCCAGGTGTGGTGACTTGTCCTTGTAATCTCAGTTTCTCAGGAGGCCGAAGTAGGTAGATGATTTGAGGCTAGGAGGTCCAGACCAGCCTGGGCAACATAATGGTGAGACCCCATCTCTAAAAACAAAAATATTAACATTGAAAAAAGTTAATAGGATCAAATGATTGATGAACTGACATTAAAAATATTTGTTTCTTAAAAAAATTCTTTTTCGACATTTAAATTAGTACTTTTATAGCTTTGTAGTGTTTGTAGGAAATACTGTACTATGTTTTTCTGTAAAGGGGATTCCTGTTTTTTGTCTTTTCTGCATTTGTTTCATCATTTGAAACCCCAAAGCAGATCTTAGTGTTGGGTTATAAAAGTAAATAATGGAGAGAGAAAGGTAATGTTAGAGAAATATGGGGTGGTAAATTATTAATTTCACTTTAAACTCGTGTTTATATTATAAGGGTGAAATACGTGTTTTGAAACGAGTCTAGGGAGTATATCTACTTACCTACTTTTTTGTTGTTTTTGAGACAGGGTCTTGCGTTATCACGCAGGCTGGAGTGCAGTGGTGCAATCATAGTGAACTGCAGTGTTGAATTCCTGGGCCCAAGTAATCTCCCACCTCAGCCTCCCATGTCTCTGGGCCATCAGGCGTGTACCACCACTTCTGGCTATTTTGTTTTATTTTTTGAGGTGGGCTCTCAGTCTTTCACCCAGGTTGGGGTCCAGGGGTGCAGTCATAGCTCACTGCAGCCTCAAATTCCTGTGTTCGAGGAATCCTGCTGCTTCAGCTTCTCAAGTAACTTGGGCTGTAAGCACATGCCACCACACCCAGCTACTTTTTTTTCTTCAGATTTAGACCTAAAAGCTAATTTTTAAATTTTTTTGTTGAAACGTGTTTTCACAATGTTGCCCAAGCTGGTCTTAAACTCCTGACCTCAGACAAGTTTTGGTTTTTAAAGTTTTTATTTTTTTATTATTATGTTTTTGAGACGGAGTCTCACTCTATCACCCAGGCTGGCTGGAGTTGCAGTGGTACGATTTTGGCTCACTGTGACCTCCACCTCTCAGGTACAAGTAATTTGCACCCTGCTAATTTTTGTATTTTTAGTAGAGATGGGGCTTTACCATGTTAGCCAGGCTGGTATCAGACTCCTTAAGTGATCTGCCCATCTTGGCCTCCCAAAGTTCTGGGATTACAGGCATGAGCCACTGCGCCCATACCCCAGCTACTTTTTAAAAATTGTTATTTTATTTATTTTTGTTTGAGATTGAGTCCTGTCTGTCATCCAGCCTAGTGTGTAGTGGCATGATCTCAGCTCACTGCAACCTCCACCTCCCAGGTTCAAGTCATTCTCCTGCCTCAGCCTCCTGAGTAGCTAGGATTACAGGTGTGTGCTACCACACCTGGCTAATGTTTGTATTTTTACTGGAAATGGGGTTTAACCACATTGGTCACACTGGTCTTGAACTCCTCACCTCAAGTGATTCGCTTGCCTTGGCCTCCCAAAGTGCTAGGATTACAGGCGTGAACCACCACACCTGGCCCCATCTACGTTTTTTTTTTTTTTTT
>NW_016107530.1:3506368-3508312 GCF_001604975.1 Cebus imitator | reverse complement strand
GCTCACCGCAACCTCCGCCTCCTGGGTTCAGGCAATTCTCCTGCCTCAGCCTCCTGAGTAGCTGGGATTACAGGCACGCGCCACCATGCCCAGCTAATGTTTTGTATTTTTAGTAGGGACGGGGTTTCACCATGTTGACCAGGATGGTCTCGATCTCTTGACCTTGTGATTCACCCGCCTCGGCTTCCCAAAGTGCTGGGATTACAGGCTTGAGCCACCGCGCCTGGCCCCCATCTACATTTTAAAGAGCTTTTCAGGCTTCTGTTTCTGATATAGTTTACCATTATTTATTTATTTATTATTTTTGAGATATGGTTTACTTTAAAGTGCTAAGTATGTAAATCATTTTGGGGAGAAATCTCTTTCAATTGTATTTATATTTAACTTTCTCTCTTTTTTTTTCTCTTTTTTTACAGTGCTGTCAAAGGGAAAACCCCCCAAGTAGGTGACAGAGTATTGGTTGAAGCTACTTATAATCCTAATATGCCTTTTAAGTGGAACGCACAGAGAATTCAAACACTACCAAATCAGGTGCATAAAATATTGAATTAGGTATTATAGAAACTTAGCAAATGAGTCTTCTAATTCACAAAGATTTTTCTTTCTTATTCTTCAATTTTTTAAGAATCAGTCGCAAACCCAGCCATTATTGAAGACTCCTCCTGCTGTGCTTCAGCCAATTGCACCACAGTCAACATTTGGTGTTCAGACTCAGCCCCAGCCCCAGTCACTGCTGCAGGCACAGATTTCAGCAGCTTCTATTACACCACTATTGCAGACTCAACCACAGCCCTTATTACAGCAGCCTCAGCAGAAAGGTATTTTTGCTTTTGTTTCAGACTAATATATAGCTTTTTAGTTGTTAATAATATAAATATCCTTTTAATTACAAAAAGGCAGGGATTTCAAGAAAACTTGAAGCTTAAAAATGCTGAATAGGGCACATCTACTTCCATAGCTGTGTGAAGCTTTTTTTATTGCTCTTAGTGATAAGAAATTCAAAGATATGCTCTTGTGGACTTAAATATCCAAACTATTAAATTATTTATTGAATCATACCACATCAAATGAATTTGCTGAGTTTTAAATATTTCTTTGAAAATTGATTGCTTGGACTCGAGACATGTTGTTTTGAGTGTCTCACTGTGTTGCCCAGGCTGTAGTGCAGGGACCTGATCTTGGCTCACTGCAACCTCTGCCTCCCAGGTTCAAGCAATTCTCCTGTCTCAGCCTCCCGAGTAGCTGAGATTACGGGCACCTGCCACCACGCCCAGCTAATTTATGTATTTTCAGTAGATATGGGGTTTCACCATGTTGGCCAGGCTGGTCCCGAACTGTTGACTTCTAGTGATCTGCTCTTTTTGGCCTCCCAAAGTGCTAGGATTATAGGTGTGAGCCATTGCGCCCAGTCCAGACGTGTTCTTATGAAAACAGTGTTTAAGATGGTAGGTAGGGCTGAGTGCAGTGGCTTATGCTGAAATCCCAGCACTTTAGGAGACTAAGGTGGGCAGATCACCTGAGGTCAGGAGTTTGAGACCATCCTGGCCAACATGGTGAAACCCCGTCTCTACTAAAAATACAAATATTAGCTGGGTGTGGTGGCTGGCATCTGTAATCCCAGCTACTTGGGAGGCTGAGGCAGGAAAATTGCCTGAACCGAGGAAGTGGAGGTTGCAACAAGCCCAGATTGCACCGTTGCCCTCTACCCTGGGCATTAAGAGCGAAACTCTGTCTCAACAAAAAAGAGAAAAAGATGATAGGTAGCTTTAGTTTATAGAAGCCTACTTAATTGGCATTTAAAAATGTCGTAATGTGGCCGGGCGCGGTGGCTCAAGCCTGTAATCCCAGTACTTTGGGAGGCCAAGGCAGGTGGATCACGAGGTCAAGAGATCGAGACCATCCTGGTCAACATGGTGAAACCCCGTCTCTACTAAAAATACAAAA
>NW_016107530.1:3496745-3506052 GCF_001604975.1 Cebus imitator | reverse complement strand
GGAGTGCAGTGGCACAATCTTGGCTCACTGCAAACTGTGCCTCTTGGGGGTCAGTTGATTCCCTTGACTCAGCCCACTGAGTAGCTGGGACTACAGGTGGGTGCCACCACAGTCTGCTAATTTTTGTATTTTTATTAGAGACGAGGTTTCACCATTGTGGCCAGGCTGTTCTTGAACTCCTGACCTCGTGATCCACCCTCCTTGGCCTCTCAGAATGCTACAATTACAGGCGTGAGCTACCGTGCCTGGCCCTTTTGTTGTTTCTTTTGAGACAGGGCTTCTCAGTGTTGCCAGGTCGAGAGTGCGGTGGTATAATCTTGACTCACTGCCACCTCTGCCTCGCGGCTCAAGTGATCCTACTGTCTCAGTTTCACTGAGTAGCTGGGACTGCAGGTTCACACCACTCTGCCAGCCTAAATTTTATATCTTTTGTATAGATAGGGTTTCACCATGATACCCAGGCTGCATTTTCTTTCTTTCTTTCTTTTTTTTGAGACAACGTTTCTCATGCATAGATGCAGTGGTGTGAACTCAGCTCACTGTAGCCTCAACCTCTTGGGCTTAAGCAATCCTCCCGCCCCAGCCCTCCTCTAATTTTTGTATCTTTTTGTAGAGACCAGGTTTTGCCATATTGCCCAAGCTGGTCTTGAACTCCTGGAGTCAAGTAATCGGCCTGCCCTGGCCTCCCAAAGTGCTGGGATTACAGGTGTGAGCCACTGCTCCCAGCCTGCATTTTCTTTGTCATTGTAAATGATGACACATAGCAAAATGATGACAGATTACAATGTAAATGAACACCTGTGTAATCACTACTTAGGTCCAAAAAAATACGACACTGTGGCTGGTAGCAGGGCAGTGGCTCACGCCTGTGATCCCAGCACTTTGGGAGGCTGAGTTGGACGAATTGCTTGAGCTCAGGAGTTCGAGATCAGCCTGGGCAACTTGGTGAGACCCCATCTCTACTAAAAATCCAACGAAGTAGCCGGGCATGGTGATGTGCACCTGCAGTTCCAGCTACTTGGGAGGCTGAGGTGGGAAGACCACTTGAGCCCAGGGGTGGAGCCAAGATTGTGCAGCTGCACTCCAACCTGGGTGACAGGAAGTCCCTGTCTCAAAAAAAAGAAAGCTGTTTGGAACTCTTTTTCTTTAATAGTAGTTTTATTCTGTAAGTATGCATCCTTGTTTGGTTTTGAACCTAATGTGCGATTCCACTTTTATGATCTTTCGTGTAAGACTTTTCTTTTTTGAGACTGAGTCTCACCCTTTTCCCCCAGGCCGGAGCTCACTGCATCCTCCACCGTCTGGGTTGAAGCAGTCCCCCTGCCTCAGCCTCCCGAGTAGCTGGGATTACAGGCATGCACCACCACTCCTGGCCAGTATTTTTGGTATTTTTAGAAGAGATGGAGTTTCACCATTTTGGCCAGGCTGGTCTCAAACTCCTGACCTCAAATGATCTGCCCACCTTGACACCCAAAGTTTTGGGATTAGAGGAGCCACCGTGCCTGGCCATTTTTTGATTTTTAGTAGCAATGAGGTCTTGCTATGGTTGCCCAAGCTGGTCTTGAACTTTTGGTTGCAGGCAATCCTACCACCTCACCCTACTAAAGTGTTGAGTTTGTAGGTCTGAGCCACTGCACATGGTTGATTTTTCTGTTCAGTCATTCTGCTTTTGGTCACTAATAATTGTCACGATGAGCTCTTCTTTATCTATTGGGGAAGTTCCCTGTATCATTGTGCAGAGTAAGGAGTTTGGGGGCAAAACTCATATTGTGAGTGGTGGCAACCACATCTAGCCAATAATTTCCTTTTTTTTTTTTTTTTTTTTGATAGAATCTCACCTGCCTCAATTCTCCTGCCTCAGCCTCCTGAGTAGCTGAGATTGCTCCTGAGTAGCCTGCCACAACATCCAGCTGATTTTTGTACCTTTTAGCATAGATTTGGTTTTACCATGTTTGCCAGGCTGGTCTTGAACTCCTGACCTTCAGGTGATCCACTCCCCTCAGCCTCCCAAAGTGCTGGGACAGGCATGGGCCACTGCGCCTGGCTCGACAGTACCTATTTTTTGAAAATATGTATAAATTAGGCCAACTTTGAAAAAACAATTTTATTAACTCTCAGTTATTTAACTTTGTTCACCTTGTCTAATCAGGTAATGCTTTTGAATTTTGTTTAGAAGTGCTAAACATTTTTTTCTTTATCTTTTAAAGCTGGTTTATTGCAGCCTCCTGTTCGTATAGTTTCACAGCCACAACCGGCACGAAGATTAGATCCACCATCCCGATTTTCAGGAAGGAATGACAGAGGGGATCAAGTGCCTAACAGAAAAGATGACCGAAGGTATATTTTCTAAAGTATACTGTGGATGGTGGCAATACAACGGTGTAAACATACTTAATGCCACTGAAGTGTATGCTTATAAATTTTTTAAATGGTAAACTTTATGTTATGTTTATTTTATTACAAATTTACAAAAGTTAAACAAGTATACTGTGGAATCTTGCTTATATTACCTACCCTATTTATTCATCGAAGAGCTTTTCTATAATATTAGAAATATTTTTTAGTAATCTTAGAAAAATTTGCTTTCAGTCGTGAAAGAGAGAGAGAAAGACGTAGATCGAGAGAAAGATCACCTCAGAGGAAACGTTCCCGGGAAAGATCTCCACGAAGAGAACGAGAAAGATCACCTCGGAGAGTTCGACGTGTTGTTCCACGTTACACAGTTCAGTTTTCAAAGTTTTCTTTAGATTGGTAGGTTATTCCCCTGCCATTGTTTTCTTGAATTACCAATTTCATATAATTTGATAGAATATGTTACAGAGGTATTTTTCTTGCAACATTGATTTGTCGACAGTTAAGAGTTCTTCATATAAGGGCAGAAATACAATTTGAAGTAACTTAGTTCTCTACAAGGCTGCATTATTTTTAAACCCCCATGAAGGATATCAACTGGTATTGAAAAAGGCAGCTCTTCAAGGAAATTCCTCTGTCATAAAGTTATTCCCTAAAGTTACAATCAGTTAAGATCTAGATTTATTGATAACTTGAAAACATATGTAGTCCATTGTATACAATGATTCAATAATATAGTAGTAAATCAAGTATTTCAAGTTTAGCTGTGGCAATGTAGTATAATAGAAACCCTAGATCTAAATATATATACTCACAGACATACATAATTTATACACGTGTATGGTATATGTGTATGTATGTACATACATATCTTACCTTCTGGAATCAGAAGTCATGGCAAATTACCAGGAATTTTTTTTTTTTTTTTTTTTTGAGGCTGAGTCTTACTCTGTCACCCAGGCTGGAATGCAGTGGCGTGATTTTGGCTCACTGCAGCCTCTACCTCCTGGATTTAATCGATTCAACTGCCTCAGCCTCCCGAGTATGTGGGATTACAGGTGGTTAGCACCACAACCAGCTAATTTTTTTATTTTTAGTAGAGATGGGATTTCACCATGTTGGCCAGGCTGGTCTGGAACTACTGACCTCCAGTGTTCCGCCTGCCTTGGCCTTCCAAGGTGTCGTGTTACAGGTGTGAGCCACTGCACCTGGCCAAGTTGCCAGAAGTTTCTGAGGTTCACTTGCAAAACAAAGGTAATATTAACTAGCAAAATTATGGTGAGGGTTAGTTGATGTATCCAAAGCACTTAATCCAGTGTGTGGCAGTTGTATATTCTTGATAATTAATGGTGGGTTGTTCTGGCAACTTTGGCAGTAAAATAATAAAATCATTAAAAGCAGTGTTCAAGGCTGTTTAGCCTAAAAGCAAATAGCTGTATGTACTTCAGTGGCCTGATAGGATGTTAATACATTTAAACAGAGTAATAATTACTATTCATAATACTGGCTAATCAGAGGCTAAAATTTCTATATATCCAGTTCGAGATTTAGTAAACCAGTGTATTTTAGTCCAGCTACTTAATGCCAAGAAAATTTGGCTTTTAACTTTTCTTAATTATGTTACATAGTTGATGTTCATTTACTCTTGTTTATGATCAAATTAGCAACTATTAATTTACTAGTTTTCTTCTTATTGATGTTTACTTTTTTTTTTTTGAGATGGAGTCTCGCTCTGTTGCCCAGGCTGAAGTGCAGTGGTGCAGTCTTGGCTCACTGCAACCTCTGCCTCCTGGGTTCAAGTGATTCTCCTGCCTCAGCCTCCCAAGGCACACATGGTGGTGTGCACCTGTAATTCCAGCTGCTCAGGAGTCTGAGGCAGGAGAATAGTGAGACCTCACCTCTACAAAAAGTAGAAGTTAGCCACATGTGGTAGTGCTTCTGTAGTCCTAGCTATAATACTTGGGAGGCTGAGATGGAAGGATTACTTGAGCCCAGGAATTCAGGTTATAGCAAGCTATGAATGTGCCACACTGCACTCTGGCCTTGACGACAGCAAGATTCTGTCTGTAGATAGATTGGATAGATAATAGTATATTAACTGACAAGTTTATTGCTCTGTATTTTTATCCTTCAAATAAAGACATCCCTACATGTAGATTACTTCATCTTTCATACTTCTCTTTATAGTGTCTTTAAAAAAGACAGAGGTTGTCTTTTCATCTTACATTATACTTTTAACAAACATTTCTTAATCTTTTACCATATTGACCTTTCAGTTCCTCTGTTTTAAAAGCTCTGCTTCTTAGGAAAAAGTAAATGATCTTCTAAAAAAATCATTGCGAGATTTAAAAGACAAGAAATTTATCCCCTCTATACATAATCAGGTATGGATCTTATTCACAGAGAAAGGGGTGTGGAGGTGCAGATAATTCAAGGAACATATGAGTTTTGCTTTTGTGTGGATTTTTGTATTTAATTTTAAATGTAAGTATGCTTGATCTAGGAACTTACTATAGTAAAATACAAGTTTTACTTTTTCTAGCCTCAGAAAACCTGATTGAGGGGCACACAGAACTACTAATTTGGTACCACTCTCATTGCTGTTTTGTATCCATTTCTACATGAACCCTAAGTTTCAAGTAATCCACAGTTCCAAATGAGGAAAACCTGCTCTTGTGCAGATATTTTCTGGAGCTGAGGTTCAAGTTATTTCAAAGGGTCTTCTGTAACAAAAAGTAAAGAAATTGGCTGGGCGCGTTGGCTCATGCCTGTAATCCCAGTACTTTGGGAGGACAAGGTGGACGGATCACGAGGTCAAGAGATCAAGACCATCCTGGCTAATATGGTGAAACCCCGTCTCTACTAAAAATACAAAAAAATTAGCTGGGCGTAGTGGCGTGCGCCTGTAGTCCTAGCTACTTCAGAGGCTGAGGCAGGAGAATCACTTGAACCCAGGAGGTGGAGGTTGCAGTGAGCCAAGATCACGCCACGGCACCGCAGCTTGGTGATAGAGCAAGACTTTGTCTCAAAAAAGAAAGAAAGAAAGATAACACTGAGACACTATTTATTCAAAGCCTTGAGTATACAAATTTGAAAGTAATATTTTCATGCCTCTATTCATATCTGTAGCTCATTCATTAGTAACTAACTGACTTTGAGCTTACGTTTTACTGTGTCCAGTTATATTTGCTTCAGAATTGAGTGAATGTTTGTGTAACCTTTTTATTAAGGCTATTTATTCACTACTCATGTCTGTTTTTCAGTCCCAGTTGTGACATGATGGAACTAAGGCGCCGTTATCAGAATTTGTATATACCTAGTGACTTTTTTGATGCTCAGTTTACATGGGTGGATGCTTTCCCTTTGTCAAGACCATTTCAGCTGGGAAATTACTGCAATTTTTATGTAATGCACAGAGAAGTAGAGTCCTTAGAAAAAAATATGGCCATTCTTGATCCACCAGATGCTGACCACTTATACAGTGCAAAGGTTTGTATTCCACTGCGATATACAGCTTAAATTTCTTAGCAGTTATTGATAATAAAAGGGTATGTAGAATTAATATTTAGAAAGTGGTTGTTAGGTAGACCTGAATACCTGTTTTTTTTCTTGACTGCTTAATCCTATTTTGGCTAAAAGTTTAAGCTGTCTTTGCCTCATGTCTTAAGCTGTAAAACTGGTTATTATTCTAACATTTTAAACCTCATAAAAATGTGAAGATAAAATTGATGTTAATGAGACATTTGGAATATTGTATGACTCTGGTAGCCTCAGATAAAACTTAATGTTAGATGAATGCACTAAATATCAGTCTCAAGGGAAACATTCAGTATATTATGTAAAGTCGATAGTTTTCTTCTGTTTAAAGCATTGACTGAAAAAGCATCCTTTCAAAAGTTAAAACTAAGTAATTATGAGGTATCTAGGCCTGGCGCGGTGGCTTGCGCCTGTAATCCCAGCACTTTGGGAGGCTGAAGTATCTGAAACTATTTTTGCTACAGTATTTACTTCCTATTTTTATTAAAAAATTTCAGATATCTAATATTTAAAGATAATTAGTAGTGCTTCTCATTTTTTCACATTACTTTAGACTTTTGACAGGATTGAATTATTTGACTATAATAGGTAATGCTGATGGCTAGCCCTAGTATGGAAGATTTGTATCATAAGTCATGTGCTCTTGCTGAAGACCCACAAGAACTTCGAGATGGATTTCAACATCCTGCTAGACTTGTTAAGGTAAAAGGACACATTTGTTTTAACTTTAGTTGTATTTACTTGGCTTAGCTGTAATTTTGTACACATACAACTTAAAACCTTACATTTTAATTTTTGTTGATAAGTTTAATGACTAATTTCAGTATTAAAGCACTCAGAATTTAATGATGTAGATGTTTTTCTCATTGCAGATTATGTCTATATCTTACCTGTATGCTATTAGTTCAACTGTCATTTTGATGTTTTACATTTGTAACATAGTAAAATCTTAGTGGTAATCGGATTCAGAGTGTCTTTGGATGTTGTTGAAGTTTGAATTATAGCTTGTTTCTTTAAAAGAACTCTATCTGAAGAAATATTTTAGAAGGATGAGTTATGATGTGTGTAAATCCTATTCCATTGCTGAAATGCAGTGTGGAACACAATGAACTGAACTCTTCCTTGACTGACAGATACCAGAGGTAGTAAAATGATATTGGAAAGGTTTGTACCTTTCCTTCTCAAGTATCTTATTTGTAATTTGACAGGGTGCATAATATATGTAAATGATTCTTTGTTTTGAATTAGTTTTTAGTGGGCATGAAAGGCAAGGATGAAGCTATGGCCATTGGAGGCCACTGGTCTCCGTCGTTGGATGGACCAGACCCAGAAAAAGATCCCTCTGTGTTGATTAAGACTGCTATTCGTTGTTGTAAGGCTCTGACAGGCATTGATCTAAGTGTGTGCACACAATGGTAAGTACCAACTTATTTCTTGATTAGAAGTGTTTTACTAATAGTTTATTTAGTTTTCTTGTCAATCAGCCTCTTCCCCCTGCTTATTTTAGCAACCCTGGTCATGCAGGTAATCTCAAAGGAAAATCCCCATTTGTAGCTAAAGTTTATTTGGTGCCAAAATGTTTTGGGGAAAAAGAATTAAGACTAATCAAATAAACTGAAAATTTAAATGTTTTGTTATGCTGTACTTTGGAAGTTGGATGTATGTTGAAAATACTTTTCATTTCATGCATAGCTGGAGAAGATCGTCAAGAGAGAACTTCATTTCATTATAATTCTTTTGTTATAAAATGATGTAGTTGCTGATTATTTTTGTTCAGCCATATTTTCTCTTGAGGCTTATTTGTCCTGTGTATTTTAGTGTATCTCTTGTGACTTAATTTGAGAATATTCTTTTTTAGCACATGAAATCTGAACAGCTATCCAGCTTCTTCAGGTATTCTCTAAAATATGGGTAGCTCTGTAATCAAACTTGAAAATGCCTTGGGGGAACATATTCTTCCTTTAACCAATTAAATATTGTACAAATGTACCAAAAGAGGAACTATGGCTTCTATAATTTTTTTTTCTTTAGACCAACCTCAAGTTCTTGCAGCAAAATTTCTTTACTTGATGTGCTACAAGTGAACTAGGGTCTTTAAAATGTATTTTAGAATTTTTTTTCCAACATGCTTCTTCCCTTGCAACAGGTACCGTTTTGCAGAGATTCGCTACCATCGCCCTGAGGAGACCCACAAGGGGCGTACAGTTCCAGCTCATGTGGAGACAGTGGTTTTATTTTTCCCGGATGTTTGGCATTGCCTTCCCACCCGCTCAGAGTGGGAAACCCTCTCCCGAGGATACAAGCAGCAGCTGGTCGAGAAGCTTCAGGGTGAACGCAAGGAGGCTGATGGAGAACAGGCACTGAACGCTAATCCCTTTTTCTATTTCCGCTTCTCACAGGCACAGGAACACAGGCACAAATGCACACCACACACTACATAACAAACACACATGGAGGAACATAACTGGTAACAGCGACTGGTAATCCAGCTTTCAGCAGTATAGTTGTATGTTCTTTTCTTTTAAAAATTCTGTCTATTATGCTAACTTTAAGAGTGCTGAGACCTCAAAGGAAAATAAGTTGTGCTTAAATTGCACAGAATTTTGTTTTTATCATAGGTCTAGTTGCTGGAATCTGGGACCCAGTTGTTGAACAAGATTCAGTATTAAGCCATTTTAAACATTTTGCCATTTTCTAAAATTTAAAAAATTTTCTTTTTCATGGTCATCAGTTCTAGTCAAGGATATTTGAAATTGGACAACCACAAGTCTGAGAGATTTGAAATTTCAGGCTATGTGGCAACGTCTTTGGTACATTTCAAAGGTCTGACTAAATCAGTCTTTGGGTGGCTTGAAAATTGGGGCAAGATCACACACTGTGTGGTTTGTGGAGACCGGCAGTGTTTGTGCATCCCTGATATCCTTTGTGTTGTAATTTATCACCCTTTTGTGTTTCACAGATCTGGCTTTGATTGGCTGATGAGTGTCTTTGTGATCAGTTAAAAGTGGTAGAATGTATGTACGTGGACTTGCCTAAATAATAACTTTAGGAGAAGACAATCTGAAACATTTGTGACCTTGCACAGATCAGCAACAGACTTTTAAAAATAAATTTTTTTTATTTTAAGGTTTCATAATGGTAATTACATTCTTAACTTTGTATGTCAGGATGAAGAAGAGAAGGATGATGGTGAAGCTAAAGAAATTTCTACACCTACCCATTGGTCTAAACTTGATCCAAAGACAATGAAGGTAACTTTGATAAGGATGGATTTTATTTAATATTTTCAATTAAAAAACATTTTTTTTTTGAGATGGAGTCTTGCTCTGTTGCTCAGACTGGAGTGCAGTGGCATGATCTTGGCTCACTGCACGTCCACCTCCTGGGTTCAAGCAATTCTCCTGCTTCAGCCTCCTGA
>NW_016107530.1:3494574-3496170 GCF_001604975.1 Cebus imitator | reverse complement strand
TTAGCAGAGATGGGGTTTTGCCATTGTTTGCCATGCTGATCTTGAACTCAGACTCCCAAGTAGCTGGATTACAGGCATGTGCTACCACGCCTAGCTAATTTGTATTTTTAGTAGAGACGAGGTGTCTCCATGTTAATCAGGCTCGTCTTGAACTCCTGACCTCAGGTGACCAGCCCACCTTGGCCTCCCAAAGTGTTGGGATTACAGGCATGGGTCACCGCAGCTGGCCTAAGGATGCTTTTTAATTTGAAATTCCTCAACAGAAGTAAGAGTAATATTCATAATAATAAGGGCAGAGTTTTTTCAGACAAAAGCTATTCAGGATGAAATCCACTGATTTTATATGTATAGCATATATTGTATTATTTTACTTTATTTTTTTAAAATAGAGTTTCACTCTGTCACCCAGGGTGAAGTGCAATGGCACGATCTCAGCTTACTGCAACCTCTTCCTCCTGGGTTCAAGTGATTCTCTTGCCTCAGCCTCTGTAGTAGCTGGGATTACAGGTACCCTGCCACCACACCCGGCTAAGTTTTGTGGTTTTAGTAGAGATAGGGTTTCAGCATGTTGGCCAGTCTGGTGACCTCAGATGATCCACCCTCCTCAGCCTCTCAAAGTGCTGCCCCGTGCCCCGCCAATTGTATTTATATGTGTATAAGTTAAAAGAGAGTTTTATAAATCAGTGCAGCCAATATCCATTGAATGCCTATAATATACGAGGGCCTATAATGTAACTATAGTAACTTTGAGAACTGATGAAGAAGGTAGGATTTCTGCACTAAGTAACTTCAATTCAAGGGGATGGGAAGAAACACATGAAAAACATAATTTGGTTTTTAAAACAAAATTTTTTGGGGGGGACAAATTCTTGGCTGTGTTTCCCAGGCTGGAGTGCAGTGGAGTGATCTTGGCTCACTGCATCTTTGGCCTCCTGGGTTCAAGCGATTCTTGTGCCTCAGCCTCTTAAGTAGCTTGGGTTACAGGCATGCACAACCATGCCAGGCTAATTTCTGTATTTTTAGTAGAGATGGGATTTTGCCATATTGGTCTGGCTGGTCTCACACTCCTAGCTTCAAGTGATCAGCCCACCTCCGCCTCCCAGAGTGTTAGGGTTACAGGGGTGAGCCACCACACCAGGTAAAACACTGATAGACATCTAAACTGGGAAGAGCCTGGGAGTGGTGGCTCACACCTCTAATCGCAGCACTTTGAAAGGTGCAGATGGGCAGATTGCTTGAGCCCAGGAGTTTGAGACCATCTTGGGCAATATACATACATACATATATGTATATATTTATTTATTTATTTTTATTTTTATTTTTTTTGGTGACAGTGTCTTCCTTCGTTGCCCAGACTGGAGTGCAGTGGCACAATCTCAACTTCTGCCTTCCGGGTTCAAGCGATTCTTGTGCCTCAGCCTCTCAAGTATCTTGAACTACAGGCCTGTGCCACCATACCTGACTAATTTTTGTATTTTCAGTAGAGGCGAGGTTTCATCATGTTGGCCAGGCCAGTTTCAGACTCCTGACCTCAAGTGATCCACTGTGCCTGGCCTGCGATCATTTTTAACATTGTTACTTTTTTTTTTTTTTTTT
>NW_016107530.1:3490291-3493239 GCF_001604975.1 Cebus imitator | reverse complement strand
CCTCAAAAAAAAAAAAAAAAAATGACTCATCCTCTTGCATTGACATTACTTTTGTCCATATTTTAAAATATTTTATACTATTCAATTTAATTGATACACAGATTTTTTTTCTTAGGTGTTACTTTTTTTTACAGGGACAGAGTACAGTGGTGTGATTAGAGTTTACTGCAGCTTCAAACTCCTAGGGTCAAGTGGTCTTCTCACCTAAACCTGTCAAGTAGCTTGGCTAAATGGATGATCCATCATGCCTAGCTAATTTTTTTTTTCTTTTAAGAGATGGGGTTTTGCTATGTTCCCCAGACTGATTTTAAACTCCAGGCCTCAAGCAATCCTTCCGCCTTGGACTACAAAAGTGCTCAGATTACCAGCACAAGCCACCATTCCTGGCTGGTATTTCTCTTCTATTAGACGTTTGTTTATATACTTACTTTGAGAGACAAGGTCTCTGTCGCCGTGGTTGGAGTGCAGTACCTAGTTCACTGGAACCTAAAATTCCTAGGCTCAAGCATCTTCCCATCTTAGCTTCCTAAGTAGTTAGGACTACATGCATTCACCACCACACCTGGCTAATTTATGAGACATTTAGAGTCTTCACTGTTTTGAAGGGAGGGAATAAGTAAATCTATAAGGTTTGTGGGTTTTCCCCCCCTCTATTTAGGATGTTTCCTTTGGGTAGACTCCCAGAAATTAGAACTTCTGGGTCAAAGCGCGTTTGAAAAAAATGTTTTACGCATCTTAAAATGTTTTATTTTCCAAAAAATACTCTTATCATTTTGCATTTTCACAAGCATTGTGTGAGCTGTACAAATGTTCTTTTCACCAGATTTTTAAAAAATTACACGGAAGACCTGGCGCAGTGTAATCCTAGCATTTTGGGAGGCCAAGGCAGGCAGATCACAAGGTCAGGAGTTTGAGACCAGCTTGACCAACATGGTGAAACTCCATCTCTACTATAAGTACAAAAATTAGCTGGGCATGGTGACACATGCCAGTAATCCCAACTACTTGAGGAGCTGAGACAGGAGAATCAACTTGGGGGCTGAGACAGGAGAATCGGAACCTGGGAGGCAGAGGTTGCGGTGAGCTGAGATCGCGCCACTGCACTGCAGCCTGGACGACAGAGACTCCATTTCAAAAAAAAAAAAAAAATCACACAAAAGATAATTGTAGCTAGTTTGTTTCCTATTTCATTGTCCCTTTTTTTCCTGTGTTTTTATGCTCCATATATTCAGGTAAATGATCTCCGAAAAGAATTAGAAAGTCGAGCTCTTAGTTCCAAAGGATTAAAATCTCAGTTAATAGCCCGATTGACAAAACAGCTTAAAGTAGAGGAACAAAAAGAAGAACAGAAGGAGTTAGAGAAATCTGAAAAAGAAGAGGATGAGGAGGATGATAGGAAATCCGAAGACGATAAAGAGGTATGTACTCAGTCTATCACTGTACTCGATGGTATTAATATTGATGTATAGGGTGGAATATGTGAGTTAAGATAATGTGTGTGGCCGAGGTGGGTAGATCACAAGGTCAGGAGATTGAGACCATCCTGGCCAACATGGTGAAGGCCTGTCTCTACTAAAAATACAGAAAAAAACCAAAATAGGTGGGCATGGTGGTGTGCATCTATAGTCTCAGCTACTCCGGAGGCTGAGGCAGGAGACTCCTTGATCCCCTGGGAGGTGGAGGTTGCAGTGAGCCAGGATCTTGCCACTGCACTCCAGCCTGGGCAATACAGTGAGACTCCATCTCAAAAAAAAAAAAAGATGATGTGTTTGTGTACTTTTATTTATTTATTCATGTTTTTGAGACAGAGTTTTGCTCTTGTTGCCCAGGCTGGAGTGCAATGGCGCGATCTTGACCCACCACAACCTCTGCCTCCCAGATTCAAGCAATTCTCCTGCCTAAGACTCCTGAGTAGCTTGGATTACAGGCATGCACTACCATGGCTGGCTAAATTTGTATTTTTAGTAGAGATGGGGTTTCTCCATGTTGTTCAGCTGGTCTCGAACTCCCAACCTCAGGCCTTCTGCCTGCCTCGGCCTCCCAAAGTTTTGTGATTACAGGTGTGAGCCAGCACGCCTGGCATATATGCTTTTATTAAGGTGCAGTTTACTTGTAATAAAAGTCAACCTTTTTGTGAACTGTTCTGTGAGTTTTTACAAATGCATATAGTTGTGTAACCACCACCACCACAATGAAGATACAAAACAATTCTAGGTAAATGGCTCAGAAATTGAGTTCTGTCTAGTGAAGTGCTTATCCCATAATTTGGCTGCTTCTAAAACAATGTGCTTGATTGAATCAAACCTTGAGACTCAGACTATTTATTCAAGCTGTTTTACGCTTCCGTTTTATGTCCAATAGACATAAACTCCTGAATGCAGAAGCCTGTTACTTGTTTTCTGAATTTGAAATACAGGGATTTGAGAAGTGTGTTTTAGTACCGGTAATTGGATAAGCCACATAATCTGTTTCTAAATCTTATGCATTGTAAAGTACACATCATAATTTATCTAGAATTCTTGCCAGATATGTTTAAATCTAATTGTGAGAAAATAATCAGATAAGTCTAAAATGTGAAAATTTTTTAAAAAATTTAGAATGTGAAAAATTCTCAAAGAAGCTTTCCTAAACTTTTCAAAAAGTGGTCCATATAATGAAAGATTAAAATAAGAAATTGTTAAAGGGATATCTTAGATTAAAGGAGGCTAATGAGACATATCAACCAAATTGAACTAAGTGAAACCTGACTAGATCCTGGATATGAGAAAATTTTCATACAAGAGTATTTGGGACAGTTCAAGAAATTTGATTATAGATATGGATGTGACATTAGATAATATTAAGGCAGTGTTAAATTTCTTGAATGTGATAATAGCTTTTTTTTTTTTTTTTTTTTTTTTTTTTTTTTTTTTTTTTTTTTTTTTTTTTTTTTTTTTTTTTTTTTTTTT
>NW_016107530.1:3483624-3489371 GCF_001604975.1 Cebus imitator | reverse complement strand
CACGTGCCACCATGCCCAGCTAATTTTTTGTAGTTTTAGTAGAGACGGGGTTTCACCATGTTGACCAGGATGGTCTCGATCTCTTGACCTTGTGATCCACCCGCCTCGGCCTCCCACAGTGCTGGGATTACAGTCTGAAGCTTTCTTTACTTACTAGCTTGATAAAGCATTTCAGTTTTATTTTGTGCTATCATTGTCTTAATTCAGGACAGTCATTTCACCAGGAAGCCCTGGTTTCTTTTTAGTGAAGAATGATATTTGGAAGCCAAGATGTGCTCATTGCAATTAGGTTGCTGCTCCCAACCCCTTTCATTGAATGGAGATATGAAAGATGATTGATTGATTGATTGATTGATGACACAAATATTTACATCTTTATATTTCTATATCTTATATATATTGGAAGCTGTGAATTTACACAGGTACCTCCAGTTCTTCCAGTGATCTGACTCTACCCTGTGCTATCTCTGCATGGATTACTCTCGTTGCTCCATCTGGGTTTCAATACTTAGTAATAAAGTGGCTCATATCACTGGGTAGTTGCGGCTCTACTACCCTTCGAGCCTCCATCTCCTGTATAGGCATCTATCTACCTTTCTTGAAAAGAGGATGTCTGTAGAACTGAATTGTTCAGAACAGATGGAGACAACATTGTGATACCCTGTCTCTAGAAAAAAAAAAATGGTCACACGTGTCTGTGGTATCAGCTACTAAAAGGGCTGACATGGGAGGATTACTTGAACCCAGGAGGTCAACGCTGTAGTAACCTGTGATCACACCACTACACTCTGGCTAGGGTGACAGAGTGAGACTCTGGCTAGGGTGACAGAGTGAGACCGTGTTTCAAAGCGGAAAAAAAAAAAAAATAAGATTGCATATAATGAAATGCACAGACCCTTACCAAGTTGTAGATCATTTCCATCTTCCATCCAGTCCCTTTTTGGATTGACTTTTAGCAGGCCCGGTTCCCCTTCCCATGGCCACTTCTATTAGAGAAGCTGAAGAATTGCTGCAGATAGGGTCAGATACATGACCTGTCTACCAATCATATACTCACTTTATGAATTTTGAATGTTAACAACATGATGCAGAAGAATGCTTGTGTCTTTTGTAACATTTTCTTTTAGCACACTTTAAAAATAGTTAAATTTTCATCTGCCATGTGGTGGTGTCTTTCTGGCCCACTTTCATCATCTTCAGGGATGTATTTCTGCTGCTGCTTCTCACTCTTTTTTTTAAATCCTAAATTTGTATGGGATTTGACCTCAATACTTTTTTTTTTTTTGAGACGGAGTTTCACTCATGCTACCCAGGCTGGAGTGCAATGGCACGATCTCGGCTCACCGCAACCTCCGCCTCCTGGGTTCAGGCAATTCTCCTGCCTCAGCCTCCTGAGTAGCTGGGATTACAGGCACGCGCCACCATGTCCAGCTAATGTTTTGTATTTTTAGTACAGACGGGGTTTCACCATGTTGACCAGGATGGTCTCGATCTCTTGACCTCGTGATCCACCCGCCTCGGCCTCCCAAAGTGCTGGGATTACAGGCTTGAGCCACCGCGCCCGGCCTGACCTCAATACTTTTGTATTCATTTTTATGTGCATTTAGTTTGCCTGAACTTTATCAAGGTAGTTTGTTTCAGATAGCTTTTCTGACTTCATCTAGCTCTGCTCTTATGATCTGTTTTCTTCTTTTGTCAAAAACATATGGTTTGCTTTCTGAAGCTTTCTGTCTCTTTTGCCCTTTTTCACTTTTAATCTGGGCCTTCTATGTCTTTGTTGTCTCTGTCCTACTCCCAGCAGTTTCTCCTCAGTGTAGGACCCTGGTAAATGAGATTTGCAAGTTTGTAAGGCTGGAGTGGTCTATGCCACTTTAGATCTTAAAATGAATTCTCCACTCACTTTCTTGTTGGGGATAAAATTTTGCCTAGTTTCAGCTGGTGCATTTTCCAGTAGATACCTACTGGCTATTTTTTGGTTTTCTTGTTCTCCCATTGCTTCCTTATGCTTTCTTCAGACATACTCGACAGTAACACATAGGTCTTTTGGCCTTTTCCCACCCATTCGTATATTGGTTTGTGGGGATACCTAGTCACTTATTTTGTTGTGAATGCCATCGGTTTTTTAAATTTGGTATCTATATTGCTTTGTCTCTTTAGTGTAGGGTTTCAGGAAGATCCAAACTTATGCTACCATCAGTGTTTTCCCAGAATTTTCTAATTTATATAATCTCAATATAGGTAATTCCCCCCGCTCTTTGTGAGGCAGTTTCTTATGCTGGGAGATCCAAAAGAAAGTTAGGAGCCATCAAAGTTTACCACCCTTAGTCAATTTGAGCTTTTCTCTCTTCTCAACTCTTATGGTTAGTATAAGCACCATGAAGAGTCAAGGGAATTTTGTTCCTTTTCTTTATGTGGTGTATGTTCGATATATATTCATGTTCCATGTACATCACACATGCAGATTTAACCTTGACTTGAAATTTCAAATATTTAGGAAGAAGAAAGGAAACGTCAAGAGGAAATGGAACGCCAGCGTCGAGAAAGAAGATATATTTTGCCTGATGAACCAGCCATCATCGTACATCCAAATTGGGCTGCAAAAAGTGGCAAATTTGATTGTAGCATCATGTCTTTGAGTGTCCTTTTGGACTACAGATTAGAGGATAATAAAGAACATTCATTTGAGGTAATGTTTTAAGTTTGAAATAATATCCATATGAGGTCCACACATTATGACTAGTTAATATATCTGTGAAATCTCTTTGTTTGTTTTGAGACAGAATTTCACTCTTACTACCCAGGCTGGAGTGCAGGGGTGCAGTGGGGGCTCACTGCAACCTCCGTCTCCTGGGTTCAAGCAGTTCTCCTGTCACAGCCTCCCAAGTAGCTGGGATTACAGGCACCTGCCACCATGCCCAGCTAAGTTTTGTATTTTTAGTAGAGACAGGGTTAACCATGTTAACCAGGCTGGTTTCCAACTCCTGGCCTCAGGTGATCTGCCCATCTCAGCCTCCCAAAGATCAGGGATTATAGAAGTGAGCCACCACGGCCGTATCTCTGAAATTTCTTTGAATGCCTCTTTTGTTGCATCTGTTTTTTTGAGTTTTTCTTGTTTTTGTCTTTTATTCTACTTCTTAGGAAACAACAGATGATTTCTCCTCTGAGGTTTTGTTACAGACCCACTTTTGTTGATTGCATTTCTTTGGTATGGTTTATGTGTTCCTCTATTCTCTGTATTTCATGTAAATGGATAGTTGGATTTAAATTCTTAATTAAGTTCAGTTCTGTTTTTTCCTAAGACGCTTTCATAAGTAGTGTGGTGTGTTCTTTTCTTCAGGATATCCATAATGTCTAGTTGTCTCTTTTGGGGATGAGGTAATGCTTTATTTTTTTCTCTAGAATTAAAATAACATTTAATACCATTTAAAGAGATTAAAAATTTAACTTGTGTTTGAATGGTAGGAGAAAATAATTATTGTTTAACTTTTCATTGTTAATCTATTTTTTGTATCATTATTTTATTTTAGTACTTAGTTATTTATTTTCGAGACTGGGTCTCGCTTTGTCACCCAGGCTGGAATACAATGGCATTATCTTGGCTCACTGCAACCTCTGCCTCCCAGGCTCAAGTAATTCTCCTGCCTCAGCCTCCCGGGTAGCTGGGATTACAGGCGTCTGCCACCACACCCAGCTAATTTTTTGTATTTTTAGTAGAGATGAGGTTTCACAATGTTGGCCAGGCTGGTCTCAAACTCCTGACCTCATGTGGTCCACCTGCCTCAGCCTCCCCTCAGAGTGCTGGGATTACAGGCGTGAGCCTATTTATTTATTTATTGAGACAGAGTCTCCCTCTGTCACCCAGGCTGGAACACAGTGACATGATCTTGGCTCCCTGCAACCTCTGCCTCCCAGGTTTGAGCAGTTCTCCTCCCTCAGCCTCCCGAGTAGCTGCAATTACAGGTGTACGCCACCAAGCCCAGCTAACCTTTGTGTTTTTAGTAGAGTTGGAGTTTTGCCATGTTTGCCAGTCTGACCTCAAACTCCTGATCTCAGGTGATGCACTTGCCTTAGCCTCCCAAAGAGCTGGAATTTCAGCCATGAGCCACTTCACCTGGCCTGTATAATTATGTTAGAGCAGCTTTACAATATGTACTTATATGATTGTTAGTTTTCAAAACAATTGAAGACTTTTATCTCTAAGTATGTAATTACTTCACTCCTTAAAAATAGAATTTCCAACATTAATTTTTTTTTTTTTTTTAAGACGAGTCTCGCTTTCGCCAGGCTGCAGTGCAGTGGTGCTATCTCGGCTCATTGCAACATCCGCCTCCTGGGTTCAAGCGATTCTCCTCCTGCCTCAGCCTCCTGAGTAGCTGGGATTACAGGGGCGCACCACCATGCCCAGCTAATTTTTGTATTTTTAGTAGACACAGGGTTTCACCATGCTGGCCAGGATAGTCTTGATCTCTTGATCTTGTGATCCACCCACCTGTGCCTCCCAAAGTGCTGGGATTACAGGTGTGAGCCACTGCGCTCAACATATTAATTTTGTAGTATCCTGTACAAAATCATGATATATCTAAAATTTTTATTGTGTTTAATTATTGTATCTTATCAATATATGTTCTTTCATTTTCTAAATTACATTGGAAAAATCAGTCATGCTTCTTTGACCCAGAAGGTCATTGTCCACCAAGTGGTAAGATGAAAATCAAGGAAGACTAGAGACCTTTGAGGATTACTGAGGCAATTATAAACATAAAGTATGTGCTTATTGGTATTTATATAAAACATGTTGTAAATATTAAAGTATGTTCAAATTTTGGGATTTTTTTTTTCAATGTTAATTATTCCAATAAGCAGATGTCCTTAAAATTAGATGGTATGTGACTTTACTTTTATTAAGCAGTTACCTGGCCAGGTGCAGTGGCTCACACCTTAATCCCAGCACTTTGGGAGGCAGAGGCAGGTGGATCACCTGAGGTCAGGAGTTCGAAACCAGCCTGACCAACATGGTGAAACCCCGTCTCTACTGAAAATACAAAAAAATTAGCCAGGCGTGGTGATAGGTGCCTATAACCCCAGCTACTCAGGAGGCTGAGACAGGAAAATCGCTTGAACCCAGTGGGCAGAGGTTGCAGTGAGCCAAGATTTCGCCACTGCACTGCAGCCTGGGCAGCAGAGCTAGACTCTGTCTCAAAAAATAAAATAAAATAAAAAGTAAGCAGCTGCCACAAATTGAAATAATTCCTAATAATACCATCCTTATAATAATCACTTAATAAATAATTAGGCTGGGCACAGTCCTCACAGCACTTTGAGGGGCTGAGGTGGGAGGATTGCTTGAGCCCAGGAGTTCAAGATTAGCCTGGGCAACATAGTGAGACTCCATCTGAATTTGAAATAAAAAAGATTAGGCAACTACTGAAAAATAGGCTGAAATTAAATTATAGTCATAATAAATTGCGTTATCCTTTGCAATTAGGAAAATAATCTGATTAAAATATTTTAGCAAATATACCAGATTTACAAAGATTACACATTTAATAGCTGTGATGAATCATTTCAAGTATTAGGCCTTTTTAAGGATCTGTTGAAAGCAGTAGACTTTAGCCTTAGTAATAGGTACATAAAAAATTTATTATATATAGTTTTAGGCTTAGGAGTTTGCTAGAGCCCATTATCTGTGGATGCTTGCATAGTAATAATAGATGCTCCCTATTCAGGATTTTTTTTTTTTTTTTTTT
>NW_016107530.1:3480865-3483484 GCF_001604975.1 Cebus imitator | reverse complement strand
CCCAGCTAATTTTGTATTTTTAGTAGAGACGGGGTTTCTCCATCTTGGTCAGGCTGGTCTGAAACTCCTGAGCTCTGGTAATCTGCCCATCTCGGCGTCCCAAATTGCTGGGACTGCAGGAGTGAGCCACAGCACCTGGCCCCTGAATGAAAAATTCAGGATTTTTAATGTTTTTTAATTTTTAATTTTTCCCTAACCCAGAATGCTTTTCTCCTAGATACCAGTATGGCCTTCTGGTCACTTTTTAAATGTCACCTTATCCGAGAGGCCTTATCTCACTATTCTCTTTTGTCACTCTCTAGGTGCTCATCCTGCTTGTTTTTCATATAATTTAATGTTGATTTGGTCATTTCTTTTCTTAAAAACCAGGCAGCTTCAGAACCAGAATAGGTTAACAAGAGACTTCATGATTTGGTTATTTACTTCACCAGCTGGATGATAGGAGGGGTTTTTATAGCTTTCTTCAGTGCTGTATCCGTAATGCCTAAAACAGGTCCTGGTACATTGCAGGCATTTGATTTAAAACTTATTGAGTAAATGAATAAGGTATACTTATCATCATGAAGATTAATGGTTGTCAGCTGGGCATGGTGGCTCACACCTGTAATCTCAGCACTTTGGAAGGCCAAGGCAGGTGGATCACCTGAGGTCAGGAGTTCAAGACCAGCCTGGCCAACATGGCAAACCCCATCTTTACTAAAAATACAAAAATTAGCTGGGCTTGGTGGCACAAGCCTGTTAACTCAGCTACTCAGGAGGCAGGGGTGGCAGTGAGCCAATGTCACACCACTGCACTTTAGTTTGAGTGACAGAGCAAGACTCCATTTTGGAAAAAAAAAAGATTAATGGTTGTGTTACAATGTTTGATAAGTGTACATAATCATTATATGTGGCAAGTTTTTATTTGATAAATTGCTGACTGTGCTAGCTTTATTATTTCTGTTGAAATTTGGCTGGGCTGATGTTGGTATCTTTTTATAGGTTTCATTGTTTGCGGAACTTTTCAATGAAATGCTTCAAAGAGATTTTGGTGTCCGTATATACAAATCATTACTGTCTCTTCCCGAGAAAGAGGACAAAAAAGAAAAGGATAAGAAAAGCAAAAAAGATGAGAGAAAAGATAAAAAAGAAGAAAGAGATGATGAAACTGATGAGCCAAAACCCAAACGGAGAAAATCAGGCGATGATAAAGATAAAAAAGAAGATAGAGATGAAAGGAAGGTCTGTAATAACCACCTGGTTTAGAAGTTTTCAATCACTCTTCTAGGTTACGAAAATTGATGTTGATTTCCATCAGAATATTAGATGTAAAAGCCAAACTGAAAGATTTTACTACATATATTAGAAATTCAGGCCTTGAGACCATCATGGCTATCACAGCAAAACCCCGTCTCCACTAAAAATACAAAAAATTAGTAGGATGTGGTGGTACATGCTTGTAGTCCCAGCTACTCAGGAGGCTGAGGCAGTAGAATCGCTTGAACCTGTGAGGTGATTCTCCTGCCTCAGCCTCCCAAGAGATTGCAGTGAGCCAAGATAGTGCCAAAACACTCCAGCCTGGGTGACATAGTGAGACTGTGTCTCAAAAAAAAAGAGAAATTCAGGTCTTCAAGTTAAGCCAATATGAGCATCTGCATTTTTTTTTTGTTTGTTTTTTTGTTTTTTTTTTTTGAGATGGAGTCTCTGTTGCCCAGGCTGGGGTGCAGTGTTGCGATCTCGGTTCACTGCAACCTCTGCCTCCCGGGTTCAAGCAATTCTCCTGCCTCAGCCTCCCAAGTAGCTGGGATTGCAGCAGCTGCAACAACACCCAACTAATTCTGTATTTTTAGTAGAGACAGGGTTACCTGTGTTAGTCAGGCTGGTCTCAAATTCCTGACCTTGTGATCTGACTGCCTTGGCCTCCCAAAGTGCTGGAATTACAGGCTTGAGCCACTGTACCCAGCCAACATGTTATTAAAAAATTTATTTTCCCAGCCTAATTATTATTATATATTTATAGCATGGGCACAGTGGCTTGCTTCTTTAATCCCAGCACACTGGGAGGCTGAGATAACCAGATTGAACCAAAACTCCAGTAGTTTGACACCATCCTGGACAACATGGTAAAACCCCCTCTCTACAAAAAATTAAAAAAATAGCTGGACATGGTGGCATGTGCCTGTGGTCCTGGCTACTTGGGAGGCTGAGGTATGAGGATTGCCTGAACCCAGGTGATGGAGACTGCGATAAGCCCAGATCATGCCACTGCACTCCAGCCTGAGCAACATAGAGTAAGACTGTGTCTCAGAAAAACACAAAAAAATTTAGTAATTTATGATGTAAAACTACTTTAAACAACTTCAATGGATTTTCTGTTTTTTGGTTTTAGCAATCTTGTGTTTGGTGAGATTTCTTGCTTAATTTAAAAGCATTTTAGCCGGGCGTGGTGGCTCACGCCTGTAATCCCAGCACTTTGGGAGGCCAAGGCGGGTGGATCACGAGGTCAAGAGATCGAGACCATCCTGGTCAACATGGTGAAACCCCGTCTCTACAAAAAATACAAAAAATTAGCTGGGCATGGTGGCGCGTGCCTGTAAGCCCAGCTACTCAGGAGGCTGAGGCAGGAGAATTGCCTGAACC
>NW_016107530.1:3474360-3480849 GCF_001604975.1 Cebus imitator | reverse complement strand
ACTTTGGGAGGCCAAGGCGGGTGGATCACGAGGTCAAGAGATCGAGACCATCCTGGTCAACATGGTGAAACCCCATCTCTACTAAAACTACAAAAAGTTAGCTAGGCATGGTGGCGCGTTCCTGTAATCCCAGCTACTCAGGAGGCTGAGGCAGGAGAATTGCCTGAACCTAGGGGGCGGGGGTTGCAGTGAGCCAAGATCGCGCCATTGCACTCCAGCCTGGGTAACAAGAGTGAAACTCTGTCTCAAAATAAATAAATAAATAAAAAAAAGCATTTTAAGCTGGGCGCAGTGGCTTATGCCTGTAATCCCAACACTTGTTGAGAAGCTGAGGTGGGTGGACCACTTGAACTTGGGAGGCAGAGTTGCAGTCAGCGGAGATCGTGCCACTACACTCTAGCCTGCGCGATAGAGTGAGACTTCATCTCAAAAAATAATAATATTAAAATAAAGGCATTTTAGGCTGAGTGCAGTGGCTCACGACTGTAATCATAGCTCTTCAAGAGGCTCAGACCAATGGATCGCTTGAGCCCAGGAGATAGAGACCCACCTGGGCAACGTGGCAAAACTGCGTCTTCAGAAAATAAGTAAGTAATAATAAAGGCATTTTAAATTACAGAAAGAAGATAAAAGAAAAGATGATTCTAAGGATGATGATGAAACTGAAGAAGATAATAATCAAGATGAATATGATCCTATGGAAGCAGAAGAAGCTGAGGATGAAGAAGATGGTATGATTGAAATTTACTTATTATTTCTAAGGGTTAAAAATACATTTTTTTGTTTGGTGACATTGTATCATTGAAATCTATACTTACAACATTTTTTCTTTAGAATAGAAACAGTAATATACTCTTCAGTGAGAAAGTTTTTCTAATTTTTAGGTGAGAAGATTGTTTTAAAACGTATTTATTATTGATTATCCTATGTCCCATATATAACGAATACTCAACTTGACAGAGCAAATTTCCCTCAACATGGTGATTAAGCTGTGCCATAAAAGGTAAAATAGGCCAGGCACAGTGGCTCACACCTCTAATCCCAGCACTTTGGGGAGGCTGAGTCAGGTGGATCATTTGAGGTCAGGAGTTCAAGACCAGCCTGGCCAACATAGTGAAACCCTGTCTCTATCAAAAATACAAAAATTACCCAGGCAGTAATGGCACGTGCCTGTAATCCTAGCTCCTTAGGAGGCTGAGGCAGGAGAATTACTTGAGCATGGGAGGTGGAGGTTGCGGTGAGCAGAGATCACGCCATTGCACTCCAGTCTGGGCGACAGATTGAGACAGTGTCTCAAAAAAAAGAAATGTATACTAGTCCCTGATGTTTCATATAATATATTCTTATTTTTTCATTGAGACAGGGTTCTTGCTTTGTTACCCAGGTGACAGTACTGTGGCATGCTCACTGCTGTCTGCAGCCTCGACCTCCCAGGCTCAGTGTGATCCTCCCACTTCAGTCTCCTGAGTAGCTGGGACTACAGGTAGTTGCCACCATTCCCAGCTAATTTTTCTTTTCTTTTTTCTTTTTTTTTTTTTTTTTGAGACAGAGTCTTACTCTGTCGCCCAGGCCTGGAGTGCAGTTTAGTGGTGCGATCTCAGCTAATTGCAACCTCTGCCTCCTGGGCTCAAGTGATTCGTGATTCTCCTGCCTCAGCCTCCTGAGTACCTGGGATTATAAACATGCACCACCACATCTGGCTAATTTTGTATTTTTAGTAGAGATGAGGTTTCTCCTTGTTGGTCAGACTGGTCTTGAGCTCCCGACCTCAGGTGATCCTCCTGATGCAGCCTCCCAAAGTGCTGGGATTACAGGCATGAGCCACTGTGCTGGCCTAATTTTTAAATTTTTTGTTTTTCCTTTTTCTTTTTCTTTTTCTTTTTTTTTTTTTTTTTTGAGACAAAGTGTCTCTCTGTCACCCAGGCTGGAGTGGAATAGTGCGATCTCAGCTCACTGCCACCTCTACCTCCAAGGTTCAAGCAATTCTCCTGCCTCAGCCTCCCAAGTAGCTAGGAATACAGGTGCATGCCACCACACCCGGATAATTTTTGTATTTTTAGTAGAGACAGGGTTTTACCATATTGGTCAGGCTGGTCTCGAACTTCTGACCTTGTGATCTGCCCGCTTTGGCTTCCCAAAGTGCTAGGATCACAGGCATGATCCACTGCCCTGGCCTAATTCATAAATTTTTTTCTATACACAGGGTCTTTGTTGCCCAGGCTGATCTTGAACTACTGAGTTTAAGAAATCTGCCCACCTCAGCCTCCTAGAGTACAGGGATTATACTCTTGAGCTACATGCCTGGCCTGAATGTATTCTTCAGAAAATTAATTTGGGGGTGGGGGTGTCTCATGCCTATAATCTCAACACTTTTGAAGGTCAAGGGTGGCAGATCACTTGAGGTCAGGGGTTCGAGACCAGCCTGGCCAATGTGGCGAAACCCCATCTCTACTAAAAATACAAAATAGTATCTGGGCGTGGTGGCATGTGCCTGTAATCCCAGGTACTGGGGAGGCTGAGGCAGGAGAATGGCTTGAACTCAGGAGGCAGAGGTCGCAGCCACCCAAGATAACGCCATTGCACTCCAGCCTGGGCAACAGAGGGAAACTCTGTCTCAAAAAAATTAACAAAAGAAAATTAATTTGGGCGTTTCGTTTAACAAACACTATGATAATGCAAAAATAATTACCCATATACCTTTCACCTAAGTTTTATGAAATAGACTTTGGTACTGTGCAGTGACGTTTAAAACACTGTATAGTAGATGTTCTGACCGTAGACATCAGCAGTGAAATACCTATAACGTGCCTCTGAATATCTTATCTGTTATTTCCAGGTAGATTTGTGGCTTTTTAAAAAATTATCATTTCCTGATGTAGAAAATTACAAGGTTGTTTTTTGTTGTTTTACAGTTTGTATCTCTGACAATTATTTTTATTTATGGTATTTTTTTGTTTACCTCTACGTTTTCTTATATCATTTTTAATATTGTTTGATGAAAATATTCAAACATCAAAGAGTTGAAAGGATAATGCAGTGAACACCCATGTCTCCCTCAACTTTGATTCAAAAATTGATTCAAAAATAAGACAAATATAGTCTTATTTTGTTTTGTGTTCATGTTTTTATAACCCAGTTTAACATATGAATTCTTCAACTTGCCTAAGAAAAAACATGCCCTGAAATAACCACAATTCCATGATCCCACCTAAGCAAATAAGGTCATAACAGCATCTATTAATACTGTGTAATAGATCATCTTATTTGCCTTAATATAATAACTCAGTAGCAATGACATAATATTCATATAGCAGTATTCATCTTCATAACTTGTTTTGCTTAATGAAGACTTAGTCCTTTTCACCGCCCCATTTTCTCTCCTCTGTATGCCCAGTATTATTTATTTTATTGCTGCTTTAGTTAAATCATTAAATAGTATTCCCATTATTTTGTCAGTGTTCCAGCTGTCAGCCTTATTTTATTTTATTTTTATTTTATTTTTTTGAGACAGAGTCTCACTCTGTGGCTAGGCTGGAGTGCAGTGGCTCAGCTCACTGCAGTCTCCACCACCCGGGTTCAAGCAATTCTTGCTGCCTCAGCCTCCCAAGTAGCTGGGATTACAGGCACCTGCCATCACACCCAGCTAATTTTTTGTATTTTTAGTAGAAACGGGGTTTTACCATTTTGGCCAGGCTGGTCGTGAATACCTGACCTATGTCTATTTACTCACCTTGGCCTCCCAAAGTGCTGGGATTACAAGTGTAATCACACCCCGCTGGTCATTTTTTTTTTTTTTTTTTTTTTCCCAAGACATTGTCACGCTCTGTTGGACAGGCTGGAGTGCAGTGGTGTGATCTCAGCTCACTGCAACCTTTGCCTCCCAGGTTCAAGCGATTCTCCCGCCTCAGCCTCCTGAGTAGCTGGAACTACAGGCTTATGCCACCACACCCAGCTAATTTTTATATTTTGTTTTGTTTTGTTTTTGTTTTTTGAGACAGAGTCTCACTCTGTCACCCAGGTTGGAGTTCAGTGGCACGATCTCGGCTTGCCACAACCTCCATCTCCGAGGTTCAAGCGATTCTCCTGCCTCAGCCTCCCAAGTAGCTGGGGTTACAGGAGCCCACCAGCAGGCCTGGCTAATTTTTGTATTTTTTAGTAGAGACGGAATTTCAACATGTTGGTCAGGCTAGTCTCAAATTCCTGACCTCAGGTGATCCGCCCACCTCAGCCTCGCAAAGTTCTGGGATTACAGGCGTGAGCAACTACGCCCAGCCCAGTGTTTATTTTCTACTTTCACTCTCTTAATGGTGGTTTCATCCATTCTTCTAGTTTAAAATACTGTTTATATACTGATAAATCTATTTCTTTTTTTCTTTTTTAAGAGATATTCTTGATCTGTCACCTAGGCTGGAGTATAGTGATATGGTCATAGCTCACTGCAGCCTCAAACTTCTGGGCTCAAGCAGTCCTCCTTACTCAGCATCCTGAGTGGCTGGAACCACAGGTGCATGCTATTGTACCCAACTGTTTAATTTTTTATAGAAATTGGGTCTCAGTATGTTGCCCAGGCTGTTCTTGAACTCCTTGGCTTCAAGAAAATCCTTGTGCTTTGGCCTATCAAAGTGCTGGGATTACAGGGATGCGCCCAGTCTCAAATTTTTATCTCATGGCAGACTTCTCTCTCAGTCTCCATATTGAACTGTCTACTTGACACCTCCACGTAGTTAGCTGTAATATCAGACATTTATTATACTAACCATTTAGTTATCCGAAATATCAGACATGTTTCAAAATCAGTATGTCTGAAACTAAGCTCCTGCTAACCCCTTCACCAGAAAGAAAACATATACAAATCCTACAACCTTAGCCTTTGCCCGCCAGCTCATTTAATGGCACCTCCATCTTTCTAGTTGCTCAGGCTAAAACCCAGGAATCATCGTCAACTCCTTTCTTTCTTCCATACCCTACTTCAAATCTATCAAAAAGTCATATTGGCTCTATTTTCATAACATGTCCAGAATCAGACAACTTCTTATCAATTCCACTAATTTGACTGTAACCAAGCCACATTATCTCTTGCCTAGATTATAGATTCTATTATAGACTCCTAACCTGTTTCTGCGTTTCCTCCCCTCTACACTAAAGTTTCTCAATACAAATATAAGAATGATCTTTGCAAAATTTAGAATTCATTTCATTCTTTTATTCAAATTCTTCCAGTATATTCCCATTATTTTCAACTCATAGAAAAAGCCACTGTTCAGGCGGGACACAGTGGCTCATGACTGTAGTCTCAGCACTTTGGAAGGCTGTGGCGGGTGGATCGTTTGAGGCCAGGAGGCTGGCCTCTCAGACTAGGCTGGTCAACATGGTGAACCCTGTCTCTACCAAAAAAAAAAAAAAAATTAGCTGGGCATGGTGGTGTGCACCTGTAATCCCAGCTGCACAAGAAGTTGAGGTGTAAGAATCGAGCACAGAAGGTGGAGGTGGCAGTGAGCTGAGATTGTGCCACTGCACTCCAGCCTGGGTGACAGAGCAAGATACTGTCTCAGAAAAGAAAAAAAGAAAGCCACTGTTAGATCCCTTGAGCTTAGGAGTTCAAGAGCAGCCTAGGCAGCATGGCAACACCCTGTCTCTACAGAAAATACAAAATTTATCTGGGCTTGGTTGTGCATGCTTGTAATCCCAGCTACTCAGGAGTCCGAGCTGGTAGGATCACTTGAGCCCGGGAGGTGGAGGTTGCAGTGAGCAATGATTGCACCACTGCACCCCAGCCTGGACGACGGAGAAAGACCCTGTCTGAAAAAGAAAAGAAAAAGTCAGTGCTCACAGTGACTTACAAGACTCTACCATATCATGTCTCCAATTACATCTCTTTTTTTTCCCTTTTTTTGAAGACATGTTCAATCCAATTACATGTCTTAACCACTCTTCCCAGGTTCCTATGTTAGGAGGTTTACATTGGCAGTTCTTTCTGCTAGCAGGGTCTTTCCTGGAGATCTGCCTTCCTTAATTTCTCATATACGAAGTCTGTTTTTAAGTATCACTTTCTCAGTGAAGCCTGCTCTCATCCTACTTTCTTTAAAATTGCAATCCTCTGCCCTTCCTTACTGTACATTTCTGGTTTCTACTTACTCTCCTCTGTTTCTTTTCCCATAGAATTTATCACCTATTTTATTACATACTGTTTATTTTGCCTATTGTCTGTCTCCCCAGACTCCTGCACTTGAATAAAAGCTCTTATGTAAGAAAAAGAGATTTTCCTCTGTGTTCTTTGTTAATATTATATATATTCAAAGTTCCTGGAATAGTCTAAATATCTAAATAAGCTCCAAATATATGTTGATAGGATTATAGTTCTTTTTTGTTTGTTTCCCTAGAGTTTCCAGTTGCTGCTTGCTTCTGTTTTACTATGGTTTTTTCATGTTTCATATCTCATCATCTCATTATCCTATTAAATTTCCTGGAGACTACTTTTTTTTTTTTTTT
>NW_016107530.1:3468615-3473338 GCF_001604975.1 Cebus imitator | reverse complement strand
TTTTTTTGAGACAGAGTCTCGTTCTGTCGCCCTGGCACCATCTCAGCTCACTACAACCTCCACCCCCTGGGTTCAAGCAGTTCTTGTGCCCTCAGCCTCCCAAGTAGCTGAGATTACAGACATGCATGCCCAGTTAATTTTTGTATTTTTAGTAGAGACAAGGGTTTCACCATGTTGTCCAGGCTGGTCTCAAACTCCTAACCTTAGGTGATCTGCCCACTTCAGCCTCCCAAAGTGCTGGGATTACTGGGGTGAGCCACTGTGCCCTGCCTAGTGTTTTCTTACCAAGTTAATGAAAATTAAATTTTTAAATGAAAGGTAACACCATTTAACAAGGGTAAAAGGAGGTATGTTTTCATCACTCTTGTTTGGGACTGTACGTTGTTATACCTTTTCTGAACAGAAATTTGGAAATGTGAATTAGCCATATCCTTTAAACTATCAACATGAATAATCATTCCTTAATTTATTATAAAACAAAAATTTGGAATCAATCTGAATAGGAATAGAGAATTATTAAATTGCACTTTGGTAATATAGTCATACAGTTAAAATTCTGTGCACCCATTGAAGAAAAATTGGAGAAGTTTATTGTCATGGAAAAAGATTTTTAAAGGGTTTTTGTAGACAGCATGTTCCTGTAAATAAAATTAATGTTGTTAAGTGTGTATATATGAGGAAAAAATAGGACGTGATCACTACTTGTCATTTTGTGTGGTGGCATTGATTTCTTTTCTGTGTTGAACAAATACTAGTTGAATATTTTAAGTTATTTCAAAAATACAAGTTTTGGATGAGACAGTTTTGAAAGTGACAGCAATTTTCAATCATCAAAAGTAAGTAAATAACTAGGTTCCAAGGGACAAGTCCCCTCTCATTCTTTCTTTTTTGAGACAGAGTGTCAGTCTGTTGCCCAGGCTGGGCAGTAGCATGCTGATGGCCAGAGTGCAGTAGCAAGCTCATGGCTCATTGCAGCCTTGAACTCCCGGGCTCAAGTGATCCTCCCACCTTAGTTCCCTGAGTAGTGGAGACTACAGGCATGTACCACCACACCTGGCTAATTTTTGAATTTTTTATAGCGATGGGGACTCAACTATGTTTTTGTATTTTTGTAACCTCCACCTTGTGCATTCAAGCGATTCTCACACCCTGACTGATCTCAAACTCCTGGCCTTAAGCCATCCTCCTGCTTCCTTCCCAGAGTGGCCATTGGCCTCCCAAAATGATGGGATTATAGGCATGAGCTACCACATCCAGCCATTAGAACATTTGCTTAATTTTTTATTTAATAACACCTTTATTGAAATATAATTTACATACTGTACAATTAGGCCCTTTAAAGTATAGGTGTGCTTTGTGTTTTTTTTGCACTGAAATTTATTGTGCTGCACAGATAATGCCTTATACCCAGCAAGCCTATGAGCACCGCTTTTCCAACAGCATGTTCCACTTTGTCTTTCTGTCATATTTTGGTAATTCTTAACAGTATTTTCAACTTGTTCATTATTATTTCTGTTTTGGTGATCTGTGATCAGTGATCTTTGATACTACTATTTTTTATTTATTTTTGAGATGGAGTCTTGTTCTGTCTCCAGGCTGGAGTGCAGTGGCACAATCTCAGCTCACACCACTCCCAGGTTCAAGCAGTTCTCCTGCTTTGGCCTTCCGAGTAGTTGGGACTACAGGCATGCAACACCACGCCCAGCTAATTTTTGTATTTTTAGCAGAGACGAGGTTTGATCATGTTGGCCAGGATGATCTCAATGTCTTGACCTCATGATCCACCCACCTTGGCCTCCCAAAGTGCTGGGATTACAGGTGTGAGCCACTGCACCCGGTCTTGATATTACTATTATACATGTTTTGGGGCACCTTGAGCTGTGCCCATAGAAGATGATGAGCTTAATTATAAATATTATTTGTGTTCTGATCATTCTACCAACCTGCCATTTCCCTGTCTCTGTCCCTCTTATTGGGCTTCCCTATTCCCTGAGACAGAATACTGAAATTAGGCCAATTGTGCCAGGCATGGTGGCTCAGGCCTGGAATCCCAGCACTTTGGGAGGCCAAGGTGGGCGGATCACTTGAGGTCAGGAGTTTGAGACCAACTTGGCCAACATGGCGAAAACCCAGCTCTACTAAAAATAGAAAAAAATAGCTGGTTGTGGTGGTGCATGCTTGTAAACCCAGCTACTCAGGAGGCTGAGGGCATGAAAATCGCTTGAACCAAAGAAGCAGAGGTTGCAATGATCTGAGATCATGCCGCTGTACTCCAGCCTGGGTGACAGAGTGAGACTGTCTCAAAAAAAAGAAAAGAAATTAGACCAGTTACAGGCACGGTTACTCACGCCTGTAAGCCCAGCACTTTGGGAGGCCAAGGCAGGCCGATCACCTGAGGTCAGGAGTTCAAGACCAGCCCAGCCAACATGGTGAAACCCCACCTCTACTCTTAAGTACAAAAATTAGCCAGGCATGGTGGTCGGTACCTGTAATCTCAGCTACTCAGGAGGCTGAGGCAGGAGAATTGCTTGAACGTGGGAGGCATATGTTGCAGTGAGCTGAGATCATACCATTGCACTCCAGCCTGTGCAGCATTGGACTGGGCTCGGTGGCTCATGCCTGTAATACCAGCACTTTGGGAAGCTAAAGAGGTAGGATCACTTTATGCCAGGACTTAGACCAGCATCAGCAACATAGTGATACCCCATCTCTACAAAAAAAGAAAATTAGCGGCCGGGTGTAGTAGCATGCACTGTGGTCCCAGCTACTTTTAGAGGCTGAGGTACTAGAGGATCTGTTGAGCCCACGAGGTTGAGGCTGCAGTGAGTCATGATTGTGCTACTGTACTCCAGCCTGGGCAACAGGGCAAGACTCTGTCTCAAAAATAATAATGGTAATAACAAAGAAACCTACAATGGCCTTCGAGTGTTCAAGTGAACTTCAAAATAGTTAAGGTGAGTGAAGAAGGCATGTTGAAAATTGAGATAGGCCAAAAGCTAGGTTTTTTCATCAGTTAGCTATATTGTGAATGCAAAGGAAAAGTTCTTGAAGGAAATTAAGTGCAACTCCAGCGAACATGCAAATGGTAAGAAAATAAAACAGCTTTACTACTATAAGGAGAAAGTTGTAGGTGTCAGAATAGGTCACACCAGCCACAACAGTCCCTTAAGGCAAAGCCTAATTCTGAACAAGGCCCTGACTCTTGAATATTGTGAAGGCTAAGAGAGGTGAAGAAGCTGTGGAGAAATGTTTGACGCTATCAGTGGTGAGTTAATGAGGTTTAAGGAAAGCAACCATCTCCATAAGGTAAAGTACAAGGTAGATGCTGAGGTAGGAAGATTGCTTAAGCCCAGGCATTTAAGGCTGCAGTAACTATGAGTATGCCACTGTACTCAAGCCTGGTTGACAGAGCAAGACCCTGACTCGGGGCGGGGGGGACAGTTAAAGCACATTGAAACAGCAAGTGCTATGTTGAAGCTTAGATACTTGATGAAAATGGCTATGCTAAACAAATTTTCAATGGAGACAAACAACCATCTTCCATTGGGTGAAGATGCCATCTAAGACTTTCATAGCTAGAGAGGAGCAGTCACTGCCCAGCTTCAAAGACCAAGTTGGCTCTCTTGTTAGGGCTAATGCAGCTTGTGACTTTAAGCTGAAGCCAGTATTTATTTACCATTCCAAAAATCCTAAGCCCCTTAAGAATTATGCTAAACCAATTGTACTTGTGCTCTAGAAATTGAACAACAAAGTCTGGATGACAGCACAACTGCTTATAGCAATGTTTGGCTGATTTTTTTTTTTTTTTTTTTTAACTCTTACCATGTAACCTAAGTTTCTACTAAATATTTTAGGCCCACTGTTGAGATCTACTGCTCAGAAGAGATTCTTAGGAAAATACTGCTTCTCACTGACACCATACCTAGTCACCCAGAGCTCTGATGGAGATGTAAAAGGAGATTAATGTTTCATGGCTGCAACATCTGTTCTGCAGCCCTTGGATCAAAAAGTAATTTCAACTCACCAGTTTTTTTTTAAGATGGCTCGCTCTGTCATGCAGACTGGAATGCAGTGGCATGATCATGGCTCAGCCCAGTCTAGCCTTGGACCTCCTGGCCTCAAGTGATCCTCCCACCTCATCCAAGTAGCTGGGATTACAGGCATGCATCGCCATGCCTAGCTAATTTTTGTATTTTTAGTAGAAGCAGGGTTTCACCATGTTGGCCAGGCTGGTCTCGAACTCCTGACCTCAAGTGATCTGGCACCTTGGACTCCCAAAGCACTGGGATTACAGGTATGAGCCACTGTGCCTGGTCTCAGCTTTCAAGTCCTACTTTTTATGAAATACATTTCCTTTTAAAATTTTGTTATTTTGATTTTTAGGGACAGGGTCTTACTATGTTGCCCAGGTTGGTGGTAAACTCCTGGGCACAAGTGATCCTCCTGCCTCAGCCTCCCAAAGTGTTAGGATTAGGGGTGTGAGCCACCACACCCAACCACGAAATGCATTTCCTAAGGCTCTTGCTACCATAGTATATTATTTCCTCTGATGGGTTTGGGGAAAGTAAGTCGAAAACCTTCTGGAAAGGATTGACCATTCTAGATGCCATTAGAAACATTTGTGATTCATACAAGAAGGTAAAAAGGCCGGGCGCGGTGGCTCAAGCCTGTAATCCCAGCACTTTGGGAGGCCGAGGCGGGTGGATCACGAGGTCAAGAGATC
>NW_016107530.1:3452616-3467420 GCF_001604975.1 Cebus imitator | reverse complement strand
AAAAAAAAAAAAAAAAAAAAAAAACGCAGCCTGAAGATGGGATGGACCTGCTGCAATATCAGGATAAAACTAAACAGGTGATTGTTTGCTTCTTATGGATGAGCAGAGAAAGTGTTTTGTTTTATTTCGATACAGTTTTGTTCTTGTCACCCAGGCTGCAGTGCAATGGCGTGATCTCGGCTCACTGCAACCTCCACCTCCTGGGTTCAAGTGGTTCTCCTGCCTTAGCCTCCCAAGTAGCTGGGATTACAGGCGACTGCCATCACGCCCAGCTAATTTTTTGTATTTTTAGTAGAGACGGTTTTACCGTGTTGGCCAGGCAGGTCTTGAACTCCTGGCCTCAGGTGATCCGCCCACTTCGGCCTCCCAAAGTGCTGAGATTACAAGCGTGAGCCACCGCACCCAGCCATGAAAGTGTTTTTTTGAGATACATTTTACTTCTGTGAAGATGTTGTAAACATTGTTGAAATAATTCAGAGTATTAGATTTAGAATATGACGTAAACTTAGTTAAATAAGCAGTCTCGCTCTGTCACCCAGCCTGGAGTACAGTGGCACAATCGTGGCTCTCTGCAACCTCTGCCTCCCGGATTCAAGTAATTCTCCAGCCTCAGCCTCCCAGCTAGCTGGGACTACAGGCACAGGCCACCACAGACAGCTAATTTTTGTATTTCTAGATACTGGGTTTCACCATGTTGGCCAGGCTAGTCTTGAACTCGTTACCTCAAGTGATCTACCCGCCTCAGCCTCCCAAAGTGCTGGGTTTATAGGTGTGCTATAAACCATGCCCAGCGATTAACTCTAATTTTACAGTATTTTTGTAGAGATGGGGGTCTCATTATGTTGCTCAGGCTAAGGCAAGACCCTTTACTAGCAAAAAGCTTACCACTTTCCAAAGGCTGGGGTGATTGTTAGTGCTTTTAGCAATAAAGTATCTTTTAATGTGTATACTCTTCTTAGGTGTAATGCTATTGCACACTTAATAGACTAGAGTATAGTATGAACATAACTTTTTTTTTGAGACAGGCCAGAGTATAGTAACGTGAACATGGATTGTTGAAGCCTCAACATCCCAGGCTTAAGTGATTCCCCCATCTTAGCCCTCCAAGCAACTGAGACTATAGGCGTGTGCTACCATGCCTGGCTAATTTTTGTATTTTTTTGTAGAGATGGAGTTTTGCCATGTTACACTGGCTGGTTTCAAACTCCTGAGCCAAAGTGTTTTACCTGCCTCGGCCTCTCAAAGTGCTGGGATTACAGGCATGAACCACCATGCGTGGCTGTAAACATAACTTTTATGTGTACTGGAAAACCAAAAAATGTGTTTGTTGACTAGCTTTATTGCAGTACTTGCTTTATTGGGGTGGTCTGGAACCAGAGCCTTTAATAACTCCCAAGTTGTGGCCGGGCGAGGTGGCTCACGCCTATAATCCCAGCACTTTGGGAGGCCGAGGCGGGTGGATCACGAGGTCAAGAGATCGAGACCATCCTGGTCAACACGGTGAAACCCCGTCTCTACTAAAAATACAAAAATTAGCTGGGCATGATGGTGCGTGCCTGTAGTCCCAGCTACTCGGGAGGCTGAGGCAGGAGAATTCCTTGAACCCAGGAGGCGGAGGTTGCGGTGAGCCGAGATCGTGCCATTGCACTCCAGTCTGGGCAACAACAGCGAAACTACGTCTCAAAAAAAATAAAAATAAAAAAATAACTCCCAGGTTGTGCCTGTATACGAGTCAGTGGTCTTTTAATATATTCAGAGTTGTACAGCCATCACCACAATTAACTTTAGAACATTTTTTATCACCCTCAAAAGAAACCCAGAACCCAAAAGAGACTCATTAGAATTCACTTGCCATCTCTCCTGAACTTCTTCAGTCCTAGGCAACCATTAGTCTGCTTTTTGTTTTTGTAGATATTCTGGATATTTCATATAAATGGAATCACATAATAAGTGATTAATGTGACTGTCTTCTTTTACTGAGCTTGTTATCAAGTTTCATGTCTGTTTTAGCATAAGGTTTTTCTTCATATTTTTGTTGTTTAAAAGACAGGGTCTTGATCTGTCACCCAGGCTGGAGTGCAGTGGTGCAGTCATAGCTCACTTCAGTCTCCAACTCCTGGTCTTAAGTTATCCTCCTGCTTTGGCCTCCTGAGTAGCTGAGATAACAGTCATGGGCCACTGTGCCCAATTTGAAAATATGTGTATTAATGACTTCTTTTGCCACTGTTATATGTGTTTTTTACAGATAGGGATGAGGAAGAAATGACCAAACGAGATGACAAAAGAGATATCAACAGATACTGCAAGGAGAGGCCCTCTAAAGATAAGGTATTTATTGAATACTGTATTCTTTATAATATGGGGATGTCTTACATCATCTAAACATAACACAGTTGTGAAGTTTATTAGTCCTATACATCTATATTACCACTAAGTAAAATTTTTGCCATTTGTTTTTTGTATTTGTGGCTGTGTCAGATAAATAGTATGTCTGATTCCTTTCTCTCACATTCATATACCAAACTAACTCATTTTATTTAGGATGAGGCAAATATCTTATTAGATTATCGCTGTTATATGCACAGTCTCCATTTCTCACTTTTCAGGGGGTAAAAAATTTGAATACTGTGCTGGGCGTGGTGGCTCACACCTGTAATTCCAGCACTTTGGGAGGCAGAGGCAGGCAGATCACCTGAGGTCAGCAGTTCGGGACCAGCCCGACCAACATGGTGAAACCCTGTCTCTACTAAAAATATAAAATTAGCCGGGCATGGTGGCGCATGCCTGTAATCCCAGTTACTCTGGAGGCTGACGCAGGATGTGAATCATTTGAACCTGGGAGAGGAAGATCGCAGTGAGCCAGGATCATGCCATTGCACTCTAGCCTGGACAACAAGAGCGAAACTCCATCTCAAAAAAAGAAAAAATTGAATATATGTCTTCTACTTCTGCATTTTCCTAGGAAAAAGAAAAGACTCAAATGATCACAATTAACAGAGATCTGTTAATGGCTTTTGTTTATTTTGATCAAAGTCATTGTGGTTACCTTCTTGAAAAGGATTTGGAAGAAATACTTTATACTCTTGGACTACATCTTTCTCGGGCTCAGGTAATCTGTCTTATAAATATTTAAAATGAAAACATTTTTAGTAACTTTTCAAAAAGTAACTTTTTCCAATGAAAAGTTAATAGAACCTCTACTGACTTTTTGATATATTAAAGCAATGTAATAGCCAGGCGTGGTGGCTCACACCTATAAACCCAGCAGTTTGAGAGGCCAAGGCGGGCAGATCACTTGAGGCCAGGAGCTCCAGTTTGGCCAACATGGCGAAATTCCATCTCTACTAAAAATATAAAAATTAGCCGAGTGTGGTGGCATGCGCCTGTAATACCAGCTACTTGGGAAGCTGAGACAGAAGAATCACTTGAACCCAGGAGGCAGATGTTGCAGTGAGCCGAGATCACGCCACTGCACTGCAGCCTGGGTGACTGTATGAGACTGCGTCTCAAAAATAATAATAATAAAGCAATATAACACAAGCCAATTTTAAACACTTCCCCTCTCCCTCTCCATCTGTTTCTGTTCCTTAGGACTAAAAATATATAAAATTCTAGATCTTTTCGTAAGCAGTTCAGTTCCATTTTTATAAACAAAACATGGAATCATTTTGATTGGCTTTTTTTTTTTTTTTTACACTCCACAGTATACTATAGACATTCTACCGTGAAAATAGAGACCTGCCTCATTCTTTTTATAGCTTTGTTTATAGCTACATAGTACCCATTATATACATGGACCATAATTGATCTACCTGGTCTCTGTTGCTGGTGGTTTTCATTTCTTGGATTTACCAACTATGCTGTAATAAACATTCCTGTGCATATATTTTTATCAATGTTATACTTATTAACAATTTTTCAAAAGTAACTTGGATCTTACTCAGTTCCATAGATATCCATCATAAGTGAAAATTACAGCCGGGCATGGTGGCTCACACCTGTTATCCCAGCACTTTGGGAGACCAAGACAGGTGGATCACCTGAGGTCAGGAGTTCAAGACCAGCCTGTCCACCCCTGTCTCTACAAAAAATACAAAAATTAGCTAGGCATGATGGTGGGTGCCTGTAATCCCAGCTACTCTGGCGGCTGAGGCGGGAGAATTACTTGAATCCAGGAGGTGGAGGTTGTAATGAGCTGAGATCGTACCGCTGCACTCCAGCCTGGGCAATAGAGCAAGACTCCATCTCCAAAAAAAAAAAAAAAAATTACAACATAGCTGTTCTAAGAGAATCAAAAATGTATTTTCATCTCTTTATTTTGTTGACTTGCTTGCATTACAGGTAAAGAAGCTTCTTAATAAAGTAGTGCTCCGTGAATCTTGCTTTTACCGGAAATTAACAGACACCTCAAAAGATGATGAAAACCATGAAGAGTCTGAGTCATTGCAGGAAGATATGCTAGGTATGAATATATTATTTTAAGATTTTACTTTTCAATAAATATACTAGTAATTAAAGAAGAAAAATAACTTACTAAAATGTCGTATATTTTATATTATAGGAAACAGATTATTACTTCCAACACCAACAGTAAAGCAGGAATCAAAGGATGTGGAACAAAATGTTGGCCTCATCGTGTACAATGGTGCAATGGTAGATGTAGGAAGCCTCTTGCAAAAATTGGAAAAGAGCGAAAAAGTAAGAGCTGAAGTAGAACAGAAGCTGCAGTTACTGGAAGAAAAAACAGGTAAGGGTCAGCATTGGATATCTTCATACTTTAAGCACCATGCTGGGTTATATACATATTTATGTATGTACATACACGTACATGCTTATATACACATTTGCATATGTATACCACATATTTTCATCGAGGTTGTAAGGAACTTTGCTTTTTAAATTTTTTAAATTTTTTATGTATTTTGAGACAGGGCCTCACTCTGTCCCCAGGCTGGAGTGCAGTGGAACATCTCAGCTTACTGCAGCTACTGCCTCCAGGGTCCAAGTGATTCTCCCACCTCAGCCTCCCAAGTAGCTGAGATTATAGGCTTGTGCCACCAGGCCTAGTTATTTTTTTGTAGTTTTAGTAGAGATGGGGTTTTGCCCTGTTGGCCAGGCTAGTCTCGAAGTCCTGACCTCAAGTGATCACCTGCCTTGGCCTCCTATAGTGCGGGCATTACAGGCATGAGCCACTGCACCCTGCCAGAATCTTTACTTTTTATTTCTGGTTCATGTTATAAAATTGCTTAGCTTTATCTGAATCTTAGGTCTTGGTGTGCATTCTTCTCAGGTTCATTGTTATTCTGTTGCATCCTTTTAATCATCTTCTAGTTTCAGTTTTTACCAGTCCGTGTTCTCTAATTTATACAGTCATCTAAAAATAGAACACAGATTTTGAAATAATACGAGTTAAAAATTAATTTGAAGGTGGGTGGATCACAAGGCCAAGAGATCGAGACCATCCTGGTCAAAATGGTGAAACCCCGTCTCTACTAAAAATACAAAACATTAGCTGGGCATGGTGGCGCGTGCCTGTAATCCCAGCTACTGAGGAGGCTGAGGCAGGAGAATTGCCTGAACCCAGGAGGCGGAGGTTGCGGTGAGCCGAGATCACGCCATTGCACTCCAGCCTGGGTAACAAGAGTGAAACTCTGTCTCAAAAAAAAAAAAAATTAATTTGAATGAAACAGGCCAGGCACAGTGGCTCACACCTGTAATAGCATCACTTTTAGAGGTCGAGGTGGGCGGATTGCCCGAGGTCAGAAGTTTGAGACCATCCTGACCAACATGGTGAAACCCTGTCTTTACTAAAAACACAAAAATTACCTGGGTGCAGTGCCATGTTCCTATAGTCCAAGCTATGCAGGAGGCTGAGGCAGAAGAATCACTTGAACACGGGAGGCAGAGGTTGCAGTGAGCCGAGATTGTGCCACTTCACTCAAGCCTGTGCAACAGAGTTAGACTCGGTCTCAAAAATAAATAAATAAATAAATGAAATTAATATTTCAATGTGCCTTATGACTAATGAAATTGAGAAATATTGCCATTTTATGGAATTTATCAGCTTTTTATTTTCACAGCTTAAATATTTTAACTTCAAAGTTAAATTGGAAATTTTAAGGAGTTTAAGTATTAATTTTTGGATTTTTTTAAACAGAGGAAGATGAAAAAACCATATTAAATTTGGAGAATTCCAACAAAAGCCTCTCTGGTGAACTCAGAGAAGTTAAAAAGGACCTTAGTCAGTTACAAGAAAACTTAAAGATTTCAGAAAACATGAATTTACAATTTGAAAACCAACTGAATAAGACAATCAGAAACTTATCTACAGTAATGGATGAAATCCACACTGTTCTCAAGAAGGTGAGAAATTTCGTACTTTTAACATTTTCATATTTTAAAATCTAACTGGTGTTTTTAATGTATTTTAATGTTACTAAGCTCTTAGTGGCTATTCTGAAAGCAAATAAGGATGGCATTCTGTCCTTCCTGAGATCAGTCAAAAGTGATTCCCAGGCTGGGCACGGTGGCTCACACCTGTAATCCTAGCACTGTGGGAGGCCAAAGCGGGTGGATCACCTGAGGTCAGGAGTTCAAGACCAGCCTGGCCAACATGGTAAAACCCTGTCTCTACTAAAAATACAAAAATATTAGCCAGACCTGGTGGCAGGCACCTGTAAACCTAGCTACCTGGAAGGCTGAGGCAGGAAAATCACTTGAACCCGCGAAACAGAGGTTGAAGTGAGTCTAGATTGTGCCATTAACACTATCTAGCCTGGGCAACAGAGTAAGACCATGTCTTTAAAAAAAAAAAAAAAAAAAAGTGATTCTCAAAAGATGTTGTTTTTCTAAAAACTTAGTTGGAATGTCAACATAATTTAAGTGTATAAACTTGAAGAAAATTTCATTTAGATTTCTTTTTAATCCAGAGTATAAGTTTGAAATAAACCATTCACTTCACTTCTCTTTTTGTTGTTGTTGTTGTTGTTGTTGTTTGAGACAGGGTCTTGCTTTTTTGCCCAGGCTAGATTGTAGTGGTTCTATATTTTTTGTAGAGACGGGGTTTCACCATCTTGCCGAGGCTGATCTCCAACTTCTGGGCTAAGCAGCCCGCCTATCTTGGCGTCTCAGAGTGCTGAGATTACAGGCATGAGCCACCACACCTGTCCCATTTACTGGTTTTTGAGACCCCATTTATTGGTGGGCAGAATTAAGGGAAACACTTTGTCACCATTAATTTTAAGATATTAAAATTAATATATTCTTTATCACTAGAAAAAAGTATACCAAACTGAATACCATTGTACTCTTAATATCAAAGTAACATTTAAGAAAATCTAATAAAATGTATTTTTTCCTTCTCTATTGTCTTATAGGATAATGTAAAGAATGAAGACAAAGATCAAAAATCCAAGGAGAATGGTGCAAGTGTATGATAAAATCTATGTAGTAACAAGGAATGGTGTTAAATAATGTAATATATAAAAATCATGATATAAGAATGTTTGAAAGTGATGCATGTTTGATTTTAGTAGTATAAATGTCTTTTAGTTCAAATGATGTATAAAGTTTTATGAATGTTTCTGCTTTTGAAAATTGCTTGTAATTCCTAGCATTCAAATTATTAAACACTCCTTGAGTGAAATAATTTTGCATTGCAAAGTGTTTTAGGATGAACTTTGTTATAGTTTTAACTCCAATAAAGTTCATCAGTTTAATTGACTGTAGTATTTAATTACCAAATTTATTTTATTAAAATGCCTAGAAGTCTTTAATTTTATTTATAGAATTATCATTATTAAGTCTTAAATTTTTTAGGTCATCTTTTAAAATTGCAGTCCAAATCATAAAATAGCATGATGCTTTTTTTTTTTGCACGTTTTTTGAAACAATTTTTTTTGTTTTTAAACTCAATCATCAAAAAATCCCCTGTTGATCAGTCTCTAAAAGCATTCATTAAAAATTCAGTTTAGGCCGGGTGCAGTGGCTCACACCTGTAATCCCAGCACTTTGGGAGGCCGAGGTGGGTGGATCACCTGAGGTAGGAGTTCAAGACCAGCCATGCTATCATGGTGAAACCCTGTCTCTACTAAAAATACAAAAATTAGCTGGGCGTGGTGGTGGGTGCCTGTAATCCCAGCTACTTGGGAGGTGCTGAGGCAGGAGAATCACTTGAACCCAGGAGGCGAAGATTGCAGTGAGCTGAGATCACGCAACTACACTCCAGCCTGGGAGACAAGAGGGAAACTCCGTCTCAAAAAAAAAAAAAATCCAAAACACAGTATGTCAGAAGAAAAGAAGCAATAGAGAACTAGTGTTGTTGTATGTGTTAGACTTTACATAATATTAGTTGTCCTGATGTCAGTTACTGCTTTCAATTAATTTTTCTACTTTCCCAGAATAGCATCTATATTGCTTTTCAATTTTGAGCGTTTAAAAAAAAAATGCAGTGTATGTCAAATGTACAGTTTAGTACCAAGCTAGTTGATATAAGTATGATGCCTTAAGTTAAGTCTTCTTTAATTAAAGATATTTTTTTAAATTAACCTGTGTACTTCCTTCAGAATTTTAGTGGATACGTGAGTTGACTTAACTGTAGAGTAAAAACTGTAGGAAATATGAGTGGCTCTCCACAGAGGGTGAATTTATCCCTCAGAGGACATTTGGCAGTGTCTCGTGAGGTTTTTTTGGTATCACAATTGGGTGGGTGCTGCTGGCATCTAGTTGGTAGAGGCCAAAGATGTCACTAAACATCCTTTGTTGCAGAGGACAGCCCGCCCCCTCAGCAAGGAATTATCCAGCCCAAAATGTCAATAGTGCTCAGTTTCAGAAACCCTGCTCTAAAGGAATATAAGGTTAAATGACATTTTGTCTTCCAAGTTATACTAGTGAAAACTTAATGGAACCCATAAGAGATGATTAGGTTTTTTATATTTAAATAACCCTTAACTGAAATGTTTCACTATCATGTTAAATATATGCTGTATTAGAGTTTTTTTGTTTTTCTGAGACGGAGTCTCACTCTGTGGCCCAGGCTGGAATACAGTGGCTTGATCTCAGCTCACTGCAACCTCTGCCTCCTGGGTTCAAGTGATTCCCTTGCCTTACCTTCCTAAGTAGCCGAGATTATAGGTGTCCACCACGATGCCCAGCTAATTTTGTGTTTTTAGTAGGGATAAGGTTTTGCCATGTTGGCCAGGCTGGTTTCAAACTCCTGACCTCAGGTGATCCACCCACCTCGGTCTCTCAAAGTTCTGGGATTACAGGCATGAGGCACTACACCTGGCCTAGAGTTTATTTTATTTCATTTTGTTAGAATAATGGCTAGGTGTTCCAAATAGATGAATATGAAAATGTAAAGTGCCATGTTATATGTGACTTAGGCTAAATGGAATTCACGTGGCTCTTACTAAAAAATGGATTACAATACCTCAAATTCTTTTAGACCAGTTTTTGTCTTAAGTTACTGTTTCTGGGCCGGGCGCGGTGGCTCACGCCTGTAATCCCAGCACTTTGGGAGGCCGAGGCGGGTGGATCACGAGGTCAAGAGATCGAGACCATCCTGGTCAACATGGTGAAACCCCGTCTCTACTAAAAAAAGAAAATACAAAAAATTAGCTGGGCATGGCGCGTGCTTGTAATCCCAGCTACTCAGGAGGCTGAGGCAGGAGAATTGCCTGAACCCAGGAGGCGGAGGTTGCGGTGAGCCGAGATCGCGCCATTGCACTCCAGCCTGGGTAACAAGAAAGAAACTCTGTCTCAAAAAAAAAAAAAGTTACTGTTTCTGGTCATGTGGCTTGTTGACCCTCTCCAAAACCAGATTAGAGATTGATCTGTAATTATTATATAGTTATGATAAAAATATTTCCTTCATCTTTAAGGTGAGATGAAACAGTTGTCGAAATGTTTTTCTTCTTTTTTTTTGAGATAGGATGTCGTTCTGTTGCCCGGGCTGGAGTGCAGTGGTGCCATCTAGGCTCACTATAACCTTCATCTCCCGAGTTCAAATGACTCTGGTGCCTCAGCCTCCTGAGCATCTGAGAATACAGGCATGTACCACCACACCCAGCTAAGATTTTTGTGTTTTTAGTAGACATGGGGTTTCACCATGTTGGCCAGGCGGGTCTTGAACTTTTAGCCTGAAGTGATCTACCCAACATGGCCTCCCAAAATGTTGGGATTACAGGCGTCAGCCACTGTGCCTGGCCTACGAAGTGCTTTTTTTCAAGGGACAAAAAAGCACTAGTCTTGAAGATAAACTTTTAACTAAAAGACAGTAATGATAGAGTTCCTTGAGAGAGTGTGTGTTTAATAAGAAACATTATATAAAGTACATTTGTGAGGCTTTTATTCTCCAGATAAATTTAAATCAGAATAAAATTGAGAAGACAGAGAAAAAGACTGAACTTTTCGATTATATTGTTACTTAGAGGCAGATTTCTTATGAAATAATATCTTTGGAAGTAGACATTGAGATGATTAAGGAGAAAAGCAAGTTGCATATAGAAAAAGTGATTTTGGTGGTACGCGGTGGCTCATGCCTATATCCCAGCGCTTTGGGAGGCTGAGGTGGGTGGATCACGAGGTCAGGAGTTCGAGACCAGCCTGACCAACTGATGAAACCCTGTCTCTACTACAAAATACAAAAATTAGCCAAATGTGGTGGTATGCACCTGTAGTCCCTGCTAGTCGGGAGGCTGACGTGGAAGGATCCCTTGAGCCCGGGAGGCAGAGGTTGCAGTGAGCCATGATCATGCCACTCCACTCCAGCCTGGGCAACATCACCAGACCCCATCTCTAAAAAGAATAAATGTTTATAATAAAATATTAAAAACTAAACGAGAAATTTGCATGTTCTGGTTCATGATCATTTCTAAATTTTCAGATTCAAGAAAAACTGAAAACAAAATTATTCTTGAGATTAGTTTGCTACAACAGATTCTCCTTTGCAAGGGTCATATAAGAGTTTGGAAAATCGATATAGCAGTTAGTAATCTAAACTTCATGGAAAAATTGGTCCTGTCATGTTCCCCATTCCAAAGATGAGAAAATGCAAGTAAAGTAAAAAAGTTCACCTTCGTGACCCCCAGATAAATGGTAAGGGGCTTAATGTTTCTCATCATCTGACCTCAGTGAAACCTCAGCTCCACTTCCTACTTGAAACTGCCCTTCCAGTCTTTTTTATTAAAATGTGTTTCCAGATGCAGCTCATTGGTTATCTCTAGCCTTTTTGTTTGCCTTCAGGCAGGGAAAGAGCAGAATCTACTTCTAACATGTAAAGAATTAATATTTCATGGCCGTTCATTTTCGTTCTTAAATAGATAGACATATTGTAAGCCAGTCCTGGCCACACAAAGACCGCTTGCCATTTCTGGCTATAATATAAATATTTAATTATAGGAAAAACTACTTCGAGCCATTCTTTTATAAGGCATAAACTATACTAGCTTTGAGCTACACCTTTGCCATTTCGCAAATCCATCTGTTAACCTATCCCAGAGATTTTGCCACCTTGGAAAACCTTGGAGGCATATTCACCTAGATGTTAGAAATGTTTCCAGGAGATGAATGTGCAATCTTTGAGCTGCTACTTCTAGAAGAGAACCATCCAACCAACTTTCACTATGAGAATCTGGATTTATGGCCAGGAATGGTGGCTCACTCCTATAATCCCAGTACTTTGGGAGGCCGAGGCGGGTAGATCACAAGGTCAAGAGATCGAGACCATCCCGGCCAACATGGTGAAACCCCATCTCTACTAAAAATATGAAAATTAGCTGGGCATGGTGGCATGCACCTGTAGTCCCAGCTACTCGGGAGGCTGAGGCAGGAGAAATCCTTGAACCCAGGAGGTGGAGGTTGTGGTGAGCCAAGATCACGACACTGCACTCCAGCCCGGTGACAGAGCAAGACTCCATCTCAAAAAAAAAAAAAAAAATCTGGATTTGCAGTTAGACATGGTGGCACACACCTGTAGTCCCAGCTACTTGGGAGGCGGAGGCAAGAGGATCATTGAGTCCAGGAGTTCAAGGCTGTAGCACACCATGATTGCACCTGTGAAGAGCCACTGCACTCCAGCCTGGACAACATAGTAAGTATGACCTAGTCTCTTTAAAAAAAAAGTCTTAAATAAAATGAGAAGTCTGATATTCCAAAGCTAAGCTTTCAGCTCCACAGTTAATTTATTTCTGTTATAAGATTTGGTCATGTTTAGTGCCTGGGACCTCCAATAGTCTGCAGATAAAGATCACCTTGGGAAACTGAAGCCCAGAGGTAAAATCTGTGACTCACAAACTTCTTGCTTCCCCAGGCTTCCAGTATTGTTTCAGCAGTACTCTTATTTTAAATTATTAAGGATTTGTTGTAAATAAATTATTACTTGAAGATTTTTTTTTTTTTGAGATGGAGTCACGCTCTGTCACCCAGGCTGGAGTGCAATGGCAACATCTTGGCTCAATGCAAACTCTGCCTCCTGGGTTCAAGCGATTCTCCTGCCTCAGCCTCCCGAGTAGCTAGGATTACAGGCGCACACCACCAAGCTCAGCTAATTTGTATTTTTAGTTGCCCAGGATGGTCTAGATTTCTTGACCTCGTGATCTGCCCACCTCGGCTTCCCAAAGTGCTGGGATTACAGGCATGAGCCACCACACCTGGCTGATTTTTCTTTCATAAATAGGAAACCAGGGGCTGGGTGCCATAGCTCACATCTGTAATATAAATTCAGCATCTGGTGGGCCTGGGGCTGCTGGGCCAAGGAGGGCTCTTGACCTTCTGGTGCCTGCCCCTCCCGGGCCTGCCTTGTGCCATCTGCGTGATGCTATGTCAGTGTTTGACAGACTGGGGTTCTAGCATTCTTTCAAGGAAGAAATATTTTTAGGCTTTGAGACCTGTCCTTTGACTCCAAGTCTAATGGGGTGATAGAATGGTGGAGTCTCCTCATTTTGGTTAGAAAGCTTTCATGGCCCCAAGTGCAGGAGAGCCAGCTGCCTTAACTTTTTCAAAGCAAATATGATTGAGGCCTTTCTTTGTTGTAGAATTTTTGGAAAGTGTAGAAAAGTTCAAATAAAGAAAGAAAGCTCAAATTAAAAAAGAAAATCTTACCACCCAGAAATAGTTTCTTTTTCTTTTCTTTCTTTTTTTGAGACAGAGTCTCACTCTGTCGCTTAGGCTAAAATGGAGTGGCACAATCTTGGCTCACTGCAGCCTCCACCTCCCGGGTTCCAGCAATTCTCCTGCCTCAGTCTCCTGAGTAGCTGGAACTACAGACTCAAGCCATCACACCAGGCGAATTTTTGTATTTTTCAGTAGAGATGGGGTTTCACCATATTGGCCAGGCTGGTCTCAAACTGACCTCTTGATCCACCCACCTCAGCTTCCCAAAGTGCTGGGATTACAGGTGTGAGCCATCGCCCCCAGCTCAGAAATAGTTTCTGTTAACATAATGATAATTATTCCAGTTTTCTCTCCTCAAACATTATGGAATGTTTTAATGGGCATTTGTTCTTTTTTTTTTTTTTTTTTTGAGATGGAGTCTTGTCCAGGCTGGAGTGCAGTGGTGCAATCTTGGTTCATTGCGACCTCAGCCTCCCGAGTTTAAGTGATTCTCCTGCCTCAGCCTCTTGAGTAGCTAGGACTACAGGTGCGTGCCACTATGCCCAGTTAATTTTTATATTTTTAGTAGAGATGGGGTTTCACTGTGTTAGCCAGGATGGTCTCCATCTCCTAGCCTTGTGATCCTCCCACCTTGGCCTCCCAAAGTGCTGGGAGTACGTGTGTGAGCCACTGCTCCCGGCAGGCATTTGTTCTTTTAAGAAAGTGGGGAAAGGCAGGGAACTGGGAAGTGTGAACTGGCTCCTCACATCAGAATAAAAGGATTTTCCTCTAATCCCAGCATTTTGTGAGGAGGCTGAGGCAGGTAGATGACTTGAGCTCAGGAGTTTGTGACCATCCCGGGCAACAGAGTGAGAACACCCCACTGTCTCTACAAAAACTACAAAAATTAGCTGGGCATGGTGGTGCATGCCTGTGATCCCAGCTACTAGGGAGGCTGCAGTGGGAGGATGGCTTGAGCCTGGGAGGCGGAGGCTGCAGTAAGCCAAGAGGGCACCACTACACTCTAGCCTGGGCAACAGAGTGAGACCCTGTCTCCAAAAAAGAAAAAGAAAAAGAAAAAAAATGATTTCTACTACAAAATTAGCTGGGCGTGGTGGTGGTGTGCCTGTAGTCCTAGCTACTTGGTAGGCTGAGGTAGGAGGATCACTTTAGCCTGGGAGGTCAAGGCTGTAGTGAGCCAACATTGCATCACTGCACTCCAGCCTGGGTGACAGAACTAGACCTTACCCCACCTCACCAAAAAAAGTATTTCTAGTAGTCAACTTTTCACTGTTCCAACTAAGAATCTTTTTTTATTCCAATAAATATATATCTTTAAATATACATTTTTTTATTGGCCTCTTGCCATTGACCATTGGAAAGACAAAGCAAATGAATTATTGCTTTTCCTTTTTTTTCTTTTTGAGACAAAGATTTGCTTTGTCATCAGGCTGGAGTGCAGTGGTGTGATCTCGGCTCACTGCAACCTCTGCCTCCCAGGTTCAAGCGATTCTCCTGTCTCAGTCTCCTGATTAGCTGGGACTACAGACACACATCTCCAAGCCCAGCTAATTTTTGTATTTTTAGTAGAGATGGGGTTTGACCATGTTGGCCAGGCTGGTCTCAATCTCTTGACCTCGTGATCCACCCACCTCAGCCTCCCAAAGTGCTGGGATTATAGGCGTGAGCCACTGCGCCCGGTTGAACATCTT
>NW_016107530.1:3448792-3452131 GCF_001604975.1 Cebus imitator | reverse complement strand
TGTTGTCTAGGCTGGAGTGCAGTGGGGCAATCTCAGCTCGCCGCAACCTCCACCTCCCAGGTTCAAGCAATTTTCCTGCCTCAGCCTCCTGAGTAGCTGGGATTATAGGTGCGTGCCACCACACCCAGCCAATTTTTTTATTTTTTAGTAGAGACGGGGTTTCTCCATGTTAGCCAGGATGATCTTGATCTCTTGACCTCGTGATCTGTCTGCCTCGGCCTTCCAAAGTGCTGGGATTACAGGTGTGAGCCACTGTGCTCAGCTCTTTACTCTTTTTCTTTAACATCCCCTGTCCCCTCACCTCTTTTGAGTCAACACAGTTGTTTAGCAAAGCCTCACATTTCCTTTTGAGAACTAGAAACAAGAGTCTCCAGGTCTGCTTCCTGGGTAAGGGAAAGAAAGGTGCCATAGAAGAGGAAATGGCCCTACTAAAGAGAATCTAGATAGGAAATGCTTTCTAAATCAGCTGTAAATGTCAAGGATTGTCTGACTTAATTAAGGGAAGGCAACTTCAGCCTGTGAATTTTGGTGTGAAAAAAAATCTGAGGTTGCGAATCTAGACATCATCCTGAGTACGTAGGTGCTATAAACAGACTCCAGAGAAACTACTGCCACCCAGATGTCTGGGTGTGTGAGGATACCTGTTCCTTGAGGCTCTATCCTGGCCATCGACTGCTGGATAACCAGGTGATTCACCCTCCAAACCAGAAATGCTCTTGTGTATGGTAACACCAGGCTAGTGAGAAAGCAGCAAAAGCAGTATTATTTTGCATCAAGTACTAATTAAATTTGATTTGATTCAGGTTGAACAAATCCTTGTGCCGGGCACTGGGCTTGGTGCCAGGGCCCTCAAGGAATCTCAGGTTGCCCGATGAGACAGGTAACTAAATATTATAGCTCTTATCAGACAAGCTAACAGGGCTAAAAGTTAAAAGGGTTAACAACATCCTGGAGAGCAGACCAAATCTTTCTGCTGGGTTTCCACCAGGTATTATCCTACAAAACCCAGCTCATACAATGTCTCACAGATTTTATGTGTTTACGTGTTTTTAGGTTTTGTAGGATAATACCTGGTGTAAAGGGGCAAAGGCCTTCTAGGCAGAAGAAATAATGTGAGCAAAGATGGTGGGAGCATGTGCTCTTGGCAGGTATGTACTATGTGGTGGGAGCATGAGGTCCTCGGTGTGGACTAGGAGGAGAGCACTGATGGAAGTGGGAATGAAGCTAAAAGGACAGGCTAGGGTCCAGAGTGTGAGAAACACTGATTGCCTTACTTAGGACAGGTACAAGTCAGACATGGGCATCAAGAGATCCAGTGTATCTTCTATAGCGGTTATAATAAAGCAACTGTGAATTTGTTTCTCTTCAGGTTGAGTTTTCTTTTTCTTTTCTTTCTTTTTTTCCTTGAGATAGGGTCTCACTCTGTGGCCCAGGCTGTGAGATCACAGCTCACTGCAGCCTGGACCTCCCAAGTTCAAGTGAGTAGCTGGGACTACAGGCATGCACCACCATGCCTGGCTAATTTTTAAAAATATTTTTGTAGGCCGGGCGCGGTGGCTCACGCCTGTAATCCCAGCACTTTGGGAGGCCGAGGCGGGTGGATCACGAGGTCAAGAGATCGAGACCATCCTGGTCAACATGGTGATACCCCATCTCTACTAAAAATACAAAAAATCAGCTGGGCATGGTGGCGCATGCCTGTAGTCCCAGCTACTCAGGAGGCTGAGGCGGGAGAATTGCCTGAACCCAGGACGTGGAGGTTGCGGTGAGCCGAGATTTCGCCATTGCACTCCAGCCTGGGTAACAAGAGTGAAACTCCGTCTGGGAAAAAAAAAAAAAAATTTGTAGAGATGGGGGTCTACTGTGTTGCCCCGGCTAGTCTTGAACTTCTGGGCTCAAATGATCCTCCTGCCTCAGCTTCTCAAAGTGTTGGGATTACAGACATGAGTCACTGTGCCTAGCCTCAAGTTGAGTTTTCTAAACCAAATAAAATCTGACTCGCAGCCCCAGAAAATGGAGAAAAGTGGCCTGATGCCCATGATGGTTACCTTGGCACCTGCTGCCATGGGGTACTGATGTGGAGGGTACCCCTCCACCTCCACCAGCCACCAAGCTCCAAAGCTCTACACTGGCTCAGAAAGACCCTGCATTGGTCCTTACTGCATTGCCTCAGAGACATCTTGGAGTCTAGCGGAGACTAGACTCCACTAAGCACAGGCAAGTTTCCCTCCATATTGTGTGCTCTTGGGGAAGGTACCTCTTAGTAGTGTCCCTTCCACAGTTCATTGTAAGGCACTGTCCACCTCCCATTCCCTCCTCTCTAGGACAAGCCATCTTAATCTTCCTCAATTATTATTAATTTTTTGAGACAGAGTGTGTGTGTGTTTTGCTTTTTTGTTGTTGTTTTCTTTTAGAGACGGGGTTTCACCATGTTGGCCAGGATGGTCCCGATCTCCTGACCTTGTGATCTGCCCACCTCAGGCTTCCAAAGTGCTGATATTACCGGCGTGAACCACCGCACCTGGCCTGTGTTTTGTTTTTTGAAATGGAGTCTCACTCTGTTGCCCAGGCTGGAGTGCAGTGGCTATTCTCAGATGTGATCATGGTTCACTTCATTTTGGAATTCCAGGGTTCAAGCCATCCTCCCACCTCAGCTTCCTGGGTAGCTGGGACTACTACAGCATCCTGCTTTCAAACTTTTCTTTTTTTTTTTGAGATAGAGTCTCACTCTGTTGCCCAGGCTGGAGTGCAGTGGCACGATTTTGGCTCACTGCAACCTCTGTCTCCCTGATTCAAGTAATTCTCCTGCTTCAGGCTCCCGAGTAGCTGGGACTACAGGCGCCCGCCACTACACCAGGCTAATTTTTATATTTTAGTAGAGATAAAGTTTTGCCACGTTGGCCAGGCTGGTCTTGAACTCCTGGCCTCAAGTGATCTGCCTGCCTCAGCCTCCCAAAGTGCTGGGACTACAGGCGTGAGCCACCATGCTGAGCCTCACACTTTTTAATGACTACATAGTAGAATCACTGTTTGGATTTTATATAGTGTTTAGAATACTTGGCTAAGAGGGGCAGCTCATGCCTGTAATCCCAGCACTATGGGAGACGAAGGCGCTTAGATCGAGGTCAAGAGATTGAGACCATCCTGGTCAACATGGTAAAACCTTGTCTCTACTAAAAACACAAATATTAGCCGAGCGTGATGGCACGACTCCTGTAATCCCAGCTACTTGGGAGGCTGAGGTAGGAGAACTGCTTGAACAACCCAGGAGGCAGAGGTTGCAGTGAGCCAAGATCGTGCCACTGCACTCCAACCTGGGCAACAACAGAGTGAGACTCT
>NW_016107530.1:3445307-3448748 GCF_001604975.1 Cebus imitator | reverse complement strand
TGTTCTCAGGTATACAGAGACCATTGCAAATATAGGGTAAAAAATAATTCCATCTTGACATTTTTTAGTTCAAGTATGACTTGACTACTCATGTGCCTCTTTAAGTGAAGAATGATGCTAATTCTTTTTAAATGCTTCTTTGATCTGCAGAGATCACAAAGATGGAAAGCCATTAAGAATTTTTGTTTCTTCTTGCATTGAAACCAAATTAAAAAAAAAAAAGAAAAAAAAATAATTTTTGTTTCTTGGCTAGGTGTAGTGGCTCACACATGTAATCCCAGCACTTTGTAAGGCCGAGGCAGGTGGATCACGAGGTCAGGAGTTTGACACCAGCCTGGCCAAGATGTTGAAACCCTGTCTCTACTAAAAATACAAAAATTCGCTGGCCATGGTGGCAGGCACCTGTAATTCCAGCTACTCAGGAGGCTGAGGCAGGAGAATCGCTTGAACCTGGGAGGCAGAGGTTGCAGTGAGCCGAGATTGCACCACTGTACTCTGGCCTGGGCAACAGAGTAAGACTCTGTCTCAAAAAAGAAAAAGAATTTCTGTTTCTCTAGTTATGCCATGTAATACAAGACCATTCAGGTTAGAAGCCCACAGCTTCCCATTTAACTTTTTTTTTTCCCTTATTTTTTGCCATAGCATTAGCCCACAACCCATTTAACTTTTAAGACATGCTCCATTTTTGTAGGAGTTTGGGGATATTCAGGAAGTAGCTGATTCTCTTTCTTTCTTTTTTTTTTTTGAGATGCAGTTTGCTCTTCTTGCCCAGGCTGGAGTGCAATGGCATGATCTTGGCTCACCACAATCTCTGCCTCCTGGGTTCAAGCAATTCTCCTGCCTCAGCCTCTCGAGTAGCTGGAATTACAGGCATGAGCCACCACGCCCGACTAATTTTGTATTTTTAGTAGAGATGGGGTTTCTCCATTTCTCCATGTTGGCCAGGCTGGTCTCAAACTCCTGATCTCAGGTGATCTGCCCATCTCAGCCTCCCAAAGTGCTGGGATTACAGGCGTGAGCCACCCTACCCCGCCGGAAGTAGCTGATTCGTTAGGGAAAAGACTGGCTGAGTATTTGGCGGTAGTTTAAAATTTTTCTCCTTAAATTCTCTCCTGCTTCTTTTGTTAATTGGACTAGCTTAAGTAAAATGGCAAGAGGAATTTCAGCTGGGTGCAGTGGCTCACACATGTAATCCCAGCACTTTGGGAGGCCGACGCAGGCAGACTACTTGAGCTCAGGAGTTTGAGACCTGCCTGGGCAACATGGCAAAATCCCATCTCTACAAAAAATGCAAAAAAATTAGCTGGGCATGGTAGTGTGCACCTGTAGTCCCAGCTACTTGGGAAGCTGAGGTGGGAGGATTGCTTGAGCCCAGGACATTGAGGCTACAGTGGGCAGAGATGGCACCACTGCACTCCAGCCTGAGTGAGACTTTTTCTCAAAAATAAAGGGAATTACATCCATCTGAACAAAAGGTTCCAATGCTTAAGACAGTTCTACCTAATAATTTCAGGCCATGAAACCTCATAGCTAGATTCTACCTTGCAGTATCCTTGCAGCTGTAGCTTCTGCTAACAGGACTTTATTGTTTCTATGTATTTCCAATTCAAATTCTTAGGAGAAAGAATCACACTCAGGACATCTCACACCAGGCCACGGTCCAATAAGTCAGGGTGATGGTCTCTTGGCCTCCTTCTCATCAGGTGTGTGGTTAAGAAGACACTGAGATTACCTCCATGACGTCTTTCTTTTCTTTCTTTTTTTTTTTTTTTTTTGAGATGGAGTCTCGCTCTGTCGCCCAGGCTGGAGTGCAATGCCGTCCCCTGGACGGGACCAGATCCTAGAACTTCATAAAGTCATGGATGAAAGGGTCCTCAGTTTATTATCCTGTAAAATGGCAGCTGGGACATTTCTGAAGCCCAGGGAAGGGAAATAACTTGCATGAAAAGGTTAGGAGCAGGCCAGGTGCTGTGGCGGGCACCTGTAGTCCCAACTCGGGAGGCTGAGACGAGAGGATCGCTCGAGCCCAGAACTCGTTGAATAGCCACTGCACTCCAGTCTGAGCAATATAGCGAGACCCCGTCTCAAAAAGCAAAAATGTTAACAAACACATAGCTTAGGCGCAGAACTGAGATTCAAACCTGGGTTTCCTGCCCGTCCCCCACACCTCCCAGGTCGTCGCTGACACCCTCAGGCTGTCTCTCGTGGCCGCTCACTTGGAACTGCCCCAAAGCCAGGACGAAGACGTCTCCCAGCCCTGGGGACTCCTGGCCCTGCAGTTTGCACGGCGGATGGAGGCAGCCAGGCTCTCCGGGGAGCTGCGGAGCGCCCCGGAGCGCCCCGGGACTTGGAAAAGCCCCAGAGCGCGCCCCTGGGGGAAGGGGACCTCGGGACCTCGAGGCGGCTGGAAGTCGAGGGAGTCGCCAGGGTCAGGGGCCGAGTTGCGGCTCGGGTGTGGAGCCCAAAGCCGAACGCTGGGCGCTGGAAACCCCTCCAGTGCGCTCGGCCGGACAGAGCGGGGCCGCCCCACCCCCGGCCTGCAAGGCGCAGTCGGCCCCGCCCCCTGGAGCTCCGTTTCCCCGGCAGCCGGCGCCGCGCGCAGTCGGCCGATCCTCCCGCCTAGCGAGCGGCGTCCCTGCTCCTGCGCTGGCCCAGGCCCTGGGCTGCGGGCTCCCGGCCGCCCGCGAAAGCATGGCCCGGCCGGTGCAGCTGGCGCCGGGCTCGCTGGCGCTGGTGCTGTGCCGGCTGGAGGCGCAGAAGGCCGCAGGGGCCGCGGAGGAGCCCGGCGGGCGCGCGGTGTTCCGCGCCTTCCGTCGTGCCAACGCGCGCTGCTTCTGGAACGCGCGACTGGCGCGCGCCGCCTCGCGGCTGGCCTTCCAGGGCTGGCTGCGGCGCGGGGTGTTGCTGGTGTGCGCGCCACCCGCCTGCCTGCAGGTGCTGCGCGACGCCTGGAGGCGTCGGGGGCTGCGGCCGCCGCGCGGCTTCCGCATCAGGGCGGTGGGTGAGTTCGGGGCCCGGAGGGGTGGGGCGTCCCGCGCCAGCTGTGGGCTCCGAGCTCCTTGCTACAGGGGCGAGCGCAGCCCCAGCTTCTGCCACAGAGGCGAGGCGCCGCTCTGAGGCGCGGGGGCTTGGGATTGGGGCTTCGGTCCGGGGGCCAAGACTTCTCGGAGACGTTTCCTCCCGCTAGGACACTGCCGCTCGAGTCCCCAAGTGTGTCTGGCCGCTGCCAGGGCTGGCCTCGGGCTGCGTCCGTTCCGCAACTCTTAAAGCCGGTGGAGTGCACGGAAGGAACTTTCTACTTAGAAAAGTGATGCTCTGGATAGAGAGGCTTTGGGCTAGGGGCCACTGTGTAGGCTCCATGGGGTCGCTTAGGAAGGAAGGGTACCCCAGGGGAATGGCCAGAGTTTACCAAATCATCTGGCTGCTTTTTTTTTTTTTTTT
>NW_016107530.1:3443291-3444937 GCF_001604975.1 Cebus imitator | reverse complement strand
AAGAAGAAGAAGAAGAAGAAAGAAAAGAAAGAAAAAAGCACTTGTTTAATTCCCAAGAATTAGGAAACAGGGCAGCAAGAAGCACCTGACCAGTACTGTGTATCATCCATTCACAGATGGCGTTACCGCATCCCAGCAGCCAGTGCTTTAAACCTTCGCCTCTCACCTCCATGCTGTCTGTTCCCTAGCCTCCCCACCCCACCCCCCTTTTTCTTAAAAACAAAAAAAGAGCTCATTGCAAAACCACATATATACATTTCATCTCCTTTTACTTACAGGAGTGAAGAAAATAGGTTTCTGGCTCTGAGAGCCAAAATCCTGATGAGGGAAGAGGTCTTTCAGACAGGCTCAATGAAAAACTTTTTTCAATTCTGTATCCTCAGTTTTTCTGGTTTGAATTAGTGGTTACATTCTCAGGTCCCCCCGCCTTTCAAAGGGTGAGCACAGAGTATATTGCAAAGAGGGAGTGGGATGTGAGGGATGTCTAGACCTGGGGAAGAAATAAGAGGTGGCTTGTGCTAAGTCACAGGCAGCCACTAATGCCCCAGCAAGCAGTGATAAATGCTGGCGTCTGTGTTGGTGCTGTTGAAATATGCAGCACACAACACCTGTTGCTCCCATTCTCTTCTGCACAGTAAGTAATGCTGCCTCGCCTCTACCTCCTGGGTTCAAGTGCTTCTCCTGTCTCAGTCTCTGGAGTAGCTGGGATTATGGGCGCCCGCCACCACACCCAGCGAAATTTTGTATTTTTGGTAGAGACAGGGTTTCACCATGTTGGCCGGGCTGGTCTCCTGACCTCACGTGATCCGCCCACTTTGGTCTCCCAAAGTGCTGGGATTACAGGTGTGAGCCAGCGCCCCCAGTGATTTTTTGTTTTATATATATATATATATATATATATTTTTTTTTTTTTTTTTTTTTTTTTTTTTTTTTTATTGTTTTTTTTTTTTTTTTTTTTTTTTTTTTTTTTTTATTACAGATCCGCAGCGGATGGCATTCAGGTTTTCACGTCCTGTAGTACTGGATGGGGCGCTGGTCTTGGGTCGGGACCTAGCAGCTTTGGGGTCTTTATCTTCTAGGGGAAAACATATTTAAGTAGCGTCTCATCCCTTTAGCTGAATAGAGAGGATTCCACCTTCCCAGTCTTTTCAGACTTAGCCGTTTGTTAGGTTTGTTAGACAGCAGCAGCTTTTTGCCTGCATGAAATAGATTCTCATTCGAGAAATGAAACCACTGCACCTGTGAGTGGTCTCTGACTCTGGCCACTAACCCCAGGCAGGCGTGTCGGCTCCCTTTAACAGCCTGGTTCTTGTCTGCATTTATGTGAGGCTGCAGGACCATTTGATGCTGTGTTGACAAGTCACCAGCTGTTCCAGCGCTTAATTTTCACATCTACCAAGGAACCTCTCTGCGTTAGTCCATAAATCATCCTCCTCTTCCATCCGAGGAGAAGGAGAAGCAAATAAAAAACATTCGTTTGGCCGGGCGCGGTGACTCACGCCTGTAATCCCAGCACTTTGAGAGGCTGAGGCGAGTGGATCACCTGAGGTCAGGAGTTAGAGACCAGTCTGGCTAACATGGTGAAACCCCGTCTCTATTAAAAATACAAAAATTAGCTGGGCATGGTGGTGGGCGCCTGTAATCCC
>NW_016107530.1:3439878-3442011 GCF_001604975.1 Cebus imitator | reverse complement strand
CCTCAGCCTCCTGAGTAGCTGGGACTACAGGCACGCGCCACCATGCCCAGCTAATTTTTTGTAGTTTTAGTAGAGACAGGGTTTCACCATGTTGATCAGGATGGTCTCGATCTCTTGACCTTGTGATCCACCCGCCTCGGCCTCCCAAAGTGCTGGGATAACAGGCTTGAGCCACCGCGCCCGGCCCTTTTTTAAATATTTTCATTCATTTTTTTAAGCCCTGACTATGGCAAGGACAGATTTTGAAGTTTTTAACAAGTCCTGATAAGTATTTGAACATTTAGCTGGGATTTGGACAAAGCCACCCGTTAGGACATTTTGAGGAGCAAAATGGAGAAAAATTTTATTTGATGCTGAGTGATGGATACACATGGGGGACAAAGGGGTTGCTTTTGCTTTGAATAGTGTTACTAATTGCTGATTTCTGGTCTAACTTGGGGTCCCTGGGTTCGTATCAAAAGAGAAGAGGCAGCTCTTGGGCTACCTTAGAGTCCTGGAGGGTGGCAAAGGCAGGAGAAGCTGCTTTCCCCAAAAGGAATTGAAAGTTTGAGTCTGCTTGCTCCCTTGTCTCTGGCATCACTGGCTTCCAGGAGGGCAGGGAAAGAGCTGCTGGGGACTATTGCAAGTTCTTGTTTCGTTTTCACTGTTTGTGGGAAAAAGCAAAATGCTAGAAAAGGCCATAGTGTCAGTCTGGTCTCCTTGCTTTAGATTTTTTTTTAAAGGCTAATTTACTGCTGCATGAAAGTGTTAGGGCATAGGAAGTATTGCTGGCCAGCTTAGGTAGAAAATGCAGGGGGAGAGGGATGGCGGTCAGCTTTATAAGTCCAGCTGTGCTGCCTTGGGTCCTTCTGGACTTAGGGACCTCTGACTCATAAGGTACGATGAGGGAGTGCCCTAGGTAAGCAAACAGAAGTGACCAAAGCCCCAGGTCCAGAGCTGAACTTAAGTCATGCAGAGGTTAATGTTTTTTCCACGTTTTGTGCCTTTTCTCTCCCTCTTCACTCTCTCTACCTCACCTTTCCTCTGGTAAGAAAAATAGTTCCCAGGCAGAGAATATTTCTCTAAAAAGAGAGAGAGTAGATCTTTAGCTTGATTAACAAGGGGCTAACTCTGTTTTTGTGCTCCAGTCCTTAAATGTTGTATTTTTTTCTTTCTTTCTTTCTTTTTTTTTTTTTTTTTTCAGTAGAGACAAGACCTTGCTCTGATTCCCAGGCTGGTCTCTAACTGCTGGGTCCAAGGGATCCTCCCACCTCAGCCTCCCAAAGTGCTGGGATTAACAGCACTGGCCCAAATGTTTTGTTTTTTGTTTTTTATTAGCCAGTGACATTAACAAATGAAAGAGTGAGTTCTGAAAGCTGGAGGGAGACCCTGCCTCACCAGCTCAGCAACTGGGGAAGGAGGTACTTCAGGGAGGTGGGGCACTTGTATTTGTTTGGAAGAATTGTTGCTACTCTGAGAATACACCTAATGGGACAGGAAAGATTAACGGTGGGAGGCCACTTGGCCAAACAAGCTTCTTCCCTTCTCCTGAAATTTATAGCTGGGTTATCTCCACCCTGTCACCCCAGCAGGGCCTTTCATCTTTTCTCACTGAATAAAAATGCCCCAGGCTAGGCCTGGTGACTCTTGACTGTAATGTCAGCACTTTGGGTAGCTGAGGCGAGCAGATCACTTGAGGTCAAGAGTTCAAGACCAGCCTGACCAATATGGTGAAACCCTGTCTCTATTAAAAATAGAAAAATTAGCCAGGCCATGGTAGCATGTGCCTGTAATCCGAGCTACTTGGTAGGCTAAGGTAGGAGAATCTAGCAGGCAGAGATTGCAGTGAGTTGAGATTGTACCACTGCATTCCAGCCTGGGCAACAGAGTGAGACTGTCTCAAAAAAAAAAAAGCACCAAGTACTGGTGGTTCTTTTTAAATACTTGATTCATGAATTCATTCATGTGCCAGGTACTGTTCTAGGTGCTTCTGTGTGTTTTGTTTTGTTCTGAGACAGAGTCCTACTCTCTCACTCAGGCTGGAGTGCAGTGGTATCATCGGTATCGTCATAGGTCACTGCAGCTTCGACCTCCTGGGTGCAAATGATCGTCCTACTTCAGCCTCCTGAGTAGCTGGGACCACAGGTACATGCC
>NW_016107530.1:3438326-3439868 GCF_001604975.1 Cebus imitator | reverse complement strand
CCATTACTGGGTATATATCCAAAGGATTACAAATCGTTCTACTATAAGGACACGTGCACACGAATGTTCATTGCAGCACTGTTTACAATAGCAAAGACCTGGAACCAACCCAAATGCCTAGCTAATTTTAAAAAAAAATTTTTAGTAGAGGCAGGTCTTGTTTGCTATGTTGCCCAGGTTGGTCTCAGACTCCGGGGCTCAAGCAATCCTGCCTCTACAGGCATGAGCCGTTGCGCCCAGCCGCTTCTGTGTTTTAATGCGTCTTTCATTCAGACTTGCTTCTACTCAAGGGAGATAGAGTCAGCCTGTTTCTCCCATCCAGTTCATGAGGGGCTAGCTGAGTAGGAAGCCATGTTCTGGAAGCTGGCTTGTTTACACAGTCTTCTCCAGGCCACAGTGACTCCTCTGGGCACTGCAGGTTCTACCTTTAGTTAGGCAAGAGTTCTTTGTGCTTTGGGAGGTACTGAAGATCAGGTACATCAGGTTGGCCAAAGGGAAGTGATGGGAGCATCTTCCTACCTCTCCTCGTGCTCCTCCTACCTAATCCCCCAAACTCCTCTGAGCATGGCCTTCCAATCACGGAGAGATATTGAGGCAAAACTGCAAGTACTCTAGGAGTGTAGAGTGTCATGTCTGCACCAATGCTAGATGTTGACCATTGTGGTTAGTGAAGAAAATTTGAGTTCAGTTTTTTGCACTGCCACTTATTACCTGTGTGTCCTTGAGCTGGTTACTTAACCCTTCTCAGCTCCATTATCTTCATGGGTACAAATGAGGACACAATAGCTCCTTTGCAGGTTGTTTTGACGATAAGGTACCTGGGAGCCTTCAGCATGTGCCTGGTTCAGAGTCAGCATCAGGAAAACAACAAACACAGGCAATTTCCAGCATGGAAGGAGAAGAGAACGGGTCTCTGGATTCTTGTTCTCTAGACAAGCCTGTCTCTGTTGAGGCCTGTATAAATCAATTGCTTGCCTGGCACATACTTATGTTTAAGACCTCTGTCTGTCCTTCTGTCCTGTCCTTCCTGCTTAGTGCTGGTCAGGTCCACAGCTATGTGTCGTCCTGTGCCTCAGCCCAGGTCCCAAAGGGTGCCTGGTGCTGGAGAAGCCGCCTGCACTGGGATTCCGATGCCTGAGTTTGTAACCAACCTGCTGCTAAGTTGCTGGGAGCCCTTCAACCTATCCTCTCACTTCTCTGGGCCTCTAGTTCTATAGCTGTGAATGGCTTCCTGCTCGCTTTTACTCTGTTGACTGGCTAAGTCTTCCCAACCCCTCGCTTGATCCTGGCCTCCGCTGTGTCCCAGTCATCTGTGTCAGGAGGCCCCAGGAAGAACAGACAGAGGCTCACACTGAAGTTGCTTAAGATATTTTCCGCCGGGCGCGGTGGCTCAAGCCTGTAATCCCAGCACTTTGGGAGGCCGAGGCGGGTGGATCACGAGGTCAAGAGATCGAGACCATCCTGGTCAAAATGGTGAAACCCTGTCTCTACTAAAAATACAAAAATTAGCTGGGCATGGTGGTGCGTGCCTGTAATCCCAGC
>NW_016107530.1:3427548-3436418 GCF_001604975.1 Cebus imitator | reverse complement strand
AAAAAAAAAAAAAAAAAAAGATATTTTCCACAAACGGGGAAGTGTACCTTCCTCTTAGCACTGCCCAGACATCTTGGTTCTCTGCTATCATTTCCCCTTCACCAAGCATCTGACTACACAGTTGTTGAAGCACCCACACCATGCTGGGCCTCCCTTGTGCTCAAAGTCAATTGTTAGGTATGCAGTGAGGATTTACCCTGTGCCCAGCCTGATCGGTCGGTCCATACAGAAGGGCAAAAGGCTCATGCCCTGACCTTAAGGAGCTCATAGTCTAGGGACCAGATGGATGAATAAGTGACACACAGTTATAGGGAGCAATAAAAGGATAGATGATCAAGAATCCCATGCATATGTGTGTATTCAAGGAACACTCCCTGGAGGAAGTGATGCCTAAACTAAGATATGCAGAATAAGCAGATGTTAGTGTAGTGAGAAGAACATTTTAAGTTGAGAGGGAGGGCATGTGTCCCAGTTGTATGACCCATATGGGGAACCACAAGCTTCTGGGTGCAGCTGGAGCATGGAGCAGTAGGTGGGCGTTGGCACAAAGGATTTGCAGAGGTGCTGGCATGGAATGGGCCCTGACTGCTCTACTGATGGGTCTGGGTTTGAGCCTGAGGCCACTGAGGAGTATTCTGCAACAAAGTGCATGTATGTAATTATATTTGTAATCCTGTTTACTTGATATACATGGTAGATACTTCCCAGCCTTAAATATGCATTATCTTCCATCAGTGTTTGCCTGGAATGGTGGCACCTCTGAAAGGTGACGTAATCCCCCATGGGCCTACCAGAGGGCCCATGGGACTTGTTCAGTGGCAGATCTGACATCTGAGAAAGACCTCAAGAGCCATGCAGGACATCTAGGATCTAATCCCTTGTCACTAAGCAGCTGAGTAACCAGCTTCTCATTCAGTCCTCTTGGGGCCATGGTTGGCTCATGTGTTGGCGAGTGTTCCGCCTGCCCTTTCTACTGCACAGATTTGGCATCGGACTCCAATTAGATACCATCTATGCAAGCACTTTGAAAAGTGTACAGTACGAGTACCAGCATGTCTTTCCATCTATTTGTGCCTTCTTTAATTTCTCTCATCAGTGTTTTATGTAGCTTTCAGTAATGCCTATCTTTCACCTCCTTAGTTAAGTTTGTTCCTAAGTATTTTATTCCCTTTGGTGCTGTTGTCAATGGGATTCTTTTCTTTTTTTCTTTTTTTGAGATAGGGTTTGGCTCTGTCACCCAGGCTGACGTGCAGTGCTGTGATCCTGGCTCCCTGCAGCCTCAACATCCCAGGCTTAAGTGATCCTTTCATCTCAGCCTCTCTAGTAGCTGTGGCTATAGGCAGGTGCCATAACACCCGGCTAATTTTTGTAGTTTTAGTAGAGATGGGGTTTCACCATGTTGCCTAGGCTAGTCTTGAACTCCTGGGCTCAAGCAATCCTTTCCCCGTGGCCTCCCAAAGTGATGTGATTACAGGCGTGAGCTAGGATTGTTTTCTTAATTCCTTTTTGGATAGTTTATTGTTAATGTATAGAAATGCAACCAATTTTATGTATGTTCAATGCCCAGTTAATTTTTGTATGTTTAGTAGAAACAGAGTTTCACCATATTGGCCAGGCTGGTCTTGAACTCCTGACCTCATGATCCATCTGCCTCAGCCTCCCGAAGTGCTGGGATTACAGGTGTAAGCCACTACACCTGACTGTTTTTGCTTTTTTTTTTTTTTTTGAGACGGAGTTTCGCTCTTGTTACCCAGGCTGGAGTGCAATGGCGCGATCTCGGCTCACCGCAACCTCCGCCTCCTGGGTTCAGGCAATTCTCCTGCCTCGGCCTCCTGAGTAGCTGGGACTACAGGCGCGCGCCACCATGCCCACCTAATTTTTTGTAGTTTTAGTAGAGACGGGGTTTCACCATGTTGATCAGGATGGTCTTGATCTCTTGACCTCGTGATCCACCCGCCTCGGTCTCCCAAAGTACTGGGATTACAGGCTTGAGCCACCGCGCCCAGCCTATATTTTATATTTATATTTTTATTTTTTCAAACAGAGTCTTGCTCTGTCACCCATGCTGGAGTGCAGTGGTGCAATCATAGCTCACTGTAACCTCAAATTCCTGGACTCGAGCCATCCTCCCACCCCAGCCTCCCTAGTAGCTGGGACTGTAGGCATGGGCCACCATACCCAGCTATTTATTTTTGGTAGTGATGGGGTCTCACTATATTGCTCAGGCTGGTTTCGAACTCGCTCTCAAGCAATCCTCCCACCTTGGCCTCCCAAAGTGCTGGGATTATAGGTGTGAACCACTGTACCTGACTGAAATTTTGGTGATTATGAATAGAACTATAACAACATTCATTGACAGGTCTGTGGACATGTTTTCATTTCTTTTGGGTAAATACCCAGGTGTGAATTAGAGGGCTGCTTTTCGAAACGATTATACCACTTTGTATTTGTGCCATCAATGTATGAGAATTCCAGTCCAGCATTTGATATTGTCAGTATGTTATTATTTTTGTTATTGATTGATTGATTGTCTGGAGACAGAATTTCGCTCTTGTTGCCCAGGCTGGAGTACAATGGCATGACCTTGGTTCACTGCAACCTCTGTCTCCCAGGTTCAAGCAGTTCTCTGCCCCAGGTTCAAGCAGTTCTCTGCCTCAGCCTCCCAAGTAGCTGGGATTACAGGTGCCCACCACCACACCTGGCTAATTTAGTGGAGACAGAGTTTCCCCATGTTGGCCAGGCTGGTCTTGAACTCCTGACTTCAGGTGATCCACCCTACTTGGCTTCCCAAAGTGCTGGGATTATGGGTGTGAGCCATGGCGCCCAGGCTATTATTTTTGACTGGACTAATTGTTGGATAATAGTAGTTCATTGTGACGTTAATTTGTATTTCCCTAATGACTAGTGAGTTGAGCATCTTTTCATGTAGGCTTATTTGCCATTTCTGGATTTTTTTTGTTGTTGTTTTTTAGATGGAGTGTTACCCTTGTTGCCCAGGCTAGAGTGCAATGGTGTGATCTTGACGCACTGCAACCGCCGCCTCCTGGGTTCAAGCAGTCTTCCTGCCTCAGCATCCTGAGTAGCTGGGATTACAGGTGCCTGCTACCACACCCAGCTAATTTTTGTATTTTTAGTAGAGATGGGGTTTCACCATGTTGGCCAGGATGGTCTTGAACTCCTGACCATGGGTAATCCACTGGCCTCAGCTTCCCACAGCACTGGGATTATAGGCATGAGCCACCATGCCCAGCCTGTATCTTCTTTAATAAGTGTCTGTCAAAATATTTTGCCCGTGCAAAAAGTTTTTTGCCTTATTGTAGGAATTCTTCATATATTTTAGATATAAGTCCTTTATCAGATATGTGTTTTGCAAATGTTTTCTCCCAGACTATGGTTTGTCTTTTTATTTTTCTTTTTACTTTTTTAAAAATTTTGAGATGGAGTCTTGCTTTGTCGCCAGGCTGGAGTGCAGTGGTGCAGTCTCAGCTCACCGCAACCTCCGACTCCCTGGTTCAAGCCATTCTCCTGCCTCAGCCTCCCAAGTGACTGGGATTACAGGCATGCGCCACCACGCCCAACTAATTTTTGTATTTTTAGTAGAGACAGGGTTTCGCCATGTTGGCCAGGCTGGTCTGGAACTCCTGACCTTGTGATCCTCCCGCCTTAGCCTCCCAAAGTGCTGGGATTACAGGCATGAGCCACTGCACCTGGCCATCTTTTTATTTTTAAATTTTTATTTATTTATTTATTTATTTTTAGATGGAGTCTCGTTCTGTTGCCCAGGCTGGAGTGCAGTGGTTTCATCTTGGGTCGCTGCAACCTCCACTTCCTGAGTTCAAGTGATTCTCCCACCTCAGCTTCCTGAGTAGCTGAGACTACAGGTGTGTACCACCATGCACAGCAAAGTTTTGTATTTTTAATAGAGACTGGGTTTTGACATGTTGGCCAGGCTGGTCTCAAACACCTGACCTCAAGTAATCCACTCGCCTCAGCCTCCCACAGTGCTGGGATTATAGTCGTGAGCCACAGTGCCTGGCCGCCTTGTCTTTTTAATTTCTTACCAGTGTCTTTTGAAGAATAAACATTTTAATCTTTTTTTTTTTTTCCCAAGACAGAGTCTCGCTCTGTCACCCAGGCCAGAGTGCAGTGGTACAATCATAGCTCACTGCAGCCTCAACCTCCGAAGGCTCAGGTGATCCTCCTGCCTCAGCACCCCCAAGTAGCTGGGACTACAGGTGTTGCACCGCCATACCAGGCTAATTTTTGTATTTTTAGTAGAGACAGGATTTTGTCACGTTTCCTGGGCTGGTCTCCAGCTCCTGGGCTCAAGCGATCCTCCCACCTCGGCCTCCCAGAGTGCTGGGATTACAGGCGTGAGCCACTGTGCCTGGTCCTACTTTGAGATTTAACATTTAGATCTGTGATGCACTTCATGTTAATTTTTGTATGTGGTACAAGTTATGGATTGAGTTTATTATTATTATTATTATTGTTATTATTATTATTTGAGATAGAGTCTAGTTCTGTCACCCAGGCTGGAGTGGAGTGGTGTGATCTCAGCTCACTGCAACTTCTGCCTCCTGAATTCAAGCAATTCTCTTGCCTCACCCTCCTGAAAGCTGGGATTACAGGCTTGTGCCACCACATCTGGCTAATTTTTTTTGTATTTTTAGTAGGGATGGGGTTTCACCATGTTGGCCAGGCTGGTCTCAAACTCCTGACCTCAGTTGATCTACCTTCCCCAGCCTCCCAAAGTGCTGGGATTACAGCCTGAGGCTGATTATTTTTTATGTATGGATGTACAGTTCTTCAGTAACTCCCTTGTTGAAAAGAGTGGCCTTTTTCCATTGGATAACTTTGACTTTTTGTCAAATATCATTTGACCACATGTGTGGGTCTATTTCTAGACTGTTCTTTTTTCTTGATCGATATGCCTATGCTTTCACCAGTACTACAGTGTCTTCATTACTGTATAGAAATCAGATATTCTAAGTCCTTCAACTTTGTTTCTTTTTATTTGGTTATTATTGGTCCTTTGGTTTTTCCATGTAAACTTTAGAATTAGCTTGTCCATTTCTAAAAAAAATCCTGCTTAGATTTTTTTTAGGGTGTGTTAGTGCTTGCTTTGGCAGCACATATACTAAAATTCAAATGATACAGAGAAGATTACCCTGTGCAAGGATGACACACAAATTCATGAAGTGTTCCAATTAAAAAGAAAAGGGTTATGTTAATCTATAGATCAATTTAGGGAGAATTCACATCTTAGCAATCAATATTAGGTCTCCTGAGTTGTGGCAGCAGTATATCTCTCTAGTAAATCTTTGTTTCTAATTCTGTTACAAATGTACATTTTGATCTTTGAGTTTCTGAGTCTTCGAACACCTTTTGTGAGACAAAATGCCTTCTAGATACCAAGGAATAAGCAATGCAGGTGCTTGAAAAAGCCAAGAAAATGGAAACTTCAGTAGACTCATTTAAATTATCCAGAGGCACAAGGGCACTGAGGATCCAACCTGGTGGCCTGCAAGACCTTTCACTTTCCACCCAGCCTTTGCGTAGGCTTTCCATGCCACTGCTTGGACCTGCGATGCCACTGGTCAGGTTAGATATTTAAGAAGTGGGAGGAGAGCCTTCAGAACACAGTGCCCAATAAATATCAGTGCTTAGAGCACCAGCTCTGTAACTGTACTGCCTGGCTTGAAATCCCATCATAGCTACTAACAATGAGATACTGGGCAATTCGCTTAACCCTCCATGCCTCTGCTTCCCCATCTGTGAAACAGAGATGATAATACTACCAATTTCATAGTGTGGTTGCAAGGATTAAATGAAACAATGCATATAAAGCACTTAGAAGAGGGCCCAGCACACAGGGAGCTATCAGTAAATGTCAGCAGTTTGTTTTGTTTTTTGAGACAGTCTCACTCTGTCACCCAGGCTGGAATTCTCAGGCTCCAGCAATTCTCCTGCCTCAGCCTCCCAAGTAGTAGGACTACACGCTCGTGCTACCATGCCTGGCTGATTTTTTAAACATTTTTCTGTAGAGTTGGGTTCTTGCCGTGTTTCCCAGGGCTGGTCTGAAACTCCTGAGCTCAAGCAGTCCTGCTGCGTTGGGCCCCAAGTGTTGGAATTACAGGCATGAGCCACTGTGCCTGGCAACGTTAGCAGTTAATTATTATGTGGACCTCACAGAGTGCCAAGCCAGGCATGGGACCCATGTCTGGCATCTCAGTCTGTCCTGGAGGCCTCATTCTGTCACTCTGGAGCATGTCCTTCAGCCATCTTGATTTCATATGCTGAAAAATCACCATGGTATTAGACACAGAAAAACTTTCTTCTTAATTAGGACTATATTCTTGTAGCCTAGGCTTTGCTTTTTCAGTTTCAAGCAGGCATTATTGACCCTGTGTGTCCGCGAGACCGGGATTCTAGTCCTAACTTCTCCCCTAACTGGCCAGCTCCTTCCTGTCTCTGGACTTCAGCTACAGTGTGTGGCGTGTACGTGTTCCATGCTGTGATACACTGTTCTCAACCCACTGAATCACTGAATGATTCTCTTAGGCCAGTAATTCCTGACCCCTTCCTATTATTTAACTTATAAATTACCATTTCCTAATAATATGGAATTGTCAATATTATTTTTAATTTATACTGGATAAAAATTATGCTTTGAAAAATGGACAATTGTGTGATTTCTGGCCATGTGACAGAGGGAATTTCAGTCTCTGGCAGCTGTGGAAGAAGCCCTCAACCAGAGAGATTCATCTCGGGATCATGCTGGCGAGAACCCAGGGAGCTCAGGGCACCTCCTGCCCGGCCTTCACGTGTGCAAGGCCTCTCCAATCTGATTGGGCCAAGCACTTGTACACAGAAATCTAGTAAGGGCAGAAGCTTACAGGATGAGATATGTTACTTAAATTCCTCTCATGATTGTCCTTTCATCCCTGTTCTAGATTTTGATTTCTGTTGGAATATAGTTTGAAAAATTACCTGCAAGGAGCAGTTTCTGTTTATTTTTGATCACAGCGTTTGTCCAAATCCTTTTCTCCTAAACTTTCCCTCATCTGACTCTTCACAACCCTAAGAAAGATACGGTGTGCCCTTTAAATGGCAATTGTGGGTCATGTAAGATGGCCAGTACCTGGAAAGCAATGAGCCACTGTGCACAGCATGTTTTTTTGTTTATAAACTGAAGCTTATTTCTCTAGCCCTGCAGTTGCCCATAGTTATGTTTCCTGGTTGAATGCCTTGGTAATACAAAGAGCTCCCCTCCCTCACACTTTAAACTGTTCTAACTTAAAGTGCTATAGAGCTTAGTGGTTACTTGATGTGCCTTTAGTACAAAGTTCATAAAAGTTGAAGACACCCTGGGCTGGGTGCGGTGGCTCACGTCTGTAATCCTGGCACTTTGGGAGGCCAAGGAGGGTGGATCATGAGGTCAGAAGATTGAGACTAGCCTGGCCAACATGGTGAAACCCCGTCTCTACGAAAAATACAAAAATTAGCTGGGTGTGGTACTGCATGCCTGTAGTCCCAACTACTCGGAAGGCTGGGGCATGAGAATCGCTTGAACCTGGGAGGCAGATGTTGCAGTGAGCCGAGATCATACCACTGCACTCCAGCCTGGTGACAGAGCAAGACTCCATCTCAGAAAAAAAAAGTTGAAGACATCCTTTTCAGAAGAAAGCCGGGTTCTCAAACCAGGGCACTTTGCAAAGACAGCGCCTTCTATTTTCATTTACACACTTTCATCCCACACAAGCGATTAGGGCAATATTTCCCAAAGTGTGGCATGTATATTATTGTGGTGGTCATTGTGGTAGTGCACAAGTTGATTCAGAGATACATTTAAACATTTGGCCAGGCATAGTGGCTCATGCCTGTAATCTCAGCTCTTTGGAAGGCCAAGGTTGGTGGATTACATGAGCTCAGGAGTTTAAGACCAGCATGGGCAATGTGGTGAAATCCTGTCTCTACAAAAAATAGAAAAGTTAGCTGGGCATGGTGGCTTTCAGCTGTAGTGCTAGCTACTTGGGATGCTGAGGAGGTAGGATTGCTTGAGCCCAGGAGGTCAAGGCTGCAGTGAGTCGAGATTGAGCCATTACACTCTAGCCTGGGTTATAGAGCGAGACCCTGTCTGAAGGAAAAAACAAAAATAAAAAAACCAACAAAAAGCGAACAAACACACAAAAAACAAGATTGAGGCCAGGTGCAGTGGCTCATGCCTATAATTCCAATACTTTGGGAAGCTGAGATGGGAGGATCACTTAGTTTGAGACCAGCCTGGGCAACATAGAGAAACCGTGTCTCCACAAACAATAAAATAATTAGCCAGGTGTGATGTGTACAACTATGATTCCAGATACTCAGGATGCTGAGGTGAGAGGATTGCTTGAACCTGGAAGGTCAAGATTGCAATGATTGTGTCACTGCACTCCAGCCGGGGCTACACTCTGCACTCCAGAGTGACACTATCCCCCCCAACCCCCTCAAAAAAGGAAAAAAAGAGTGGAGAAAGAGGGACGTTCTAGGAAGTTGAGATGTTCCATGAGTAAACTTAACTGTGTTTTAATTCACTTTCTAATATAATTATCATCTGATTGTGGTAGTAAAAAAATCATTAAACTTATATTTAGGGTGAAGATATCCTAATTACCCTGATATGGTCTTTATGCGCTATATGAATGTACCAGATTACCATATGTACCCCCAAAATATGTACATCTATTTGCTGGGTGCAGTGGCTCACACCTGTAATCCCAGCACTTTGGGAGGCCAGGGCCGGCAGATCACTTGAGGTCAAGAGTTCAAGACCAGACTAGCCAACATGGTGAAACCCTGTCTCTATTAAAAATACAAAAATTAGC
>NW_016107530.1:3400821-3426038 GCF_001604975.1 Cebus imitator | reverse complement strand
CTCTGTGCCAAAAAAAAAAAAGAAGAACCCTTGTGGGGTCAGAACAAACCTCAAAGACTGAACTAAAAATCTCCCCCTGCAAGAGCTTAACCGAATCAGACTGCAGCACAATTTTGTCCCAGAGCATTGTTGAAAACTGCATGAATCATCATTTGGTAATTAGCTGAATCCAATGAGTGTGGCATAAGAAGAAGTGCTGGGATTACAGGCATGAGCCACCACACCGGGCCTGGGAGGTTGCAGTGAGTTGAGATCGCATCACTGCACTCCAGCCTGGGTAACACAACGAGACTCCATCTAGGCACTACCATGTGGGCTAATTTTTGTATTTTTAATAGAGACGGGGTTTCACCATGTTAGTCAGGCTGGTCTCAAATTCCTGACCCCCGGTGATCTGCCTGGTTCGTCCTCCCAAAGTGCTGGGATTATAGGCGTGAGCCACCATGGCTGGCCTGGGTTCTTCTTAGCTATCTGTTTTTCTGGTTGTCTCTGGTGAACTAGCTGACCTACAGTTTAGCTCATTTTTTTTTTTTTTTTTTTTGAGATGGAGTTTTGCTCTTGTTGCCCAGGCTGGAGTGCAATGGCATGATCTCAGCTCACGGCGACCTCTGCCTCCCAGGTTCAAGTGATTCTCCTGCTTCAGCCTCCTGAGTAGCTGGGATTATAGGTACCTGCCACCACACCCAGCTAATTGTATTTTTAGTAGAGATAGGGTTTCACCATGTTGGCCAGGCTTGTCTTGAACTCCTGGCCACGTGACCTGCCTGCCTTGGGCTCCCAAAATGCTGGCATTACAGGCGTGAGCCACCACACCTGGCCAGCTGGTTGTTCTTAAGAGGAGCTGTTGTTTTCTGCAATGTCCTTAGGCTTGAACTTCCCCACCCATAGTTTCCAATAAAGTCAATTTATTTTGGGGTGCTTTGGAATGCTTTTTTCTTATAGCCTTTCCTCCTGAGCAAACTAAGCCACCCTTCTGGGCACCGGGAAAGATGGTAGCCTCTGGTCTTCCTAGCCTGCCCTTCCCATGGTAGAGACTATGCCCTATAAGTGAGCAGGGTGAAGGTGGCTGGGGCTGCTCCTGTGGTAGAACTTCTGTTCTGTAAATAGGGGTTGGGTGGTGGAAGGAAGCCCCAGTCTCTCAGCCACACCCACCAGGAATTTAGCTCTTCAGCTTGAAATTGGAGGGGATTGAAAATGCTGATGGCGGCCAGGTGTGATGGTTCATGCCTGTAATCCCAGCACTGTGGGAGGCCGAGATGGGTGGATTACCTGAGGTCATGAGTTGGAGACCAGCCTGCCCAACGTGGTGAAACTTAATCTGTATTACAAATACAAAAAATTAGCCAGGTACAGTGGCTCACGCCTATAATCCTAGCAGTTTGGGAGGCTGAGGCAAACGAATCACATGGCCAGGAGTTCGAGACCAGTCTGACCAACATGGTGAAACCCTGTCTCTCTTCTCTTCTGTGTCTCTACTAAAAATACAAAAATTAGCCAGGCATGTTGGTGCACACCTGTAATCCCAGCTACTCAGGGGTGTGAGGCAGGAGAATTGCCTGAACCAGGGAGGCAGAGGTTGCAATGAGCCAAGATCATGCCATTGCACTCCAGCCTGGGTGACAGAGTAAGACTCTGCCTCAAAAAAAAAAAAAAAAAAAGGGCCAGGTGCTGTGGCTCATGCCTGTAATGTGAGCACTTTGGGAGGCCAAGGCAGGCGGATCACAAAGTCAGGAGTTTGAAACCAGCCTGACCAACATGGAGAAATCCTGTCTTTACTAAAAATACAAAAATTAGCTGGGTGTGGTGGCGGGCGTCTGTAGTCCCAGCTACTAGGGAGGCTGAGGAAGGAGAATCACTTGATCCCAGGAGGCAGAGGTTGCAGTGAGCTGAGATTGTGCCATTGCACTCCAGCCTAGGTGACAGAGCGAGACTCCATCTCAAAAAAAGAAAATGCTGGTGTCTTGCTTCTCCTGGTAAGATGTGTTAAACACTGGGGGCTGAGCGAGAAGCAGCCCTTACTTTTTTTTTTTTTTTTTTTTCCCCTGAGACAGGATCTCATTCTGCCATCCAGGCTGGAGTCCAGTGACTCTATTACAGCTCAGATAATGACTCAATATAGCCTTGACCTCCTGGGCTCAGGTGATCCTCCCACCTCAGCCTGTTAAGTAGCTGGGCGTACAGGCATATGCCACCACACCCAGCTAATTTTTGCTAATTTTTTTGTAGCAGCAGGATTTCTCCATGTTGCCCAGGCTGGTCTCTAACTCCTGGGCTCAAGCAGTCCTTCTGCCTTAGCCTCCCAAACTGCTGGGATTACAGGTGTGAGCTACCATGCCCAGCCTGGCCCTGACTTTCTGACCATACTCCATATGGAGTAGAATTTCTGTTAAGCTGAGCTAGAGTTGGGAGGTATGTGAGGGAGGGAGTGAGGCATGGCTTCAGTTGCCAAAGACGTTCACTATTCTTAAAGGTTTTATTAGATTTTTTTGAATGTTTGGCATATGCCCATAGAAAAATTTCCAGAGACTTTAAATAGCTTTTTGTTTTTTGTTTTCATTTGATTTTTTAAAAGTTATGTGTTTTTTGAGACAGAGCCTTGCTCTGTCGTCCAGACTGGAGGTGGTGGTGTGATCTCAGCTCACTGCAACCTCCACCTCCCAGGTTTAAGTGATTCTCTTGCATCAGCCTCCTGAGTGGCTGGGATTACAGGCTTGCACCAGTACATTCAGCTAATTTTTATATTTTTAGTAGAGATGGGGTTTTGTCATGTTGGCCAAGGTGGTCTTCAACTCCTGGCTTCAAGTAATCCACCTCAAGTGATCTGCCCGCCTTGGCCTCCCAAAGTACTAGGATTGTAGGTGTGAGCTACTGCATCTGGCTGGTAAATCTATCTTGAGTTCTCTGTCTCTACAGTTACAAATTAATTTTCCAAGGCTTGTTCTTCGCCAAGGATCCCATGTTTTCAGCAAAATTTATTTAGAAATATAAAACTTGGCCAACTTGGCCAGGTGCAGTGGCTCATACCTGTAATCCTAGCACTTTGGGAGGCCGAGGTGGGTGGATCACTTGAGATCAGGAGTTCAAGACCAGCCTAACCAATGTGGTGAAATCCTATCTCTACTTTTTTTTTTTTTTTTTTTTTTTTTTTTTGAGACAGAGTCTCACTCTGTCACCCAGGCTGGAGTGTAATGGCACAATCTTGGCTTACTGCAGCCTCCACCTCCTGGGTTCAAGTGAGTCTCTTACCTCAGCCTCCCGAGTAGCTGGGATTGCAGGTGCCCACCACCACACTCATCTAATTTTTTAAATTTTTAGTACATACAGGGTATCTCCATGATGGTCAGGCTGATCTCGAACTCCTGACCTCAAGTGATCCACCTCCCTCGGCCTCCCAAAGTCCTGGGATTACAGGCATGAACCACTGTGCCCAGCCATCCTATCTCTACTAAAAATACAAAAATTAGCTGGGCTTGATGGCATGTGCCTGTAATCCCAGCTACTTGAGAAGTTGAGGCAGGAGAATCGCTTGAACCCAGGAGGCAGAGGTTGCAGTGAGCTGAGATTGTGTGCCACTGCACTCTAGCCTGGACAACAGAGCAAGACTGTCTCTGTTGAAAAACAAAAATAATAAAACAAAAATAATAAAAATCCCCAACTATGCAGAAGCGTACTATTTTCTCTGTACCCTACAATTCCACCCCTTCTGTTTCTCCATAGTTGGCTACTGGTAAATTTTCCATAATTGTGTTACTTTATTGGTCATTTTTTTTTTAATTGAGATGGAGTTTCACTCTTGTTTCCCAAGCTGGAGTGCAATTGTACGATCTCTGCTCACTGCAACCTCCACCTTCCAGGTTTAAGCGACTCTCCTGCCTCAATCTCCTGAGTAGCTGGGATTACAGGTGTGTGCCACCACATCCGGCTAATTTTTTGTATTTTTAGTAGAAACAGGGTTTCACCATGTTAGCCAGGCTGGTCTTAAACTCTTGACTTCATGTGATCCACCCGCCTCAACCTCCACAGTTCTGGGACTACAGGCGTGAGCCGGCATGCCCAGTGTCTTTTTTTTTTTTTTTTTTGAGACAGAGTCTCACTCTGTTGTCCAGGCTGGAGTGCAGTAATGTGATCTCAGTTCACTGCAACCTCCATATTCTGTGCTCAAGCAATTCTTCTGCTCAGCCTCCTGTGTAGCTGGGATTACAGACATGTGCCCATCACACTTGGCTAATTTTTGTATTTTTAGTAGAGATGGGGTTTTACCATGTTGACCAGGGTGGTCTCGAACTCCCAAACTCAGCCTCCTAAAGTGCTGCGATTACATATGTGAGCCACCATGCCCAGCCCAGTCATTTTGTTTTAATGTGATCAGCAGGTGCTAGGACCAAGTCTTTTGGGTTCGCCTTAAGTAGCACTTACTAAGCTATTGCCTGCAGAACTCACGAAGGTAGGATGAGGTCAGTTCCACTGTGTGGTCTAAGCTAACCTTTCAAGGCTTCTGGTTTTAGTCGAACAAATCTCTTTTACCGTAAAGGTTTACCTTACAAAACCTGGTGACTTTCTCAAGTTTCTGAATTAACCTGGTTCATGTCATATAGCTGAGCATGTTATTGATTTGGTCAGATTTCGTCATGGCCTATAAGGAAGAAATTGGTAGCAAATCTGTCTTCTGTATTTGAAGCTGGTTTGAAGTGATTTGAAGCTGACCTGAATGCCAGGACTTTTCAAATTGAGTCAGGGTCATGAGTCACTCCAGCTAAAGTATAGAACAAATGTCATACCACATTTCATTTCTTTTCTTTCAAAACAGTCTCGCTGTGTTACCCAGGCTGGAGTGCCAGTGGCGTGGTCTTGGCTCACTGCAACCTCCGCCTCTTGGATTCAAGCAATTCTCTTGCCTCAGCCTCCCAAGTAGCTGGGATTATAGGTGAGCACCACCACACCCAGCTAATTTTTGTATTTTCAGTAGAGATGGGGTTTCACTATGTTGGCCAGGCTGGTCTCAAACTCCTAATCTCATGATCCTCCTGCCTCGGCCTCCCAAAGTCCTGGGATTACAGGTGTGAGCCACCATGCCCAGCCACAAAAAAGATTCTTAATATGTCCTCTCATCTCCCATCAGCTGATAAACTTGGGGCCCCCCGAACTTCAACCCAAATAAATCAGGTCAGTTCTTGTTTCGGAGGGACTTCCTGGAGGCAATTTTAAGTAGTCCTGCCTGCACCAGTTCATCTGTCCTGCTGTGTGGACGCCATCTGGAGGTGTTGTGTAAGATATTATGCATGGACCGTATAGGAGCTGGGACCATCCACTACTGTCTGTGACCAGAGATGTCAGTCAGAAATGGTGCACTCAGCAGTCAGTTTGAATTCAGAGTGCTCACTGCAGTGAGAAGAGCAGTCAGGAAGAGGGCACAGGGTAGCAGTTTGGGAGAGCAGGGTGGAATGCTCTCCTGGTGTTGAAGGACTTCCTCAGTTCAGCTAAAGATGGGGGTCATGTGCTGAGATTACAGATGTGAGCCACCGTACCTGGTCCTAAACTCCTCTTTTTTTCTATTCAAAGTTTTGCACAAACCCTAACAGTTAAATTCAGCATTTACAGGGATAAAATTGCAGCTGCAGGGAACAGTTATTTCCTCTCTGCTGGAGGAAATGCAAAAAGGGAGGCAGAATGCAGGCAAAAATGTGGCATATAAGAACTCTCCTTCTTCTTCTCCCTGTTTGGCTCCTGGGAGAGTCTCCAGGACTGTTTCTGCTGCTCACAGAGGTTTCCCTCTACATTCTTCAGCATCCCTCTCCCCTGTGGGCATGAGGGTACTAGTACCTGACACAACTATCAACATTTGAATCCGTCCCCTACGTTCCCCTTTCCCCTGTGTAGGGAACTAGGGCAGTACCTCCTGAGACAGGAAGATCAGCTGGGCTAGGAAGGGAACTAAGGATCAGAAGGGAACAAAAAAGTGTCTCCAAGATAGTAAGTGTACAGTAAGCCAGACACCCTTCTTGCCACAACATGGCCCTGCAGCCCTCATAGACCCGCTCTGGCTGTGGGAGCTCAAGAACCCTCTCCCTCTCACTGCAAGGAGACAGTGACAGTAACTTCTCTCATCCCAGGTAAAGCCCATCTCTAAGAATTTCCAGATCCCTTCTCCTCCCACCTGGAGAGGACAGCAAAATCCAAAGGTGCCGTTCTGGCAGCATTTTCCAAGCCTGTCTCCTGATCCTTGGCTAACACACTTCCCAGTCCTTGCAGTAGGTCTGTGCTGGTTCTTGTGGATACTGCTCCAATCCTCCTAACCAGCTACAGGCCTCTTGTCTGTCTCTTCCAGTAAACCAGGTGACAAATAGGACCTTATCATCCTTGCTGCCATAACTGTTGGGCTTTTAATAGTCATCTTTATTAATCTTAGTTTGGATGCACACATGACGTCTTCTGCGTCAGAGGCATTTGTTATTTACAGAGTAAGAGAAAATAATATTATGTAAATAATTATAACTGCAGGCCAGGCACGGTGGCTCATGCCTGTAATCTTAGCACTTTGGGAGGCTGAGGTGGGCGGATCACAAGGTCAAGAGATTGAGACCATCCTGGCCAACATGGTGAAACCTCGTCTCTACTGAAAAAATACAAAAATTAGCTGGGTGTGGTGGCGTGTGCCTGTAGTCCCAGCTACTCAGGAGGTTGAGGCAGGAGAATTGCTTGAACCCAGGAGGCGGAGGTTGCAGTGAGCCAAGATTGCGCTACTGCACTCCAGCCTGGCGACGGAGCGAGACTCTGTCTCAAAAATAATAATAATAATTAAAATTTTAAAAAAAATTATAACTGCATAGGCACTCCCTGCCCCAGGGTGGCATGATGAAGGCCAGATGGAAAAATCCCCAGCCCTAGTGGTCAGACACTCCATAGGTGAGGGACAGAGAAAAATGGAATTTCTTGGTTTATGTGAAGGAGAAAGAGGCAACTGCTTCCCTCTTCTCCTAAATGGAGGGAGGAAGCATCTTTGCTGCCTGGAGACAGAATGGGAAGGATCCTGGGTTCTCCTTCTAACCTTCTGGAATATAAATACATGTTTCCAGGAGCCACGTCAGCTCTGGTGGCTCCAATTTTTATGACCTAGGCATGTCTCCAAGGTCCTGGGCCTCATTTCCCCTTGAAATGTAAACAAATTCTCAGAGTTAGGTAAATCTTTCTGGAGTCTCTCACTATACGGTTGTAAAATAGCTGAGGATCCCAAGTTTGCGGTGACATTTATCCTGAACTCAAACCTTAAAAGACAAAGATTCTGCTTCTCTTGCTACTGACTGCCTCTTTGGGCCACATTAGAAGCAGAATGGGTGTGGAGTGGTGACCCAGAAGTCCCTGCTGCTCCAGGCTCATGAGAATTGGCTTTGCCCCTTAAGTTAGAGCTGAGGCACTGAGCACTGGATTGCCAGGCTGGAGCCTGAGGTGGCAGTGGAAAGGGGAGGAGGCACCCTGGGCACGAGGGTTAGTGAAGGGAGCTGCAGGTGAGAAAGCCTGCGTGGTAGGAGCAGGAGAACTGGCTGTGAGGCACTTGGGAGAGTGGATGTTTCATGAATAAATGGAGAATGTCAGTCTTATGTGCCTAAAAAGGAAGAAGAAGGGGCTAGAAAAGCAATAAGATGGGAAGCAAGTGTATCTAAAAGAGATATTGGAGCTCCTTTTCTAGACTGAAACTCGAGAAACAGTATGAGTGGTTGTCTAGAATAGGGTTAGGAAGTTGTTGTCGGTGTGCAAGGCCCCAGGAGAGGCCAAACAGCCTGTGCAGATGGACCTTGCTTGCTTTGCCTGGTCACACACTCTGAGAAAACCTCCAGGATGTCATGGGTCAACGGTGCAGTAATGGATAGCTTAGTGTGAAGAAGGTGGCCGGCTCCTAGAAGCACAAATCGGGTGATCTTCCCGTGTAGAAATCAGAGCCGCTGACCTATAGCCTCAGTTAAGATTTCTCAGGGATTGTGAACTTTACATTTGGTTTCTAAGGCAATGGCCTTGTGAACATATATTGCAGTCCTGCTGAGGAGTGGTCACTTCCAGCCAGATGTAACCTGAAACCTTCCTTCTGTGCTGAAAAAAAGAGATTTCACAGTCTTAAAGATGAACAGTTTGTGTCTTTAAAATTTCTAACAGCCTAGAAATGCTTCTTAGTAAAATTACATTTATATGAATTGTACCCCTGAAGTAGCTTTTATCTTTTAAAAGGTAACATTTCAGAGGCCACAGAGTCTGTAATCAACTTGAAAGCAGTTGGAGCATGGCAGACAGTCTGGGAGACCTGAAAGAGACCATTGATGCAGAAACTCAGTGCTGCTTTCCAGATTGGGGCACGGGCAGTTCAGAGGTTGGGAGACAGTGTGGGCGATGGGGCAGACTGGCCAAGGGGGTCAGGGAAGGACCGGAGGCTGTAGACAGTCCTCCCTGGATTCTGGCCCAGGCCCTGTTTATTATTCTGGGCTACCTGAGCCCCACCCTCCATCAGTAGGAGAGAAGCAGGCAAGGCTGCAGTTTCTGTGATGCTTTTGGTAAAGAGTATGTATATATGTATAGTCTGGGCTAAATGGTAGCACTACACATGGTTTATCTCATGATGCAAAGTGGAGCCCCTATCCCAGCTCCTGTCACCACAAAGCCTGGGCCTCTTGGAGTGGGAGGCCTCTGCTGGGCTTTGTCACCTGCAGGCAGACCCTGCCACAAACTGGACCTGGGTGGATCCAGGTTCTTTGGGGACCTATGACAACTTTCTTCGGCAAATGGAAGGGATTGCCTACTTCTGAAATATACATGATGTGAGTCATTATTTGCCCCTTTAAGTTCTGAGCTAATCCTATATTGATGTTAACAGTGATATGGGCTTATTGTCTCCATTTCACAAGACTTCCTATCAGAAGCGATTGAAAGGTATCCCTTTCTCAGGGCTGTAATGTAGATACCCATTTTGAGAGCAACCCGTTCTTTGAACAGCTGTGACAGTTCTTATCTTCCCCTCTGTGATTTCTACATGCTGTAAGGAAATCCTTCCTTATCCAGAAAGAGTGCCTATCACTATCTTTTCAGTACGAATTAAAAACTGGGAATCCTGGTTGAAGCTTCTGCATCTCATCTCAAAGCTTCTGCATCCCAGACTTGATGTGATGCAGGTAAACAGCAGCAATTCTGACACCTTTTCTGTAAATATCTATCATGTGGCCAGCTCATGGCAGTTACTGTCCTGAAAATAAGTATTTAGTGTGAAGATTTAATCAAGTCCTTAGCAAGACAAATGTTTTGCTCACAGCAGAAAAAAAGAAGAAGGAATAATGTCTAATGTCCTTAGCTAGGTATTTTGGTTAGAGAGGTATTTTGTTGCAGTTTGTGGAAAGTCTTCTAAAAATGACTTGAACAAATGAAGGATAGATTTGTCTCACGCAACAAGAAGCTTAGAAGTAGGCAGCTTGGGGTGAGCTTGGCTCAGCAAGGCTGTCTGAGATCTGGGCTCTTGATTTCTGCCTCATCTTCCTAGTAGATGACCTTTTGACAACATGCTTGTCACCTCACGGTCACAAGATGGCTGCATCCTCTGCAAGATCCAAGCAGGAAGAAATAATCATAGATGAAGAGCCTTTAAAAAAGTTTCACTGGGGGCCAGGCGCCCGGTGGCTCATGCCTATAATCCCAGCACTTCAGGAGGCTGAGGTGGGCAGGTCACGAGGCCAGGAGTTCGAGACCAGCCTGGCCAACATAGTGAAACCACCATCTCTACTAAAAATACAGAAATTACCCAGGCATGGTGGCAGGTGCCTATAATCCCAGCTGCTTGGCAGGCTGAGGTAGGAGAATCGCTTAAACCCAGGAGACAAAGGTTGCAGTGAGCCCAGATTGTACCACTGTACTCCAGCCTGGGCGATAGAGCAAGACTCCATCTCAAAAAAATAAAGTCTAATTGGGCCAGGCACGGTGGGTCACGCCTGTAGTCCCAGCACTCTGGGAGGCTGAGGCAGGTGGATCCCCTGAGGTCAGGAGTTTGGGACCAGTTTAACCAACATGGTGAAACCCTGTCTCTACTAAAAATACAAAAAATTAGCAGGGCATGGTGATGGGCACCTAGAATCCCAGCTAGTCCGAAGGTTGAAGCAGGAGAATAGCTTGAACCGGGGAGGCAGAGGTTAAAGTGAGCTGAGTTTATGCCACTGCATTCCAGCCTGGGCAACAGAGTAAGACTCTGTCTCAAAAAATTTTTTTTAAAAAAGTCTCATTGGTCTCACCTATGTCATATGTCTGCTAGTTATGAGACTGGGAAATTGAGCAGGATGCTTTCCTGCCTCCACGCTAGGGGCAGGTGAGGGAAAATTTGATTATGCATGTGTATTGAATGGGCCAACTTGTGTTGTCTGCCACCAGGGGTCAAAATAAAATATCACTGAATAGGATAGGCTGCTGAGGTATGCCTCTGAGAGATGAAGTAGGGCTAGCAGTAGGTTTTGACAGTGTATATTGTTTCTTTCCAGGTGAGGAGCAGGTCATGGGGACTGCTGCCTGGTCAAATAAGCTATGAGAGTTGGGAAAAGAAAAGTCAGGATTTGCCAGGCATGGCGGCTCACCCCTGTAATCCCAGCACTTTGGGAGGCCGAGGTGGACGGATCACCTGAGGTCAGGAATTCGAGACCAGCCTGACCAACAGGGAGAAAATCCAGCTCTATTAAAAGCACAAAATTAGCTGGGTGTGGTGTAGGCATCTGTAATCCCAGCTATTTGGGAGGCTGAGGCAGGAGAATCACTTGAACCCGGGAAGCGGAGGTGGTGGTGAGCTGAGATCACACCATTGCACTCCAGCCTGGGCAACAAGAGCGACACTCTGTCTCAAAAAAAAAAAAACTCAAAAAAAAAAAAAAAAAAAAGGGGGGGGTGGAAAGAAGTTAGGATTAGTTAAGAAATCTGTCCATGTGCCTAACTGATGCCCTACAGGAGAAACTTGAAGTCCTAGTAATAACATGGAACAAGGGCTGATCAAGTTAATATCCTTAATTTGGGAAGAAAATTTTAAAAGTGCTAATATCAGTAGAAGAACTGACGTGTGTCAAATCTTATTCCAGTTATTTTCAGATTGTTTTCCTGCAGTAACCTCTGAGCCAGATACTATTATTCATCTTGAACAGTTGAGGTCACTAATTAATACTCAAAGAGGGCACATTGACAGTAAGTGGAAGTAGAGAATGTGAGCCCAGGCCTACCTGACCAATTCCACAGTTCCTACGTTTATCCTGTGATGCCTTAGTGGCCCAAGGCCCCACAAGGAACAGTCTGGCTCTTCTTCCTCGTGATGGTCCTGGCCCAGGCAGCCCCAGACTTCTGGGAATAGCTTTGAGGCTTGGGCCCCAGGAATACTGAGCCCTAGTCCTTCCAATTACAGCCTCATGTTAGGTTAAGATTGCCTCCAACTACTGCCCTTCTATGACAGTCAAAGCCCATTGAGGGCAAGAGCTGTGTCCTGTTTGCTGTTGTAACCTTTGTAACTGGTATATAGTAGATAAATATATGCTGGATAAGGAATAACTGAGGGACTGTGCTGTTATAATATCAATGTGCTGTGAGTGCCTAATGCTAAACCATGGTAGCCACTAATTAAATGTTTATTAAACAGTATATATGAAGAAGGAGAATATATTTCTAGCTAATGGGATCAGAGAACTATTCATCGTGATAGAGTCACTCAGCATTTGAGTCAGTCTTCAATGACATGGAGGATTTTGAAACACTGAGGTATGGGGAAGAGTGCTGTAGGTGGAGGAGACAGGGACAAAGGGACAGGATGTGGGGAGGTACCGACTATTCAGGGAGAGGCCAACCTGAATGGAGGGAAGTCACAGCTGAAGGTACAGTACTTAACCGAAGGGTAGTTCAGTACTTAGAAAAAAGGAGTCAAATATGATCAAAGGAGTCAAATATATCCCTGTCAAATATGATCAGGGAACATTGGGTTAAATAAACTAGGTAGTTGTTTGTTATAGAAGTTTTCAGAGCCTTTAATAATACCACTCTGACTCCAAACAGCATTTCTCAGACATTTGGCATGGGGACCGTTTTTCTTGTAGAGAGCATTTCATGGAATGAATGTTCTGCAGAACACTTTTTGTGAACTGCTGATCTTTTAAGTGCAAGGGAACTGAGACCCAAAGAAGAGAGCGACTTACTCAGGGCCACATAGCAGACTTTGGATTAGAACCCTGATACCCTGATCAGATTGCTTGGTCCCCAGTATAGGACTTGTTTGAAAATAGAAAGTGTAAGGGTTATTGCCGAGTTTAAAATGAGGAAACTGAGGCCAGTATGAGAAAATTAAATGCCAATTTATTCAGCTCCCAGGCGAGGTTCTCTGGTCCAGGGAAAGGGGGCCAGAGAAGTCTCACTGACTTCCTGGGTGGCTGGTGGGGTTATGGCTAGGAGGACCGAGCAACAACTGGGTGCTCTGATTGGGTCCAGGGGAGCGGGATTGGGATGGGGCGGGCCGCTATTGGTTGGCGGGTTGTTGGGCAGGTTTTCCAGTGCAAGAGCCAGCCATGGTTGCATTAGCTGGAGCCTTCCAAGGGAGCCATGTGGCGAAGCTAGGTGCTGAGTGCCGAGCCTGGTGCCAGGTGCAGAGTCAGGTGCTGAGTGCAGGGATGGGTGTGTCTGACCTCCTGGTGAGGCAACCGGCCTTAAAATCTAGGAAACCTTTTTAATCTTTTATCCAAATAGCTATCTTGGTGTTGGAATTTTAAATTTTTATTTATTTTATATTTTTCTCTCTCTTAATTCCCCAAACTTGTTAAGTGCCGAACTTTTTAGCCCAGTTTTGTACAGTGGTATTTTCTGTTAATCACCGTTGGCTAGACCTGTTTGTCACTGTCATTGCTGTTGTGGGCTCCAGAACCTTGGGAAGATGATTGAATCATAATCTGTCCCAGTTTTCCTGGAGGTCAAAGAAAGCGTTCTCCTGCATGACCATTTTTAGGGACATATAGGGACTATAGCAGTTTACAACCTGTGTCTCTCTTGCTATTTGTATAGCTAGTCCTTGCCCCAAACCCTTGTACCTGGCATGCTAAGTAGAATGGTCTACCAACGATGCCCACATCCTAATACCTGGAAGCTGTGAATATGTTACCTTATGTGTCAAAAGGGACTTTGCAGGTGTAATTACGTTATGGACATTTAACTTAGGGAGATTATTCTGGATTATCTGGGTGGACCTTGTCTAATCATAGGTACTCTTAAAAGCAGATAAATTTTCTCTGGCAAGAAGCAGAAGCAACGCAACGGAAGCACACGTCAGAGAAAGTGTGGGCAGATTTAATTCTGTGTTTGAAGATGAAGGGGACAGCATGACAGGAAATACAGGTGGCTTTAAGTTCCTGAGAGAGGCTTCCATCTGACAGTCATCGAGGAAATAGTGACCGTGACCTCCATCCTCAGTCCTACAGCCATAAGGAATTGAATTCTACCAAAAACCTAAGTGAGAGTGAAAACATTCTACCCCTAGAGTCTCCTGATGAAACCTAGGCTGGCCAGCACTTTAATTTTGGCTCTGACACCCAGAACTTCTGAACTATAGACTGTGAGATAATAAATTTTGTTGTTTTAAGCCACTAAGTTTGCTGTAATTGATTTTGACAGCCATTGAAAACTAACATGACTGAGTAAAGTCATGAACATATCCAGGGTGGAAGCCTTGCAGAGGAAAAGGGTAGGAAAAGGCATCTCAGAGCCTAAGGGTTTGGGGCTGAGTGTGGATTTGTTTTAATATTTTTCAAAAGCCAGCTGCTTTGAGTCATTTAGCAGATTTCAGTCGGTCATTCCTGACCAAGGCTCCTTGTATCTCTATCCGCAGTGAGGGCGGTGGCCATGGGGGAAGGGAGCTAGAGGCTCAAAGGGCACTCCCGGGTGCCCCTGTCTTCTCTGTTATCAGTGTGCTATCTGGCAACCAAATTGTGGGATCTGTTAAAATTGTTCCAGTCCCTCTGAGACTCAACTGATAGTCAATATTAGTGAATATGTCACCTGAAAAGGAGGCCGATAATTTACTAAATTTTGACAGGCTGAAGTGTGATAGGTAAAGAAGACATTACTAAGGACTCCTGCTGTTGAACAGCTCATCCTTCCAAGAGAAGCCTTTAGCTTTCCAGCAGAGGGCATTTCCCAGAAGGGAGCCGTTTGTCTAGGAGTTAAAAATAAACATCACCATGCTTGAGAAAGAATTCCAGCTTCCATGGCAGATAACCCGATTACCCTTAGATCTGCAGCCAGCTTCTGTCTTGGTACTCTTTTGTTTCTAAATGTGGAGGAAAGTGTTTGCATTGTTTTACTTTACTAAAATAAAAGGGGAAAATGGAGAGGGGCTTGGTTTTGCTGGCCTGGAAACTTTCTTCTTTTTGTTTCCATTTCATTTGATTTTCTGAACCTATTTGAAGTTGTAACACAATAGATCTAATTGTTTAAAGCCATCAGAGTTTTGCACAGCATCTTATCTCTGATGAGGGGCATGTTGTTACAAAATGCTTCCATTTTTTAAAGTTCAGAATTAATTTTAATGTTAAAAACATTTGGTAGAAATTCTGTACCAGATAAAAGAGCTGTTTAAAATCAAGGAAGCTTCTTGGATTACTTTGAACAAAACATGCTTTTTTTATTAAACTTGAGTGTATCTGCAGGCTGTTTTATATGCGCTCTGTTGTCATCTCTAATGCACATAGAGGATACCTTTCCCACAGTGTGATTCAATACAGGCAACCAAAAAGATGGTCTCAGATTTCATGTGTCTGGGTAATTAGCTGAGGTAGAGCAGCTCTGTTAAACCACTTGAAGGTCAATAATGCATGAATTTCTGGCAGACTGCCTAACTCTGAGTCCATAAACACACTTGTACAGGAACTAAATGTTGTTATAGTAGAGAAAAAATTGTGTTCTAAATATGAAATGAGTAATACTAGGATTAGGTTTTTCTTTTTTCTTTTTTTCTTTTTTTTTGAGACAAGAGTTTCGCTCTTCTCACCCAGGCTGGAGTGCAATGGCACAGTCTCAGCTCACTGCAACCTCCACCTCCCGGGTTCAAGTGATTCTCCTGCCTCAGCCTCCCAAGTAGCTGGGATTACAGGCACCTGCCACCATGCCCAGCTAATTTTTGTAATTTTTATATAGAGACGAGGTTTCACCATGCTGGCCAGGATGGCCTCAAACTCCTGACCTCAGGTGATTTACCCACCCCGGCCTCCCAGAGTGCTGGGATTACTGATGTGAGCCACCACACTCAGCCTAAGATTAGTTTTTTCTAGAATTTAATTCCATGACAAATTCATGTTTTAGTAGGGCACAAAAATGTTAGGATGTGACTGCTTTTTGAATGTTGAAAGGAAATCTTTCCTCTGTCTTGCAGATTAGTAGCACAATCTCTCATGGGCCTTAAAATCAGATTCAGGCACTCTGATTTAAAATGTTAGAATTTAAATTCCAAGAGCAGACCCTCTTGGAATTTGTTTTGGCTTTTTAAAAGCATAAGAGTAATGTAAAATAAGCCTGATTGTTATTTTTTTCCCCTTAACAGTACAGTTTTTATTAAAACTTTAATTTTGTCCCTGAGATTTTACTGGATTGCTCAGATACCAAAATAAACACAGTTTTTTTTTTTCTTTTTTAGAGACAGGGTCTTGCTCTGTCACCCAGGCTTCAGTACGGTGGTGTCATCATAGATCACTGCAACCTTGAACTCCTAGGCTCAAGCAGTCCTTCAGCCTTGACTGCCAAAACATTGGAGTTGCAGGTGTAAGCCACTGTCCCCGACCACGCTCAGATTTCATAAGGATGCTTTTACTTCTGAGCCAGAGCAGGGATCCTCTTCTTAGGGGCCTGTGCCCAAACAAGAACATAATTTTTTCTTTAATCGCAAGTTTCTTTAAGAAAAATTCCAGCTAGTCCTTTTTCTTAAATCCACCATGGAAAAGGTGCCATCTTGTCTTTTTTCTTTTGCGTACCTAGTCCTAAAAAGTAAATAAGTAATTTATTAAAAAAGCAGTAATAGCCTAAAACAATAGCCAAAAAAGTTAGAATCCAGAGGTGTTTGGTTTCCCTATAAAAACTAAAGACAACTTCTTAACATATGTCCCTGAGTTGTCTTTCAGAAACTTGGACCCTCCACTGAAGACCCTCACCCAACAGATTCACTGACACATAAATTTCAGATGAGAAAAAATTAAGTACTAAACTCTGACCCTGCGTTCTTTGTTCTAAATTTCTTCCTAAATGAGTTGGAGGAATAATACCCCTGAGCCAGTTAACATTTTTCTTTATTGACCCCAAATTTTTAAACAAAGCTTCTCTTCCTTAATCAATTACAAATAGAAAATATTTAAATGTACCTATGGTCTGTAATCCCCTTCAAGAAATTCTTTTTCAATTGAAATAATGTGTAACCTCCATATATTAATTTATAATTTTGCCCGTAACTTCTCTTCTAAAATTTACTCCTGCCTTTAAAAACCCTTGCTTATAAGCCATTGGGAGGTAAGGATTTAAAGAATGACTGCCTGGTCCTCCTTCCTTGGCACCCTATAAATAAATGCCTTCCTTTCTATAGCTATAAAAAATGCTTGATGTAGATATCTGGATTTACTGCACCAGTCGAGTGGACCAGTTCAGTTCTATAATATTTCAAGGGTGTCCTTAGTGGACAAGGCAAACACAGAATTGGGCCAAGTGGATTGTAATGATTTTGTAATGATCCTCATTATGGTGTGATTGTTCACACCTCCTGAATTGGCCAGGAAATGGATTTTTTAGTCACTTGGTGACTCAGGGTCACAAACTTTCTTTGTGTCTGGCTGGGTTTCCACTAAAATGCTCATGATACCAAATCTCACCTTCGACTAATTTTTAATTACCTTCAAGATGTGGAGTGAATGTGCTATCTGAAGCCTGGCATTGCTGCCCTGTGTCAGACTTTCTCTCAGGGTGCAGGCCTTTCAAGTTCCATATCCCTTGGCCTGTGCTCCTCACGCCCCCCAACCTGGAGGAAAATGACATCACTGGGTAGGCCTGTGTGCTGACGCCAACTCTCCCACTTACAAGAGTGCAAAGTTTAGGCTTATGTTCGTTTTGTTAATGCTTCCCAGTGATCATCTGTAACTAGAACATGTTAGGAGTCCACGGGGCCCCTGGTTGAAGATTTTTCTGGTATCACAGTTCTTGGGAGGGTTCACTGGTTCTACCACAGCTACCCTGCTGGGTCTGGTGGGAAGGCAAACTTGACATGTTTCTATATGTCATGGGTGCACCTCTTGATATTCTACGTTGGGGTATGAGTATTCACACCTCCTGAATTGGCCAGGAAGTGGCTCTTTGAGCCACTTGTTTTTCTGATAGAAAACAGGCAGGATAGGGTATTCTAGAGGCCTTCTCCTTGAGACTTATGGAAGTGGCCTTTGTGTTCTCACATGAAGAAATGAACTCTTGAATAAACACACTCTGAGGGAGAGAGAGCCAAGATGGCTGACTAGCAGCAGCTAAGGATTGCAGCTCCCAGTGAAGGCGCAGGGAGTGAGTGGATGCCAGATTTCCAGATGAATTTTTGTTGCCCGCGGATCAGGAGATTCCCAGCGGAGGAACCCCATGGGTCACCAGCACAACTCTTGGCTGACGCAGCTGTTTTGCCGGCGTCCTGGCATCCCGGTGTGGCGGTTCTTAGAGTGGAGTATGCGGGACTGGGTGCCCTTTTAGTTGGTGTTTGGAGCTCCGGAAGGAAGAGTTGCCCATTCAGCTGATTGAAAGGGTGACTGAAGCGGGGAGCCAGACTGGGAGATTCCTGGGCAGAAAAGCGCAACGAATCTTAGCGCTGCTGTTTCAGCCAGCGCTATCACCTAATGGGAAATTGCATAGATTCCGGCACCTTTTCGGCGGGCGACTGGGGCACCTGGGAGAGAATCGACCATTCAATTAGGAGAAGAAAAAAAGGGGGCTCCAAGGTGGGGAGCTAGGTGATCGGGCTCAGCTGGTCCCACCCCTATGAAAAAACAGCAATTGGAAACGCTGACGATTGAGAGTTTCACAGCAAGTACAGCTGAACCTGGGAAGGTCCAGCTCTGTTGGGGAGGGGCGTCTGCCGAAGGAAAACAAAGAAACAACATCATCACCAACAAGCTGGATGTCCCCAATCTGAAAGTCAGCAATTACAAAGATGACAGTTAGATAAATCGACAAAGATAGGAAGAAACCAGCACAAAAAGGCTGAAAACATCCGAAATGAGAATGCCTCTCCTCCTTCAGGGGATTGCAGCTCTTCATCAGCAAGGGAACAAGGCCTAATGGAGAATGAGTGTGATGAATTGTCAGAATCAGGCTTCAGAAGGTGGATAATAAGAAACTTCTGTAAGCTAAAATAACATGTTCTAACCCAATGCAAAGAAACTAAGAACCTTGAAAAAAGGTTTGACAAAATGCTAACGAGAATAGACAATTTAGAGAGGAATATAAGTGAATTAATAGAACTGAAAAACACAATACGAGAACTTTGTGAAGTATGCACAAGTTTTAACAGTTGAATTGACCAAGCAGAAGAAAGGATATTAGAGGTCGAAGACCAACTCATTGAAATAAAACGAGAAGACAAGATTAGAGAAAAAAGGGTAAAAAGGAATGAGCAAATTCTCCAAGAAATATGGGACTATGTGAAAAGACCTAATCTACGTTTGATAGGCGTACCCGAATGCGACGAAGAGAATGAATCCAAGCTGGAAAATATTCTTCAGGATATTGTTCAGGAAAACTTTCCCAACCTAGCAAGGCAGGACAATATTCAACTCCAGGTAATACAGAGAACACCACAAAGATATTCGTCGAGAAGAGCAACCCCAAGGCACGTAATCGTCAGATTCACCAGGGTTGAAATGAAGGAGAAAATGTTAAGGGCAGCCAGAGAGAAAGGTCAGGTTACCCACAAAGGGAAGCCTATCAGACTCACAGCAGATCTCTCAGCAGAAACCCTACAAGCCAGAAGAGAGTGGGGGCCAATATTCAACATCCTTAAAGAAAAGAACTTTCAACCCAGAATCTCCTATCCAGCCAAACTAAGCTTCATAAGTGAAGGAAAAATAAAATCTTTTGTGAACAAGCAAGTACTCAGAGATTTCATCACCATCAGGCCTGGTTTATAAGTGCTTCTGAAAGAAGCACTACACATAGAAAGGAACAACCAGTATCAGCCATTCCAAAAATATACCAAAAAGTAAAGAGCATCAACATAATGAAGAATCTACATCAACTAATGGGCAAAACAGCCAGCTAGCATTAAATGGCAGTATTAAACTCACATATATCAATATTAATCCTAAATTTAAATCGACTAAATGCCCCAATCAAAAGACACAGGCAAATTGGATAAAAAGCCAAAACTGATCGGTATGCTGCATCCAGACCCATCTCACATGCAAGGATACACAAAGACTCAAAGGGATGGAGGAAGATTTACCAACCAAATAGAGAGCAAAAAAATAAAAATAAAAATAAAAATAAAAAGCAGGAGTTGTAATTCTTGCCTCTGATAACATAGACTTTAAAGCAACAAAGATCAAAAGAGGCAAAGAAGGACATTACGTAATGGTAAAAGGATCAATGCAACAAGAAGAGCTAACGATCCTAAATATATATGCACCCAATACAGGAGCACCCAGATACATAAGGCAAGTTCTTAATGACTTATAAAGAGACTTAGACTCCCACACAATAATAATGGGAGACTTTAACATCACATTGTCAATATTAGACAGATCAATGAGACAGAAAATTAACAAGGATATCCAGGACTTGAACTCAGACCTGGAACAAGTAAACTTAATAAACATTTACGGAACTCTCCACCCCAAATCCACAAAACATACATTCTTCTCAGTACCACATCACACCTACTCTAAAAGTGACTACATAATTGGAAGTAAATCACTCCTCAGTAATTGCATAGCATTTCACAGGTTTAAATGAAATATTAGGTGGCTGCTTGTTCGTTATTTTCCTCCCTTATTCCTTCCTGTCTCCATTGTTAAGCACAATTATTGGCATAAAAAAGGTTTCTAATACCCATTTTTAGACTGCATTCTAGCCTGGGCAATAATGCAAGCCTCCCGTTCTCCCTCTTTCTTTCTCTCTTTCATTCTTTTTTTTTCTTTCTTTCTCTATTAGTTTCTTTAAAGAAAAAAAAAAAACACTCTGACGTCTAAGGTAAAGAATCGCCCACTTACACTGGTTCACTGCTGTCCTGAGGATAACACTTTCATATATGAAAAGTTCTTTAAACATAAAAACACACCATGAAGTTTTCCAACAAACTAAAGGTCAAGTATTTCTAATTAGCTGAAAAAAAGAAAAAAGAAACCAGCTCTTTTTCCTCAGAACTTTGATGAGGTCTTGGGTTGCATTGGAACAATATTGTTGAGCTATTGTCACCAACTCCAGAAGCCAGTCACACTTCCCTGGGGGCGTACTCCTATTGGTCAGGGGCTGTCAAGGCCACTGTCATTAGGCACCAGGGAGCAGGTACTGATTGCCTGGGGTCATATGAATCCATGTCCATCCCACAGGAGGCTGATTCTAGCATTGACTGCTACAAGGGCCTGCCCTGGACTTTACTGGATGAAAAGCTTTTGACGGTGAAGAGCTCAATATTTTTTCATTTGTGAATTGGGCATCTACATGCTACCTTTAATTTCCTTTGCACTTTTTTCCCCCCAAACAAGTGGACTTGTAAAAGAATAACTTTTAAACCCCTCATACTTTGCTTTCATCATTAATTGGACTTTTTTTTTTTTTTTAACTTTTTGTCTTTTTTTTTTTTTTTTTTTTTTTTTTTTTTTTTTTCTTTTTTGTGGAGGTGGGGGGTGGGGGTTGCTTTCTAGTCTTTACCAGAATTTGCTAGACAAATTCTGAAAGAGCTGTAATACTATAACTTGGAAATTAATAAAACAATTTTTTTTTTTTGAGATGGAGTTTCGTTCTTGTTGCTCAGGCTGGAGTGCAATGGTGCGATCTCAGCTCACCGCAACTTCTGCCTCCCGGGTTCAAGGGATTCTCCTACCTCAGCTTCCCAAGTAGCTGTGATTATAAGCATGTACTACTACACCCAGCTAATTTTGTATTTTTAGTAGAGATGGGATTTCTCCATTTTGGTCAGGCTGGTCTCGAACTCCGGACCTCAGTTGATCCACCCACGTCGGCCTCCCAAAGTGCTGGGATTACAGGCGTAAGCCACCACGCCTGGTCAACAAAAAAAATTTTATACAGCAATTAAATTTTTTTGTAGTCAGCAAGGAATCAGTCAATTAACAACAAAAATCTTTTGCAGAAAATGTTGCAGGCACAAATAACCTCACCTCTATCGTGCTACTTTGTTGGTGTTTTCACCAACACTTTCAGCCTAAACACTTTTTCCATTTCTGAGGCACCAAAGAGTACAAGACTGTGTAAACAGAGAGAACTCCATTGTCAACTGTTTACGCTCTGGCTCAAAGTCTCTCCTTAGCCTTTTGAGCCGGACTCAGCTCAAGGGTCAAAGACCCACAGCAGGGCTAGACTGAAGAGTGTTCTTTAGTTTACTCCCTCATAGTGGAGGACAGACCCAAAGGGCTGGCCTTCTCTTATTGCGGAATCTGGTTACATCTATAAGTGGGATCTTGTGCAGAGAAAGTTGTGGTGAAAAACTCTTAAGAGTTATGCATTCCAAAAAGCAGAGGAGTGTAAAAGTCAGTGAAACAGGCCATGGCTGAAGCTTGAAAGTGATCCCCATGTCTGTCATAAATGTTCCCATGTCAGGGTGTACTCTGCTTTCCTGCACAAAGGAAACTCGATGATTTATGCACCTGAAGGATGTATCTTAGCAACAACTGTGCAGGAAATGTACTGAGAAACTTTCTCTAGGCTTTGTCTAGAGGAGCTCCACAGCAGAGGCGAATAGCAATTTAACATGTCCTCTAAAGTGAAGTTTACCTTTAGTTGTATTAATTTTAAATATATGGGGGGAAGGCAACTAGTCTTCCTAGTTGTTGGTAATTTGTTTACTCTTTTAAAATAACCATCCCTACATCATAGTAGGAATTATGAATAAATTTTCTAAGAGTATCTTTCAATTTGGCAAACAGTGTTAGGGTTCTTTTAAAAAGCTGGGGTTTGAAAAATGTAAGAAAAAATTCTGTCTCCTTGCTAATTAAAAGTAGTACTTTCTGAAAAATCAGTTTTTCACTCTTTCTGAAATAATTACAGGTTGCAAACAAATGTATAGGAAGCCCTATGTACCTCTCTCCCAGCCCCGGGAAAATCTATTTTGACTATTAGTTTTACTATGAAAAGAGGAAACAAACCTAAGGATTGAATTAGAAAATGGGCTGCTTCAGTTCTAGCCCAAAGGCATAGTGGAGACGGCACTACCGTTTTTTCCAGTGCACAGAAATGGGCAGCCATCTGCAGGCGGGCACAGCAGTGACACCAGACAGCATGCTGATTTTCTCTTTTTCAGTGTTCTCCCCAACTCCATCTCCAAGTTCACAGTGACTGGGTTTAAGGAAAGGTGAGGTAAGGCTCAAATGGGTATTGTGTGGCTGAAGAAAGCCTTCAGGCTTTGCCCTCTATGTCTAGCCCTTGTCTTTTAAGGAAGGGAAACTTCCCCGCTCTTTTAAAATTAAGGCCCCTAGTCCTCTAGGTTTTATGGCTGGCTTTGGAGAAAGGAGGTTCTGGTTTCTATGACCTGCCTTGGGGAAAAGGGATTCTTGTTTCTAGGCTGGATAGGATAGAAGGATAGGAAAAGGCCAAAGAAAACCTTTTGCTTCTGAGGCCTTCATCATGGAGTATGGCTTTCTGAGTTTCAGCATGCAGTAGGGATGGGTAATCAATTCAGGACCACAGGAAAAGATGTCTTTAGGGAGGTAGGGAAAAGAGATATAAAAGCTTAAAACCACTTATTTTAACTAAACACATGAAGTTATATCAAAGAAGCATAAAGATATTTAAAATTGTACTTTAATTTCACATTTTGTCTGGTTGAAAGTAGGGGGATAAAAACGAAGAAAATAAAACTCAGATGAGGAAGGAAAAAAGAAAGAAAAAGAGGGAGTGAGGATAGAGGCTTCTTACCTTCAGTTCAGAAGTTGAGTTTCAAGGAAGATTTTGAGTTTTAGGTAAATTAATGCCCCACTTGGACAGTTTTTCAGGGCATCATCTATCACCACTCTTTGAAATAGCAATTGATTAGCCATTCATCCTAGCTTTTTAGCATGGTAGAGGCCTCTGACCATTACCCAATGGGATATCCACAGCCACACCTAGAGGATATCCTTCCCAGGCTGCAGAAGCAGACAACAATTCTACCTTATGATGTGACCTTCCAAGGCCAGATAGAGAAGCTTAAGTAAAGAAGGGAACAATGGAAAGTATAACAGCAAACTGCTTATGATTTCCTTATTGAAGTCCTTTATCTTCATGCAGATACAATAAGAATACAATATTGGTCACTTACCAGCTCTGAGCTTCAACACTTCATACCTGGCCAGTCCATTCCCTTCCTTCCTCCCTCAACAGAGTTTAACTGAAGGGCATAATCAAGTTTTCTTAATTCTTTAGCTTCCTTCTGGTTACACTTGACTCCCCATTCAGCCCCAGGACCATGTTTGTTACATGGTTAGCTACTTTAACATTGCCGTCATTAACACCCTAACCTTCTACCAATCCAAAGATTAGTACTCAGAGCTGCAGTATGAACATCCCCAGGTGGTTGTTAGAAGTGCAGAATCAGGGCCTCTGAATCAGAATCTGCACATTAGCAAGATCTCCTGGTGATCCTCATATGCACATTAAAGTTTTAGAGGCATGGGCTGGCCTCCCCCAGCTCACCCTTTTCCATTAAAAAGTGCCACCACTCTGCCAAAACCTATGCATAAATCACCGGAGACTCAGGGCTCCTTCACAATCTTCTTACTCATTTTTTATTTCCTAGTACTTTGAGAATAGCTCCTCAAACCCCCTTTCCACCTGCCATCCTCTTATTCCCATTTTTTCCTCCTTCCATTCCTATTTTCTTCCTAACTTGACAGAAGTCAGATGACTTTGCTGTGCTAATATATTTTTTTCCTTCTCTGCCTCAACATATTTCTGGTCTTCTGCCACCCTCCATTATTTTCTCAAGTCTCAGATGGAGTAGCATCTTCCTCATTTGTAAGCTAGCCTCTCTACCTGTGCCCTCGATACATTTTCCCTTCCCCCTTCTCTGGGATCTTCTCTTACTGATCTCCCCTCTCCCAGAATCATGTCCATCATCTCCATTAAGCCCTTCCCATTTGCATCCAAAGGGACGCAGATCTTATTTTGAGAAAACCACAACATACACACACATCCAGTCATATTCACTTGATCCTACTCCTTTCTGTTTGTGATCTATTTCTCCTTATTCACCATCAGATTTCACATACAAATGGTCTAGAGCAGTGGTTTCCAACCTGGATGACTTTGCCATTGAGGGGACATTTAGCAGTGTCTGGAGACATTTTTGGTTGCTGCAACTGTGGGAAATGCTACTGGCAACTAGTGGGTAGGGGCCATAATGCTATTAAATATCCTACAATGCACAGGGCAGCCTCCCACCACAAAATTATCTGGCTAGGGTGGCTACCTATCCCAGTTTGCAGTAACTTTCCTGGCTATAGGCTTATAGCACTGAATATCCTGTGTTCCAGGAAACACCTCAGTCCTGGCCATACTGGGACCATTGGTCATCATATATATATCTCGCCCCAAATGTCAAAAGTGCCAAAGTTGAGAAACGCTGCTCTACAAGGAACACCCATTAACTTTACATTTTTCTCACGAACTTCCTTTTCTTCAATTGGAACTTTTAATTTCTGTCTTCTTTTCTACGGAAATAGGTTTCTTTCTTTTTTGAGACAGGGTCTCACTCTCAGAGAGGCTGGAGTGCAAAGGTGCAGTCACAGCTCTTTTCAGCCTCTAACTCCTGGGCTCAAGTAATCCTCCCACCTTAGCCCCCTAGCAGCTAGAACAGGCACATCACCACCCTGACTAATTTTTTAAATGTTTGTCTTTGTAGAGATGGGATCTCACTATGTTGTTCAGGCCAGTCTCTAATTCCTGGCCTCAAGTGATCTCCCCAAAGTGTTGAGATTACAGGTGTGAGCAACCATGCCCAGGATGAAATTGTTTTCTTTTTTTTT
>NW_016107530.1:3392095-3398671 GCF_001604975.1 Cebus imitator | reverse complement strand
ACGGGGTTTCACCATGTTGACCAGGATGGTCTCGATCTCTTGACCTCGTGATCCACCCGCCTCGGCCTCCCAAAGTGCTGGGATTACAGGCTTGAGCCACCGCGCCCGGCCTCTTTCATAGTTTCTATCATTGTACATGTCATGTTAACAGATGCTGAGTAAAGACTGATGAAATAATTGCAATTCCACCTGTTAGTTTTTATTGTTTCACTAATTCCAAACATTTTATACTATATCAAATTTATCACCCTCCTTTTTTTAAATCTCCAATTTAGGTGATGTCTTTCCAGTGCAAATGAATCCAATAACTCAATCTCAGTTTGTACCTTTGGGTGAAGTTCTTTGCTGTGCTATATCTGATATGAATACAGCTCAGATTGAGGTAACACAGGAATCACTTTTGGAGCATTTGATGAAACATTACCCAGGTAGAGTAATAAGTTTTTCTCCATTTGTACTTCATTGCATGTGTTTGGTTTCTGTAATTAGTCTTAAACCCATAAGTAAACTGGGTGGTATCCTTTTTTTCCCCCTTCTTCTGTAGAACTTTATATCAGAACCCTGCCAGACGTAGCTCTGCATCAACAAATTTGATAAGGGTATTTCTTTTACTTTCCAGATAACCTTTTCCAAAAATAAATGCTTATGGCAATAAATAAATCACACTCTGTGAAAAGGAGTACAAAATGAGAGTTTATTTCCCCCCCACCTTCCATTTTTCCATTCTCACTTCCCAGAGATAACAACTGCTATTATCATTTCTTATATATGATAATATAACAAATTTTATATAACATAAATTGGATCATTCTATACATTCCCTCAACACGTTCCCTTATTAACTTAAAAACATATCTTAGAGATCTTTTCATGCTAACATATATTGACATGTGTCATTCTTTTACTTATTTATTTAGAGACAAGGCCTCACAGAGTGCAGAGGCACCTTCTTAGATTGCTGCAGCCTCAAACTCATATGTTGAAGCAATCCTCCTGCCTTAACCTCCTGACCACAGGCATGCGCCACTCGTTCTTTTATTTATTTTCTTCCTTTTCAAGATGGCATCTGAGCCAGGTGCAATGGCTTACCCCTGTAATCCCAGCACTTTGGGAGACCAAGGCAGGTGGATCACGAGGTCAGGAGATGAAGACTATCCTGGCCCACTTGGTGAAACCCCATCTCTACTAAAAATACAAAAGTTAGCTGGGCATGGCGGTGGGCACCAATAGTCCCAGCTGCTCAGGAGGCTGAGGCAAGAGAATTGCTTGTACCCAGGAGGCGGATATTGCAGTGAGCTGAGATTGCACCATTGCACTCCAGCCTGGTGACAGAGTGAGACTTCGTCTCAAACAACAACAACAACAAAGAATGGCATCTGGCTTCAGCAAACTTAGATATTTTATTCTTTTAATAGCTGCATGATATCCAATGCATCATTGTAAAAGGATTTTTTTTATTTTTCCCATTATACAAGTAATATAGGAAAATTCAGAAAATACAAAAACGTGACCACTCACAGTAGTACCACCCAAAGGAAACCAACGTGAACATATTGATATATTTTCTTCTATTATTTTTCTTATACAAACATTCTTATTATTTTCTTTTCTTTTCTTTTTTTTTTTTTGAGACGGAGTTTCGCTCTTGTTACCCAAGCTGGAGTGCAATGGCACGATCTCGGCTCACCGCAACCTCCGCCTCCTGGGTTCAGGCAATTCTCCTGCCTCAGCCTCCTGAGTAACTGGGATTACAGGCATGCGCCACCATGCCCAGCTAATTTTTTTGTATTTTTAGTAGAGACGGGGTTTCACCATGTTGACCAGGATGGTCTCGATCCCTCGACCTCATGATCCACCCGCCTCAGCCTCCCAAAGTGCTGGGATTACAGGCATGAGCCACCGCGCCCGGCCAAACATTCTTATTATTTTCATGACATAATTTCGAACCTGCTATTTGGTAAAGGGAATTTCTTTTAAAATTATTTTGTCCCTTCGATAGCTCAGCTGGTAAAGCGGAGGACTGTAGCTACTTCCTCAGCAGGAGACATCCTTAGGTCGCGGGTTCAATTCCGGCTTGAAGGAGACAAGCGTTGGTTTTGCCGGGAGCGGTGGCGCGTGCCTGTAGTCCCAGCTACTCAGGAGTCTGATGTGGGAGGATTGCTTGAGCCCAGGAGTTCTGGGCTGTAGTGTGCTGTGCCGATCGGGTGTCCACACTAAGTCTGGCATCAATATGGTGACCTCCTGGAAGCGGGGGACCATCAGGTTGCCTAAGGAGGGGTGAACTGGCCCAGGTCGGAAATGGAGCAGGTCCAAACTCCCATGCTGATCAGTAGTGGGATTGCACCTGTGAATAGCCACTGCCCTCCAGCCTGGGCAACACGGCGAGACCCCGTCTCTTAAAAAATAATAATAATAAATAAATTAAATAAAATTATTTTGTTGGCCGGGCACGGTGGCTAACGCCTGTAATCCCAGCACTTTGGGAGGCCGAGGCGGGTGGATCATGAGGTCAAGAGATCGAGACCATCCTGGTCAAAATGGTGAAACCCCGTCTCTACTGAAAATACAAAAAATTAGCTGGGCATGGTGGTGCGTGCCTGTAATCCCAGCTACTCAGGAGGCTGAGGCAGGAGAATTGCCTGAACCCAGGAGGCAGAGGTTGCGGTGAGCCGAGATTGCGCCATTGCACTCCAGCCTGGGTAACAAGAGCGAAACTCTGACTCAAAAAAAAAAAAAATTATTTTGTTACCTTTTGGTTTGAAGAACTATTAATACCATATCCTGATGCTAGGTAGTTTGCCCTCATCCAAGAACCAGACTAGTTTTCATTTTCTCTTGTAAATATTTAAGCCACGAGACTGTGGTTTTTAAAAACTCCCGTTTTCTCATCAAGAATGCCTTCCACAGCCTAGTGGGGTGGCCCACAACTCTAGTCCCAGCTACTTGGGAGGCTGAGGCTAGGGCATCACATGAGGCCAGGAGTTCAAGGTTAGCCTAAGCAACATAGGGACACCTCATCTCTAAAAAATATAAGTAAAAATAAAAATAATTCTTTCCTCAGTTTAAATTTGTAATGGGTTTGTATTTGAGTGAATTCAGATTTTTTTTTATTTACTCATTAATCTACACATATGACTTTGTGTGGACCAAATTATTTTCCTGTTATTTTTATTTTTAGTTTTGAGACAGGGTCTCACTCTGTTGCCAGGTTGGAGTGCAGTGGTGCGATTATGGCTCATTGTAACTTCTGCCTCTGGGGCTCAAGCGATCCTCTCACCTCAGCCTCCAGAGCATCTCGGATTACAGGCACCCGCCACCATGCCCTGCTAATTTTTGTACTTCCAGTAGAGGCGTGATTTCACTCTGTTACCCAGCCTGGTCTTGAACTCCTGAGCTCGAGTGATCTGCCTGCCTTGGCCCCCCAATGTGCTGGGATTACAGGCATGAGCCACTGTGCCCAGCCTATTCCTATTATTTAAGTTATAAATATTATTTATGCTTCTTTACCTTTTTTTTTCTTTTTTTTTTTTGAACAGAGTCTTGGTCTGTTGCCCAGGCTGGAGTACAGTGGCACGATCATAGCTCACTGAATCCTTGAACTCCTGGGCTCAAATGATCCTCCCATACAAAAACGTTTTGTAGAGACGAAGTCTTGTGATGTTGCCCAACCTGGTCTTGAACTCTGAGCTCAAGTGATCCTCCTGCCTTAGTTTCCCAAAGCTCTGGGATTACAGGCGTGAGCTGTCACACCCAGCCCTGGCATTTTAATCACATGTATTAATCATGTTACAATCAGCTCTGGGTTTATCAAGCCAATGTGTAGTCATTTCAGAGTTACTGATTTCACTCATTAAAATTTTTAATATTGAGAATCTATCAGTGTAAAATGCTTGTCTGTTTTAGGTATTGCAATTCCATCTCAAGATATTCTCTACACCACTCTGGGAATGCTGATTAAAGAAAGGAAGATTTATCACACTGGAGAAGGATACTTCATAGTTACTCCTCAGACTTACTTCATTACAAATACAACCACCCAGGAAAATAAGAAAGTCCTGCCGTCAGGTGAAAGTCGCCCAGTGCCAGCTTCCATGACATATCTGGTGAGCATGGAGAGCTGCGCAGAGTCAACCCAAGGGAATGCTGCCCCCATATCCCACTGTCAGTCTTGCCAGTGTTTCCGGGACGTGCACACTCAGGATGTTCAGGAACCACCAGTTGCTGCAGAAGTGACTAGGAATAGTCACAGAGGTCTTGGGGAATCTGTACCTTGGGTACAGAATGGGGCAGTTTCAGTGTCTGAGGAGCACCACATGTGTGGGAGCTCCAAACCTTTACCATACACAAGAGAAAAAGAAAAAGGCAAGAAGTTTGGTTTTAGTCTCTTATGGCGCAGCATATCTAGAAAGGAGAAGCCCAAAACAGAACACAGAAGTTTCTCTGCTCAGTTCCCACCCGAAGAATGGCCTGTACGAGATGAAGATGACTTGGACAATATCCCTCGAGATGTTGAACACGAGATAATCAAACGAATTAACCCCATTTTGACTGTTGACAATTTAATCAAACACACTGTCCTAATGCAAAAATACGAATTACAGAAAAAATATAATAGCCAGGGCACTTCCACTGACGTGCTGACAACTGGGCATAAATATCCTTCAAAAGAGAGGGTTAAGAAAAGGCAGAGTCTGTCTGCAAAACCTCGAGGGCGGGGCCATTCTCGAAGGGATAGACACAAAGCCAGGAATCAGGGAAGTGAACTTCAGCCAGGAAGCATTAGACTGGAGAAACACCACAAGCTCCCTGTTACACAGCCCGCCCCCAGAATTAAAAGCCCTGATGAAATGGTAGGTCAGAAACCACTTAGTGAGATTACAACAGTGCTAGGTTCCCATTTGATTTACAAAAAGCAAATCAGCAATCCTTTTCAGGGTTTGTCTCACCGAGGAAGCACAATATGCAAAGGGTACAAAATTCCGAAGACCAGTGATCTGAAACCCAGCCAGACTGGACCAAAGGAAAAGTCTTTCCAAAGGCCTAGGTCCTTGGATTCCTCAAGAATCTTTGATGGTAAAGCTAAACAGCCATATGCTGAACAGCCTAATGATAAACTGGAAGCAGAATCCATTTACATAAATGACCCTACTGTCAAACCCATCAATCATGACTTCAGAGGTCACCTCTTAGATCACCCTCAACATGCCATCTTGCAAAATGATGGTACATGCTGTCCCTTTACAGAAAGCATGTTGAGATATGATGGGTACGGTGGAGAAAATGAGGTAAATCCTGAAGTCTTGAGGGAAAGTCATTCCCACTTTGACAAATTAGGGGAAACCAAAGAGACTCTGCATAGCCTGCCATCACAAGGTGCCTTCTCTTCAGACCGAACACCCTCTGCTTGTAGATTAGTGGATAACACCATACACCAGTTTCAAAATCTTGGCCTTTTGGATTACCCAGTTGGCGTGAACCCTTTAAGACAACCTGAGAGAAATGACAGAGACTCAGAAGAATTATTGAGAAAAGGATTTGTCCAGGATGCAGAGACTATGAGCCTAGAAAATGAAGGGCTTTCTGATGATGGCCAGGCCGTGTATCAGAATGAAGTGGAAGATGATGATGGTGCCTGTAGTTCATTATATCTAGAGGATGACGACATTTCTGAGAATGATGACTTATGTCAAATGCTGCCTGGCCACATTCAGTATTCCTTCACAGGTGGAAGCCAGGGAAATTTAGGAAAACAAAAAGTGACTGAGAGATCACTGACCGAGTACAACAGCACAACGGAGAGGGTGGAGCCTCAAGTGCTTAAAAGAAACGAATGCTACAAACCCACTGGGCTGCATGCTACCACAGATGAAAGCCAAAAACCTAACTTCTCTACTGAAAGTTGTGGCCTAAATTCAGGGGCCCAGTTTGGTTTTAACTACAATGAAGAATCCAGTGTTGCTAAATGTGTACAGGCCTCAGCACCTGTTGATGAAAGAATCTTTGATTACTATAGCGCAAGAAAAGCCAGTTCTGAAGCTGAAGTCGCACAAGACTCTATTGGTGACACAGGAAAGAAGCCAGCTAGCTGGAGTCAGAGTCCTCAGAATCAGGAAATGAGAAAACATTTCCCACAAAAGTTCCAACTTTTCAACACTTTGTATATGCCAGTGTTGGCTCAGGATAGCCAACATGAACACAATCACTTGGAAGGGACAGAAAATCACAGCATGGCAGGAGACAGTGGAATAGATTCTCCACAGTGAGTACACACAAAAGTGTCTGATTAGCCACTGTCCTACAGGAATTATGAAAATCAAGGGCATATTGAGTTACCTGGTCAGAGACTCCTGCATATCACACTTTTATAATGATAACAATTCTCCCAGCTTTTATATCTTTACTGAATAAATTGTATTAAGTTACAATGAAATCTTATATAGTAGGATACAGTTTATTTATTTATTTATTTTTCTTTTTTTTGAGACGGAGTTTCGCTCTTGTTACCCAGGCTGGAGTGCAATGGCGCGATCTCGGCTCACCGCAACCTCCGCCTCCTGGGTTCAGGCAATTCTCCTG
>NW_016107530.1:3383459-3390345 GCF_001604975.1 Cebus imitator | reverse complement strand
CTCGTGATCCACCCGCCTCAGCCTCCCAAAGTGCTGAGATTACAGGCGTGAGCCACCGCGTCCGGCCACATCTAGATATTTTTTAAGAATCATTTTATATTTGGTGTATTTCTCTATAACACTTCAGTCTGAATGTTTAGATCTATAGATTTTGTTTACTGGGCCCATACTGAGTTACTATTTTGCATGTTGCTTTTTAAAATTAATAGTCTATCGTGAACATTTTCTTTATGTTATTAAATAGTTTCTCAAAGATCATTCTAAAAATTTGGTGCATATTTTTGCTAGTTTTTTGTTTTGTTTTGTTTTTGCTTTGAGACAGTGATTCACTCTGTTGCCCAGGCTGAAGTGCAGTGATACAATCACCCCTCACTGCAGCTTCAACCTCCCTGGGCTCAAGTGATCCTTCTACCTCAGTCTCCCGAGTACCTGGGACTACAGGCATATGCCACCATGCTCAGCTATTTTTTTTTTTTAAGAGATGGGGTTTAAACTCCTGGGCTTAAGTGATCCATCCTCTTCGGCCACCCCAAAGGCTGGGATTATAGGTGTGAGCTGCTGAGCCTGGCTGGCCCTATACTTTTTTCTATGCATTTGTAAGCTGTTGTTTTTTTTCTTTGAGACAGTGTTGCACTCTGTCACCTAGGCTGGAGTGCAATGACACAATCATAGCTCACTGCAGCCTAGACCTCCTGGGCTCAAGCCATTCCCCCACCTCAGCCTCTGGAGCAGCTTGAACTGCAAGCACCTGCTACTATGCCCAGCTAATTTTTTGGTAGAGATGAGGTTTTACAATGTTACCCAGGGTAGTCTTGAACTCCTAGACTCAAGGGATTCTCTCAAAGTGCTGGGATTTAAGGCATGACCCACTGCACCAGGCATCAGGCTAATTTAAAAAGTTTTTTTTAGAGACAATATATTGCTGTGTTTTTGAGGCTGTCCTCGAACTCCTGGACTCAAGCAATCCTCTTGCCTTGGCCTCCCAGTTTTGGGATTACAGTCATGAACCACTGCACCAGGGCTTAAAGTATTTTTTAACAACAAATCATACACAGCCATGACTTTCTTTTTTCATGTAACTTATATATGTATATCCTGTGATCGATAAACGTAGCTCAAGCTTTATTTTTTTATTTTTTTTTTTTTTTAGACATTATTTTTTCTTTTTTCTTTTTTTTTTTTTTTTTTTAGTAAAGATGGGGTTTCACCATGTTAGCCAGGCTGGTCTCAAACTCCTGGCCTCCAGTGATCTGCCTACCTTGGCCTCTCAATGTGCAGGGATTACAGGTGTGAGCCACAGGTTTTTAATGGTTGTTTAGCATTCCATTATGTGGACCCCTATTTATATATATAACTATTATTTTCCTTTGTTTTCTCTCTTTTTTTAGAGTCAGGGTCTCATACTGTTGCCCAGGATAGAGTACAGTGATTCAATCAGGGCTCCCTACAGCCTTCACCTTCTGGTCTTAAGCAATCTTCTCAAACCAGCCCCCTGAGTAGCTGAGACCACAGGCATGCACCATCACACCCAGCTGTTGCTGCTGCTTCTTATTTTGTAAGAATGAGGTCTCACTATGTTTTCCAGGCTGGTCTTAAACTCCTGGGCTCAAGCAGTTCTCCCGTCTTGGCCTCTCAAAGTGCTAGGGTTATAGGCATGAGCCACTGTGCCCAGCCTATTTTCCTTTCCTTGACATTTAGATCATTCCCAATTTTTTACTATTAATAAATCAACCTGCAGTGAGTTATTTTTGCATAAAAATGTTTGTGGGTATTTCTATTTTCTTAGGATGTATTCCTAAAAATCTACATTTTAAAAACATATCATTACTTCTTTATTGGGGGAACAAGATCTTTTCTTTTTGAAACAATAGTTTGATTGTTTCAATTAAACTATTAAGTTTCAATTAAACTTAAAGATTATTATTAAGTCTTTTTTTGTGTGTGATGGAGTCTCACTCTGTCTTCCAGGCTAGTGTGCAGTGGCATGATCTTGGCTTACTGCAACCTCTACCTCCCGGGTTCAGGTGATTCCCCTGCCTCAGCCTCCCTAGCAGCTGAGATTATAGGCTTCTGCCACCATGCCCAGCTAATTTTTGTATTTTTAGTAGAGATGGGGTTTCACCATGTTGGCCAGGCTAGTCTTGAACCCCTGACTTCAAGTGATCACCCCCCTGGCCTCCCAAAGTGCTGGGATTACAGGCATGAGCCACTGCACTGGCTATTAAGTCTTTTAAGAGAATCAAAACATGTCTTCAAACATGAACAATGGTGATGTAAACCAACAAGCCATGGGTTCTTTTTCTTTCTCTGTTGCAAAAACAAAATAATACAAAACAAAAGCAGATGAGAGACATTACTCCTTAATAGTTGACTGGGAATTTTGATTTGAAAAATTTTGAGAAATTTAATTTCTTAAGAATTACCTATTTTTAAGCAACATGCTTTTCTTAAAAGGCTTATAACTAAAATTGACAAACATTTATAGGAAAGGGAAGTGAAATTTGAACATCAACTGTGTTCCATAATGGTTATAAGGATTAGGAGGATAGAGATGAACTAGACATTGTTTCTACTTACAGGAAGCATTCAATTTAGTTGAGGAGACAAACAATAAACATAGACCAGTTGAACTTAAGAACAAAGCATGAAGTCATGACAGTCACAGTTATAGAACTGAGTAAACTGAGTGATAGGCTGTTTAGAGGAAGACTTATTGGAGGACATATTTTTGAGATATATTTTAATGTAATGGACAGTTGATGGAAAGAAAGTGGGAAGGTGAAAAGCAAAAATAACCAAATAGTTTTTAGGTTTTTGTTTTGTTGTTGTTGTTTTTGAGACAGTCTCACTCTGTTGCCCAGGCTGGAGTGTAGTTGTGTCATCTTGGCTCCCTGCAACCTCTGCCTCATGAGTTCAAAGGATTCTCATGCCTCAGTCACATAAGTAGCTGAGATTATAGGTGTGCACCACCATGCTTGGCTAATTTTTGTATTGAAACCCATGGGGAGACAGGGTTTCACCATGTTGACTGGACTGGCCTCAAATTCCTGGCCTCAAGTTGATAGCCACCCGCCTTGGCCTCCCAAAGTGCTGGGATTACAGGGGTGAGCCACCGTGCCCAGGCTACCAAACAGTATTGTGAGTTGGCTGAAGCAAGCCATCTGTGTTAGATAAGGGATTAATATAGCTTATACCTCCTGGAAAAGGACATTGTAATATGAAAAATACAATAGTTTGCTTTTCTCTTCCATATGGTTTCTCATGAAAGTAATAAATTTCACAGGAAGATATTGGCCACTTCAGATGTACAGAAGTTTTTCAGGAAACTTACTGTTTCTGACGAGAATATATTTGATATTGGATCTGAGAACAGATGTTGTTCAGAAAACATAAACAGCACAGTAGCACCTCAGTTATTTGACAGCTGCTTTCAAAGAGCTGTGAAATAATTGAGGTGCTATTGTGAAGCCGTTAAAATGTAAAGAGCACTTCATATTTTTAAAGGTTAACTTATTTGATAAGCGTACCTTAGTATTAGTAAACATACCACTTCAAAGTAACAAATGAAAGTATAATGCCTTGGTTAGAAATCCAAGTTCCCTTTGTAGCCAATAATTCTGTTATTTTTAATACCTTTAGGACACAGAGTCTGGCATCTAATAATTCAGTCATTTTGGATGGACTAAAAAGAAGACAGAATTTTCTGCAAAACTTTGAAGGCACAAAGAGTAGTCAACCACTCACATCTAATTCCTTACTACAACTAACTCCAGTCATAAATGTTTGATTTTCTTTTGGAAGCATTTTTTTTTTTTTGTGAAAAGGTACGGCATTACTACAGAATCTTTCAATCATATAAGAATTGAGTATATAAGCATTGTCTAAAGGCAAGCATATCTATGCTATTAACTACATCATGTATTTTGTTTTATTTACTGGCTTTTTTTCCTTTTTTTGGCATCTAAAGTCTTTTTGAAGCTTATTTTACTGTGAATTTATTGGGAGTATGTAGACTATTTTCAATTAAAAAGTGAAATTATTGGTCCCCTTCCAAGTAAGTTGTAATTAACTTGCATTTTTGTACATTAGTTTCTCAAATACATAGAATGCCAATTTACTTGCTGTAGTGAGTTGTTTTTTTTTAACCTACACTAGTATTGAGTTTTCAGGTATGTGGATCTCGCCAGATTTCAACACAAAATTCAGAAATAGCGTGTGCTGCAAGTAAGCAGTGTCTGTTGCAAGAAAACAGTGTCTGCTGCATGGTATCTATGCAACCCTAAGTCTTTGTCATTATCAAGAAAGAGTTTACATAAATGTGTTGGCTACTTTGCAATAAGAATTCATTTAATTTAATCATTGCTGCCCAGGTCTTCTCTTTGACCAGCTTGGACGTGAACAAATGGTTCCAAATGTGACTGACAGTGTCAGAAATTCCTGTGGCTGTACTACTGGTTCTTCCCTACATTTCAGGCCTTCTTTATAGATGGCAGGGAGAAGTCAGATGTGGAGATGGAAGGGAAGCAGAATGGTTACCAAATGACTTGGGAGTAAAAGGGAGGTTCTGAATGAGAGGTTTAGAGAAAGATGGAAGGAGTCTGGTAGACATTTAGCAATTCATTCTACATTTTGGTCCATTCCCACTCACGGTAAGACCTAGACTTTTTTCTCGCAAGCCTTTTCAGACCAAGTAGTGGAATGGTCAGTCTTCTTGGGTTTGGGGAACATGGAGCAGTCAAGACTGGTTTCAGCCTATCGAGTAGATGATGGTGCTGATTTATGGTTGAAGGAATGTTTTTTCTTTGTTTTTTGAGATGGAGTCTTTTTTTTTTTTTTGAGACGGAGTTTCACTCATGTTACCCAGGCTGGAGTGCAATGGCGTGATCTCGGCTCACCGCAACCTCTGCCTCCTGGGTTCAGGCAATTCTCCTGCCTCAGCCTCCTGAGTAGCTGGCATTACAGGCACGCGCCACCATGCCCGGCTAATTTTTTGTATTTTCAGTAGAGACGGGGTTTCACCATGTTGACCAGGATGGTCTCGATCTCTTGACCTCGTGATCCACCCGCCTCGGCCTCCCAAAGTGCTGGGATTACAGGCTTGAGCCACCGCGCCCGGCCGAGATGGAGTCTTGTACTGTCGCCTGGGCTGGAGTGCAATGGCGCAATCTCAGCTCACTGCAACCTCTGCCTCCCAAGTTCAAGCAATTCTCTTGCCTTAGCCTCCAGAGTAGCTGGGATTACAGGTGTGTGCCACCATGCCTGGCTAATTTTTTGTATTTTTAGTAGAGATGGGGTTTCACTGTGTTGGACAGGCTGGTCTTGGACTCCTGACCTCATGATCCGCTTACCCCAGCCTCCCAAAGTGCTGGGATTACAGGGGAGAGCCACCGCACCCAGCCAGAGGGAATGTTTTTTTCTAAGAGGTTTCTAAGGATTGTCAAGGCCTTAGATCTCAGAAACGATTGAATAATTGGAGAGTGTCTTTCTGACTCTCACCATACTGACAGCAATGAAGTCCAGAGAGACGGCCAACACTGGAGACTTCATGCAGTCTCTGTGGAAGTGCAAATCACATTCGCTGCTCCATTTTGCAGTGGTCAGACCACTCACTCTTGACTTTTCAGTGGATCCCAACTGACGTACCACTACATTCTGAGAAGATTGTTGTCACAAAGACAGTGTAAACCCTGCTCCAAGTACCAAGAAACGTGGGTAATCTGGTACAGAAAAGACTTGTAGGGGGAGTAGAGGTGAGAGTATTGTTTTAGGGGGTCTTACAGCATGGAATCAGCACCAGTGAATGGAAATTAAGGGAAAGATTTTAACAATGAAAAAAAAATTTTCTTTTTGAGATGGGGTCTCTGTCACCCAGGCTGGAATGCAGTGTGGTGATCACAGCATACTGCAGCCTTGCCCTCCTTGACTCAAGTGATCCTCCTACCTTAGCCTCCTGAGTAGCTGGGACTATAGATGTAAGCCACCAGGCTTGGCTAATTTTATTTTTTGTAGAGACAGGATCTCATTGTGTTACCCAGGCTGGTCTTGAACTCCTGTCCTCAAGCAATCATCCTGCCTGGGCCTCCCAAGGTGCTGGGATTACAGGTGTGAGCCACTGTGCCTGGTAGAATTTTCTTTTTTTTGAGACAGTCTCGCTGTTGCCAGGCTAGAGTGCAGTGGCATGATCTCAGCTTACTGCAACCTCCGCCCCCTCTCCCCGGTTCAAGCGATGCTCCTGCCTTAGCCTCCTGAGTAGCTGGGACTACAGGTGCATGTCACCATGCCCAGCTAATTTTTTTATTTTTATTAGAGACGGGTTTTCACCACGTTGGCCAGTATGGTCTCGATCTCTTGACCTCGTGTTCTGCCTGCCTCAGCCTCCTAAAGTACTGGGATTACAGGCGTGAAAGAATTTTCTATTAGACAAAGCTATCTGAAGATGAAGTAAGCAGCTTTGGAAAAGAATGAATTTCCTATTGTTTAGGGCATTCAAGCAGAGATTTGGTGATCCCTTTACTAATATGTTACAATTTCTAGAATTTAGCTTAACTGGTTGGCTGAACTATATAATTTTGAAGAATCCTTCCAACTGTAAGGTTTTTTTGGTGGGGTTTTTTTTTTGAGATGGGGTTTTGCCATGTTGCCCAGGCTGGTCTCGAACTCCTGGGCTCAAGCGATCCACCCACCTTGGCTTCCCAAAGTGCTGAGATTACAGGTGTGAGCCACTGTGCATGGTCCCAACTGTAAGATTTCATACTTCTAAGGTTTAGTGAGGCTCATGTGAAATATTGAACTGATGCAAGATTCTTGAGTATTATTTCCAGCCCTCTATCTCTGGACCTATCCCTGACAACCCTTGGAAAAAGTTGTCAACCGACAACTGTTTCAT
>NW_016107530.1:3376051-3382464 GCF_001604975.1 Cebus imitator | reverse complement strand
AGACGAAGTCTTGCTCTGTTGCCTAGGCTAGAGTGCAGTGGCACGATCTCAGCTCACTGCAACCTCTGCCTCCCAGGTTCAAATGATTCTTCTGTCTCAGCCTCCCGAGTAGTGGGATTACAGGCACCTGCCACCATGCCTGGCTAATTTTTTGGGATTTTTTTTTGTATTTTTAGTAGAGATGGAGTTTCACTATCTTGGCCAGGCTGGTCTCGAACTCCTGATCTCGTGATCCACCTGCCTTGGCCTCCCAAAGTGATAATTTTTGTACTTTTTTTTTTTTTGAGACGGAGTTTCACTCTTGTTACCCAGGCTGGAGTGCAATGGCGCGATCTCGGCTCACCGCAACCTCCGCCTCCTGGGTTCAGGCAATTCTCCTGCCTCAGCCTCCTGAGTAGCTGGGACTACAGGCACGCACCACCATGCCCAGCTAATTTTTTGTATTTTCAGTAGAGACGGGGTTTCACCATGTTGGCCAGGATGGTCTCCATCTCTTGACCTCGTGATCCACCTGCCTTGGCCTCCCAAAGTGCTGGGATTACAGGCTTGAGCCACCGTGCCCGGCCCAATTTTTGTACTTTTAATAGAGATGGGGTTTTGCCATGTTGGCCAGGCTGGTCTTGAACTCCTGACCTCAGGTGATCCACCAACCTCAGCCTCCCAAAGTGCTCACAGGTGTGAGCCACTGCGCCTGGCCCCAAATCTTTTTTCATGTAGTGATGCGCGTGTGCGCATGCAAACACACACAGACACACACACACACACACACACACACACACACCCCAAACCAAAATGTCAAGTCTATGAGGAATAGCAATGAAAAGAGCCTGTAGAAGGGAAAAGATTGGGAACCATGGCATTTTGAGTATCTACAGCTGCCTAAAGCTTTTTGGGTGTTGGGAAAACAGGCTATTGCTTAACAGTGGTAGGGAAGAGAGATATGAGTGTCATGAAATAAGAATGGGGACATCAAAGACAAAGTCATGATTAGTTTGCTGGTGCCTTACAGAACTTTCTCCCCTTTGAAACCTTAGTAACATTTTTTTCCTCTTTAAGCAGAAGCAGTTTCCAAATGTTACTTGGGTAATGGTGCCCTCTTCTGGGATAACTGATGTGACTCTGAAACCCTCTCCTACCACTTGGTTCAAAACATCTAGAAAGTAACTGACTAAAGAAACAATGAGACCAAAGGTTAAGCACCGAAAACATCATTTAAAGGTTTGAATTAGGAACTAGATACATGCATAAATATACATAAGATAAATGTGCTCAAAGATGTCTCCTTTCCAATGCTGTCAAAACCTCAAGCTGATGTAGGCACTTCTGTACCTCATTTCCATGGTGCTGTTGTGTCAGTGGATCCAATTTCCTGCGCTGTCAGCATTACTCTCCTCACTTTACTAGCACAGTTTTTTTTTTTTTTTTTTTTGAGACGGAGTTTCACTCTTGTTACCCAGGCTGGAGTGCAATGGCGTGATCTCGGCTCACCGCAACCTCCGCCTCCTGGGTTCAGGCAATTCTCCTGCCTCAGCCTCCTGAGTAGCTGGGACTACAGGCACGCGCCACCATGCCCAGCTAATTTTTTGTAGTTTTGGTAGAGACGGGGTTTCACCATGTTGACCAGGATGGTCTTGATCTCTTGACCTCGTGATCCACCCGCCTCAGCCTCCCAAAGTGCTGGGATTACAGGCTTGAGCCACCGCGCCCGGCCTACTAGCACAGTTTTAAAATTGACTTGGTTTAGGTCCCATGGCAATGGGAAGAATACCTTCTTCTTTTCTCCTATTATCTTTGCCTTTAGTTTCTTTCTGCTTTTCCTTTTCAACACTCATTATGTGCCCTCAGTGTGTCCTAAATCAGTTTTTAACTGCCCCTTAAACTATTTCCATGTCACAGCATTTAAAAATGATGGTTCATGACAAAGCTGCTGCAGATAAAGAAAAACGGTTCAATTCCTCTTGTAACATAAGATTGATGTGCAGATGCAAAAAGGTTATTTGATGGCTTTTACCTTCAACTGTCTAACTTCGGAGTAAAAATAATGTAGCCCTATAGTTCTAAAAAGATTAGAGAGAAGCAAGTCTGGAAATAGTCATCTTGTTTTTATATATTAATGGTCAGTTTAAATAAGCTAACGCTAAGGGCAAGGGAAATCTTTATAGGACCTTGTAACAAGGAGTAGCAGATGAAGCATCCAACTCTTAAAGTTTTGTAAAAGAAAGTATATCGGTGACTCTGGTAAAATGTTTGGAAAATACAGATATTCTAGTAAGATTATATCTTGAATTATTGTGCATTTTAATTATTCATGCACAGTATGCTTCCCCCAACCCCAGATCTCATTATCAGACACTATTTCTTGAGATTTACAGAGGGAGCAAATATGAAGACAGTTCTCCATTCCTGCATCCCATTCCCAAGTTTTCTAGTTGAGGCAAAATGATATCCCCAGAGAACACATGTGTAATGTGGTACACATATTTTTTTTCATCTAAGTCACTCCTTGGCCAAATTACTGACACATCAGTTTATACTTGTCCTTTCCACCTGACACAGACACAGACAGCAGCCAGAGATTTGGTTCAGCAAATTTGGGGCTTAGAAAGGCAGAGTTTGTAGTGCTGGGAGTCACAGGTCATTCTAAAACACTACTATACTTGTTAGTCACTTGAATAGGGAGATTTAAACAGTCTACTCCTTTGTTTTTCAGACCTGTTCTTAGGACCTCTGACATACAAATGAATCCCAAAGACTGCCCAGGAGCTCGACTTTTACTTCGTCTGTTATTAAACTTCAATCACAATAACATCTGTTTCTTTTATCCCAATTTTACGTGCGACATTCTTAGCCATATCTACACTGTGTTTTTATGCACATCGTCATACCCTGTTGTAGGGCTATAAAGACCTTACTGTGGTAGAATTGGGAGTGGACTGAGGGATTAGGACAAAAGGATGTAGAAAACTGCAGATCTAGAGATGCATAGCTATTCTCATAGCCTAGGAAGAGAGGTGCATTTCTCTGTCATCAACAGATGAACACTCCTTGTGTTCGTAAGTACTGAATCCATAAAGTTATATAAAAACATATAGCCCTTGCCTTCAGGCCAAGCCATAATTATGCAGAACGCTTGAAGTAATCACAGATTTAACATTTGTGGTTCCAGCTATTCAGGACCAATTCCCAAACTCCACGACATGTAACAATTTGTAATTTTGCTAAGACACAGTTTGATGCTTAGGTTGTAAGACTGGTGTGCTAGACATTATCAAGTGGTTTATGAGAGTAGCCCTGTGTCTCCATTGGGTAAAGTAGCTGGATCGAAAGGATCATGAAGAGATAAAGAAATGGCTTTGAGAAGCCAACTAGTCACGGTGATAGTAAGCAAAGGTATACAAACACTAAGGAAGAAGTTACCCTTTGTATTGTCAAAGGTTTCAGTTTTGTGTAAGGTTGTGATTCACGGGCAGCTAATCCCCATCGGTAAAATTAAATCCTTTTTTTATTCACTGCAAATAGATAAATCTGTCGAAGACACTTTGGCTCTTGTCACTAGCAGAAAATGTGAGGTTTCTTCAGGTTTTTCCTATTCCTTGTTTCATGGGCGCATCTTCCCCCAAACACTGCAAAACTCAAGTTTTCAGATTCATGTAGCAGAGAAAGCAGTGATCTCGGCTTCAGGAGCTAAATTCTCTAGTTCTGACCGTGCCACTAACAGACCGTGTGACTTCAGCCAAGTACATTCCTTTCTCCCGTTTCGTTTCCTCTAGGTCAAAGGCAGAGCCATGAGAAGGATCACAACCAGGGAGCAACTTCATGGTTAAAACCTAAGACTTCAGGGACGGACGTTTGTCTGTTCCCGGCGACACCTCGGGCCCATCTGGCCCACCCCACACAGCGCAAAGCCCCCTCCACTGACGCCAGGCCTGTGGCCTCGCGCAAACCCGTTGGTCGTTAACACCTCCCCCGAAATGGGCGGGGCGGAGGGCTTCAGCTTCCGGCGGCAAATGGCGAGGCGGCGCGTGGCGTTGCCCACTGGCCTCAGCACGGGCCTGCTCACGCACGCATCCGCCCGCCGCGCGAGAGGCCCTGTCCGCCGCCGTTGAAGGGCTTCCCAGCCCTAGCAGTGCATACTGTGAAGCCCCCAAAAGGCTCTGCGGGGCCGAGGAGACTAGTTAGGTGTGGGGGAGGGGGAAGAGAATCCGAACTATTTATGCTAATTAGCGCGTGCTTCCTTTATGGAGATTGGCCAGGATTTTACTCTAGTAACCAATCACTTAATAACAAGGGTGGGCTGGTCGAGATCTCTCGCACTCATTGGTTGAGAGGCTTGAGCGCAATGGAAGGACTTAAACTGAGAGTATCCGGGATTATTTTTCCCCGCCGTGCGGTGCGTGTCCCGGAAATGACGCACGGCCAAGGCCGGGCGGCCGCCCTGCCCTCGCTTCCTTTCACGTTGTCGCTGCCCGTAGGTGGTTGTGGTCACTGTGCCCGGAGGGAGGCGGCGGTGGCCAGTAATGCCTGGGAAACTCCTCTGGGGGGACATTATGGAGCTGGAAGCACCCTTGGAGGAGTCCGAGAGCCAGAAGAAGGAGAGGCAAAAGGTGCGCTGAGCATGGGCCGCGCCTCCTTTTGGGCTGCGCCGGCTTGGGCGGGGAGGGGAACTGTCTGTCCCTGATAATGGCCTGTCAGAACCGGGCCGGAGCATCCGAGGGCCTCCCTTCGCGCCGCCCTCGGCCCTCTGAGGTCGCTCAGGGACCGTTTCCACCTCCACACTCCTGACCTGGAGAAAGATGGCCCTGGGCTTTGGGCCACCCCCAGCATGGCCCCTCAGGCCTTCCCGTTGGCGCCTGAATCTCAGAGATGGGCTGACTCAAGCTCCCATCACCGTGGAATCTGTTCTCTCCTTTCTTAAGCAGCGACGCCTGTCATCTTGTTCTCATTGGCCCATCTTAGAAGATGATTAAGAAAAAATGATTGCCTTGAATATTTGTTGCTTCTCTGTCACCCTGTCCTCTGTGCAAGAATCCTGGGGAAAGCAATCTTAGGTTTACAAATCTCAATAATTAGTCTATAGAGGGTTAAGGAAAAGTGTCACAGTGAGCCTTGCCAGGATTTGTCAGTGCTGGAGATCGTGTGGGTTGCATTATTAATAGCCTTTACTGTCAGTATTTTCATTCAATCCGCAGGTATTTATTGAACCTAATTTGTACCATACTCTTTGCTGAGCACCAAGGAGCTTAAACTAAATAAGTAAAGAAATGGTCCCTGCCCTCAAGGAGCCTGTAGAGGAGGAGTTATAGAATCTTTCCTCCTCCCATCCCCTTGCCCTCCAAAAAAAAAAAAAAAAAGGAAAAGGAAAAAAACATCCTGAAACACTCAGAGGATCACAAAGTTCTGAAAAATGCACAGGTAAAATTTTTACTGGAGACATTTGACCTGGAAAAAAGAAATCAGCTGAAGAGGCTAAGGTGGCAGTATTCGAAGGCTGACATTCAACAAAAGAATGAGACTTACTTTGTATAGCCTTAGAAAGCAGAATCTACCCCTCTGACCTTATCACTAAGGTAAACTTGCCATTCCAGCTAATCACTTTTCTTTTATTGTGGTAAAATACACATAACGTTTATTATTTTAACCATTTTTAAATATATAGTTCTGTGATATTAAGTATATTTACATCGTTTTACAGCTGTCATCACCATCCATCTCCAGAACTTTTCATTGTCCCAGGCTGAAACTGTGCCCATTGAACACTCACTTCTCATTCTTGTCTCCTTCCACTCCCAGCAACCACCATTCTACTCTCTAAATTTGACTACTGAAGGTACCTAGAGTGTAAGCAGAAAACTGAGCAGTTATTTTAAAAAAAGGCTCCTTTTGAAATTCTTGTCTTTTGCATCCAAATCCTATCCACCTGTCAAGGTCTGGTTTATGTCTTTTCTAACAAATCCAGTGTGTAGTAGTCTTATTACTCTTTGAAATCTTGTTTCAATGGCTGTCTTTATCGTTTGATTGACATTCATTATTCACTTGTTTGGAAAATTAGTTCATTTTTTCTGTATGTATCCCACGTTATTTCCCAAAAGTTTTTGAGGAAAATGTCCAATTTTTTGTCCATCCTTATTTTTCACTATAATTCTTGTAAATTGATGACTTTCACATTGTAAATTCTCCAGAAATACTTGTTGACTGCCATGTAACTATGAAAGATAACCAGAGATTTGGAAATGGAGTGGCCAACATGGTGAAACGCTGTCTCTACTGAAAATACAAAAATTAGGCCGGGCGCGGTGGCTCAAACCTGTAATCCCAGCACTTTGGGAGGCCGAGGCGGGTGGATCACGAGGTCAAGAGATCGAGACCATCCTGGTCAACAAGGTGAAACCCCGTCTCTACTAAAAATACAAAAA
>NW_016107530.1:3371091-3375911 GCF_001604975.1 Cebus imitator | reverse complement strand
AAAAAAAAAAAAAAAGAAAAAGAAAATACAAAAATTAGCTGGGCATGGTGGCGGATACCTGTAATCCCAGCTACTCGGGGTCCTAAGGCAGGAGAATCGCTGAGCCTGGGAGGTGGAAGTTGCAGTGAGCTGAAATCATGCCATTGTACTCCAGCCTGGGTGACAAGAGTGGAACCCTGTCTCGAAAAAAACCCAAAAAACAAACAAACAAATTAGCCAGACGTGGTAGTGGGGCTACAGTGAACCGTGATTGAGCCATTGCAGTCCAGCCTGGGAGATGGAGTAAGACCCTGTCTCAAAAAAAACAAAGTAAAATGAATAGTGGTCTGGTATTGAGATGAAGGTAACTTTGCTTTGGATATGCAGAGATATGGAGCTTGCCCTTATGTTGTTAGAATTGGAATGTAGGCCAGGAAGGGAGTCTAGAAGTATGTGTTGAGCCCTTAGTACTTACAGTAATAAGTGAACATAGAGAACAGATACTCAAGGAGCATCCACTGGAGGAGGAAGGAGAGAAACCATTGAAGAAGATATGTGTTAGAGGTAAGAAGGGAGTATAAAGTCTAACTGAAACCAAGGCAATGGAGAGTGTCAACAAGCATTGTGGGTCCAAAGTGGAATAATGTATTAATTATCGTGAGATGTTACTGGGCTTGGACTGAGAAGCCTCACTTTGCCTTGCTTCAACTTCTCCCTGAAGTGCAGGACCTAGGAGCAATTCAAACCCCAAGGCTGACTCAATAAATAATCTTGTTTTTCTGTAGAACCTATTGGTTTGGAAAGATGTGGGCTAGTGCAGTTAACTGCAGATCAGATGGTGTAATGTGTAACTGCAAAGTATTTTCACACATGTTGTTCAATTCTTACAGCAATTCCAATTTTATGGATGAGGAAATTGTATGTGAAAGAACTCTAAAAGTTGTGTAAGTTACGGTGAACATTTTGGTGGTGGTAGTTTTTACTGTCACTAATCACTATTTTGAACATTTGATGGGGTAATCATTTTTTTGAGAATGGCTGGGATTACAGGCATGTGCCACCATGCCTGACTAATTTTTGTGTTTTTAGTAGAGACAGGGTTTCACCCTGTTGGTCGGGTTGGTCTCGAACTCCTGACCTCAGGTCATCTACCTGCCTCAGACTCCCAAAGTGCTGGGATTACAGGCATGAGCCACTGCGGCTAGCCACCAGACTGAAGTTCTAAATTCTCAAATCATTTCTTAAGTTCTGTAAATATCACAACACTGGCCATTAGTTTGGCATTTTAAAATTGATGATGCAGAATAGTGCTTTTTAATTTTTAAAAATTCTGTTAACTAAATTTAAAAAGTAAAAACAAAAAACTCCAAGATTACTGTCCTTCCATGGAAGTATAACAATTGGATTTTTATATTAATTATATAGTTTGTTTTGTTTTCCTTTAATGTGTGAATTATCAAAGTGCAGGGAGGAAGCATAATGTGAAAAGAGAACGGGCAGGCAGTGTTGATTCAATTTCTAGTACTTAGAGTTGCAGGAAATCCCACATGTGGATCTTTGGCAAGTTCCTTAATCTCTTAGAATTTCTGTTTACTTGTGTATAAAATGGCAAAGGTGGCCAGGCACGGTGGCTCATGCCTGTAATCCCAGCACTTTGGGAGGCCAAGGCAGATGGATCACCTGAGGTCAGTAATTCGAGACCAGTCTGGCCAACAGGGTGAAACCTTGTTTCTACTAAAAACACAAAAGTTAGCTGGGCGTGGTGTTGCATGCCTGTAGTCCCAGCTCCTCAGGAGGCTGAGGCAGGAGAATCGCTTGAACCTGGGAGGTACAAGTTACTGTGAGCCAAGATTGCACGACTGCACTCCAGCCTGTGTGACAGAGCAAGACTCCATCTCAAAAATAAATAAATAAAATGGCAAAGGTAATACAGGTTCACTATCCCTTATCCAAAATCCTTGGAACTAGTTGTGTTTTAGAATTCAGAATTCAGGGAGTTTTAGAAGGGTAACATCCCAGTAGGGTTTGGGGCCCAAAACCTGTAATCAAACACCTTAATATTAAATATATTAAATTGAATAGTCATACTAGTGGGATAAATAAAGACTAAAGAGCCTCACAGTAGTTCAAGTTGAATTTTGCCATCAAATGAGTTCAGGTAAGGTTTTGCCTCCAAATAAGTTACAAAAAAACTTTCGGTTTTCAGAGCTTTATGGATATCGCAATTTCGGATAAGGGATTATGGACCTGTACTTCCCTTATAGGGTAATGAAGATTTAAACAAGATAAGCTGAAAACACATTACACAGTGCTGGGTAGGTATTCAATAAGTATTAATTTTTTTCTCTTGGAAATGTTGGAAGTTTTTGTTTGTTTAGTAATTTATAATTCTGGGGTTGTCTTTGTTTTCCTGAGAAGAAAATGTTTTAATTTTCCTTAAATCTTATGGTGGGATTAGAGAGGGGATAGAGGCTGAGTCTTGAGAATGCTAGGAATGGGATGAGAAAGATAGCAACAGGTGACGCTTAGAGCTTGGCAACAGTAACCAGGCTGGATTTCCACCAGGTAGGTTTTCAAAATAACTGTAGATTGAGATGAACTGGTGGGAGAGTCATACTCTAACTTCTCTAGAGTCTTAAAAGGAAACCTCTGACCGTCTTGTCACTGCTTCTTTGTTTGTTCACAGAGTGACAGAAGGAAGTCAAGGCACCATTATGATTCAGATGAGAAATCAGAAACAAGAGAAAATGGTGTTACAGATGACCTGGATGCTCCCAAGGCCAAAAAAACTAAAATGAAAGAGAAGCTAAATGGAGACACTGAAGAAGGATTTAACAGACTTTCAGATGAATTCTCTAAATCTCATAAGTCAAGAAGAAAAGATCTACCAAATGGAGATATTGATGAATATGAAAAAAAATCAAAGCGAGTATCATCCTTAGATAGTTCTACTCATAAATCAAGTGATAATAAACTAGAGGAGGTATGGATGCTTTTTATTTTACATTCGACACTATCCTTGAAATACAGGTAGATTTGATTTTTTTTTTTTTTTTTTGAGACGAAGTTTCGTTCTTGTTACCCAAGCTGGAGCGCAATGGCACAATCTCAGCGCACCGCAACCTCCGCCTCCTGGGTTCAGGCAATTCTCCTGCCTCAGCCTCCTGAGTAGCTGGGATTACCGGCACGCGCCACCATGCCCAGCTAATTTTTTGTATTTTTAGTAGAGACGGGGTTTCACCTTGTTGACCAGGATGGTCTCGATCTCTTGACCTCACGATCCACCCACTTTGGCCTCCCAAAGTGCTGGGATTATAGGCGTGAGCCACCGCGCCCGGTGATTTTATTTTTTTAAGGCTAATTAGAATTGATTCTATAACATTTCTTGCTTAGTGTCTAGTATTCTCAGTTGGACTAGAGAGTCTGTCCAGGTGAGCCTTTTTTCCTTTGGCCCTTATTTATTTCATTGTATGGCCTTTCTCTTGGGGCAAGGTGGGATAAATGGTCAAATTTAAACCTTTCCTGTACATTTGGGTTCCTAAAGTTATTCTGAATTGCTCAGTGGTCACCTATTTGCATTTTTTTCTTTCTTTTTTTTTTTGAGTCAGAGTCTCGCTCTGTCACCCAGGCTAGAGTGCAGTGGCACAATTTTGGCTCATGGCAACCTCCTTCTCCTGGGTTCAATTCAAGTGATTCTCCTGCCTCAGCCTCCTGAGTAGCTGGGATTACAGGCACGCGCCACCACGCCTGGCTAATTTCTATATTTTTAGTAGAGACAGGGTTTCACCATATTATCCAGGCTGGTCTCAAACTCCTGACCAAAGCTGCTGTGATTACAGACGTGAGCTACTGCACCTGGCTGATAATAATTCTTTATATTCTTTATAATAATTGCTGATATTCACATACATTTGAACTTAATGCATAACCTTTGGGGAGCATTGGGAGAAGATGTTGAATCCTTATGGAGTTTTTTTTTCTTATTTGTGAATTTGCTGTTTGGCAGAAGCACAAATGTTTATTGATCTAAATAAGTTCCTATAAGTCTGTATTGCTAGCAGTGGAATTTATGGGTTGCTTCTTGCTCTGTTGAGATTTTGCCTGGTAAAATCTGTATTATAATAGGTTTAATTGTTTATTATTTTGTTTAGATCACATGAGAGTTTAGGAATTCTGCTTAAAGGAATTTATCCTAAGGAGATGACCAAGAGGTGTGCAAAGCTGTATGAATAAGTACTTTTATCACAGTAATATTGTTGATAATAGCAAAATATTTAAATATCCTAAATGTCTGATAGTAGACAACTGGTTTAGAAAAAACATACTATAGCTATGTAATAGAATACCGCTATCCCAAAGGGTAAACAATAGAGAAGGTAGTCATTTATCTTGTTAAAAGAAAAAAATAGGCCAGGTGCGGTGGCTCACGCCTGTAATCCCACCACTTTGGCTGGCTGAGGCGGGTGGATCATTTGTGGTGAGGAGTTCAAGACCAGCCTGACCAACGTGATGAAACCTCATCTCTACTAAATACAAAAAATTAGCTGGACGTGGTGGTGCATGCCTGTAGTCCCAGCCACTTGGAAGGCTGAGGCAAGAGAATCGCTTGAACCTGGGAAGCAGAGGTTGCAGTGAGCCAAGATCGCACTTTGCACTCCAGCCTGGGCAACAAGAGCGAAAGTCTGTCTTAAAAAAAGGAACAAAAAAAAAGATTATAAAATGGTATATCTAATGTGATTTTATTTCTGTTCTAAAATTTTTATGTGCATAGATTGAGGATTGGAGGAGTATGTTTCAAATGTGGCTTTAGCTGAGTGGATTATAAATTTTTAAATTTGTTT
>NW_016107530.1:3364262-3370772 GCF_001604975.1 Cebus imitator | reverse complement strand
TTTTGAGAAAGGGTCTCACTCTATTGCCTAGAATGGAGTACAGTGGTGTGATCATGGCTCACTGCAGCCTCATCCTCCCTGAGCTCGGGTGATCCTCTCACCTCAGCCTCCTGAGTAGGTGGGACTATAGGTACATACCACCACACCCGGCTAATTTGTGTATTTTTAGGAGAGATGGTGTCTCCCTATGTTGCGCAGACAGGTCTTGAACTCCTGGCCTCAAGTGATCTACTAGCCTTGGCCTCCCAGAGTTCTGGGATTACAGACATAAGCTACTGGGCTCGACCAGTTTCAAAAGTTTCTACAGTGATAGTATATTATATTATTTATTTAGTTAGTTTGTTTTTTATAGAGATGGGGTCTCACTGTGTTGCCCAGGCTAATCTTGAACTCCTGGGCTTAAGTGATCCTACCACCTTGGCCTCCCAAAGTGTTGGGGTTACAGGCTTGAGCCACTGCATCTGGCCAACAGTGTATAATTTTTGTAATTTTTTTTTTCAGACAGTCTCACTGTCACCCATGCTAGAGTGCTGTGGTACGATCTCCACTCACTACAACCTCCACCTTCTGAGTTCAAACAATTCTCCTGCCTCAGCCTCCCAAGTAGCTGAGATTACAGCCACCCACCATGATGCCCAGCTACTTTCTGTGTTTTACATTTCTCATTGTGTAATTTTTTTTGGCTTAGTTTATAGGCTTATGTTAATTTTATAATTTTGTCTATATCTGTAAGTATGATTTAGATTAATAAATAGCCTTTTTGGCTGGGCATGGTGGCTCATGCTTATAATCCCAGCAGTTTTGGAGGACAAGGCAGGAGGATCTCTCTCTCTCTTTGTTTTTAAATGAGATGGAGTTGCAATCTTGTTGCCCAGGCTGGAGTGCAATGGTGTGATCTTGGCTCACCACAACCTCCACCTCCCAGGTTAAAGCAATTCTCCTGCTTCAGCCTTCTGAGTAGCTAGGATTACAGGCATGTGCCACCCTGACCAGCTAATTTGTTGTATTTTTAGTAGAGAGACGAGGTTTCTCCATGTTGGTCAGGCTGGTCTCCAACTCCTGACCTCAGGTAGTGTGCCTGCCTTGGCCTCCCAAAGTGCTGGAATTATAGGTGTGAACCACTGTGCCCGGCCGGGAGGATCTCTTGAGGCCAGGAGTTTGAGACCAGCCTGGGTAACATAGTGAGACCAGTCTGGGTAACATATCTTGTCTCTACAAAAGATTTAAAAAAGTAGGTGAGTGTGGTGGCATGCACCTGTGGTCCCAGCTACTTGGGAGGCTGAGGTGGGAAGGATTTCAGCCCGGAAGTTGAGGTGACAGTGAGCTATGATGCTGCCGCTGCACTCCAACCTGGGCAACAGAGTGGGACCCTGTCTGAAAAAAAAAGCCTGGCGTGGTAGCTCATGCCTGTAATCCTAGCACTTTGGGAGTCCGAAGCTGAGGCCAGCAGATCACCTGAGGTCGGGAGTTCAAGACTAGTCTGGCCAACATGGTGAAACCTCATCTCTTCTAAAATACAAAAATTAGTTGGGCATGATGGTGGGTACCCATAATCCTAGCTACTTGGAAGACTGAGATGGGAGAATTGCTTGAACCTAGGAGACAGTGGTTGCAGTGAGCCGAGATCATGCCACTGCCCTTCAGCCTGGGTGACAGAGCAAGATTCCGTCTAAAAGAGTGTGCCACTATTTTTTTTTTTTTTTTTTTGGATACAGAGTCTTACTCCTTACTCTGTTGCCAGGCTGGAGTACAGTGGCGCGATCTTGGCTCACTGCAACCTCTGCCTCCCGGGTTCAAGGGATTCTCCTGTCTTAGCCTCCCAAGTAGCTGGGACTATAGGTGCGCACCACCACGCCCAGCTAATTTTTGTATTTTTAGTAGAGGCAAGGTTTTACCATGTTGGCCAGGCTGGTCTCAAATTCCTGACCTTGTGATCTGCCTACCTCAGCCTCCCAAAGTGCTGGGATTACAGGCGTGAGCCACTGCGCCCAGCCAGTGTCCCACTAATTTTCCTTGTAAGTTAATTTAAGTTAATCTGTACAGTTTTTGCAAGTACTAACTAAAGTTGATTTGTTTGTTTAGCAAAATTAAAAATGTAAATGAGAAAGAGTTTAATATAAATTATATTATTTAGGACATTGATTTCATTTTTACAGACCTTAACACGTGAACAGAAAGAAGGAGCCTTCTCCAATTTCCCTATTTCTGAAGAGACTATAAAGCTTCTGAAAGGTATGCAGTTTTGGTTTTTTTTTTTTTTTTTTTTTTTTTGCGTTGTTTGTTTGTTTGTTTTTGAGACAGAGTCTTACTCTGTCACCCAAGTTGTAGTGCAGTGGCGCAATCTTGGCTCACTGCAACCTCTGCCTCCCAGGTTCAAGGAATTCTGCTGCCTCAGCCTCCTGAGTAGCTGGAATTATAGGCATGTGTCACCACACCCAGCTAATTTTTGTATTTTTAGTAGAGACAGGGTTTCACCATATTGGCCAGGCTAGTCTTAAACTCCTGACCTCATGATCCACCTGCCTCGGTCTCCCAAAGTGCTGGGATTACAGGCGTGAGCCACTGTGCCCGGCCTATTGTCATTTTCAAATGAATGTATTTTTTCCTAATGCTAGCCTTAAAGAAATATTTTAATGGAATCTCATTTTACAGGTCGAGGGGTAACATACCTCTTTCCTATTCAAGTTAAGACTTTTGGTCCTGTATATGAAGGAAAAGATTTAATAGCTCAAGCACGGACAGGAACAGGAAAGACATTCTCTTTTGCCATTCCCTTGATTGAAAGACTACAAAGAAATCAAGAAACAATTAAAAAAAGCCGCTCACCAAAGGTAATCATTATAGGGAGTAAGAGCTTTAAATGTTAACGTAACGGAAAGGGAAAGAAAGAGTTACACTTTTCTTTAGTCTTTATTCTTTCTTTAGTCTTTAAGATTTTCTATAGTCTTAAGTTACTAGTACCCCCAAGATAGAAAAGTAGAGCTGTGGCATAAAGCAAAAATATGTTATTTTTCACAAAAAGAAATCTCAAGAGAAGTTGAAGTGAAGTACTTATTGCATATGAATGTGATATGCGTGGATCCATAGATGTCTTTGATAATTTTATGTATTATAAAGCCAGTAAATCTTATTTACAGTTTAAATATTTAGTTGACTCTTTTCTTTTTTTTTTTTTTTTTGAGACAAGAGTTTCGCTCCCGTTGCCCAGGCTGGAGTGCAGTGGTGCAATCTTGGCTCACTGCAACCTCCGCCTCCTGGGTTCAAGTGATCCTCCTGGCTCAGCTTCCCAAATAGCTGGGATTACAGCTATTACACCCATTATCATGCCCAGCTAATTTTTGTATTTTCAGTAGAGACAGGTTTTTACTATGTTGGCCAAGCTGGTCTTGAACTCCTGACCTCAGGTGATCTGCCTGCCTTGGCCTCCCAAAGTGCTGGGATTACAGGCGTGAGCCACCCCACCCAGCCTACTTGACCGTTCTCTTTTTTCCGTCCTGACTTTTGCTTTTAAACAAGTGAATTTTCTAAAGAGACATTCATTTATTTGTCATTCGGTAAATGTTCAGTATCATTTATTTCAGTGTTGACTTTTTTTCCCTTTAGTATAGAAAGCTTCATGAATTTTCGTGTCATCCTTGTGCAGGGGTCATGCTAATCTCTGTGACATTCCAATTTTAGTGTATGTGCTGCTGAAGTGAGCACACACAGATGGACTTTTTAAGAAGAGTATTATAGAAATTATATTGCTAGTTCATATATTATTGGAGTACTAGACATCTGTCTTATTTTATAAATGTAAAATCAACCAACAGAGGAGACTAGTAAAATATAAGCCTAAAATTTGACCTAAAAAGCAAAGCTGTGTATACTTAAGGATTGTAAAAATGAAGAAAAATACTGTCATCATCATATGAACACCTGAATGACTAAAAGTAATTTGTTCTTTCTAAGGCTTCTGAGTGGTATTATAAGAGCAAATTAACATACATAAATATAATTAAATCATAATCGTCTTGGATCAGCTATGCTGACTTACAGGATAAATGGATAAATCTTTTTGGAGAGTTACGTTTTTGGGGTGAAATTAGGAAAAGACTGAAATAGGACATAATTTCAACACTGCTTTTTTTTTTTTTTTTTAAGAGACAGGGTCTTACCCTGTTGCCCAGGATGGAGTACAGCAGGGTGATCATGGCTCACTGTAACTATGAACTCCTGGGCTCAAGCAATTCTCTCCTCCTCTCAGTCTCTCCAGTAGATAGGACTACAGGCAGGTGCCACCATACTTGGTTAATTTTTAAATTTTTTGTAGAGTTGGGGTCACGCTATGTTGCTCAGGCTGGTTTTAAACTACTGGCCTCAAGCAGTCCTTCCACCTGGTCTTCCAAGGTGTTGGGAATTATACGTGTTAACCATCATGCCTGGCCCCAAAGCTGCCTTAAAAAGCTTTTGTATGAGACAGATGTTAACTGGAGATTCCAGCTCCACCATTTCTAGCTGTTTGATTTGGGGCAAGACTTTACTTCTCTGGGACATAAGTCTCTCATCTATGAAAATGGTGTAATAATGCCACCCATGGGTTTTTATGAAAATCAAATTAGATAATTCCTGTAAAGCATTAGTTCCCAGCACATGGTGAACAGTCATTCATTTAACAAATGTTTCTGAGTTTCTTGTACTGTACCAAGCACTGTTTGAAGTGTTAGGAATATAGTAACCCAAACTGACATAAATCCCTGCCTTCATGGAGCTTACATTTTATTGGATGAGATAGACAATCAGCAAATAAGTAAAATATCATTATCTTAGGTGGCATCAGGGCTGAGAAGAAATGATAAGGGCAGGGAGATATGAAAGGAGGCTTGAGAACCTCACTAAAGAGACCTGAAGGAAGGGAGGAGGATATAATAAATATATGCTGGTGTTCTTATTTGCTATTTGTGCTGTGTCTTTAAGTACTTACGACATTAATGTTAAGATTCCTGGTTTTAAATGCACCTAAAAAAAGTCTCGATTTTAACTTACATAAGTCTTTAGGAAAATATCTTTTTGTTTTTTAAACCTCTTGCTCAGGTACTCGTTTTGGCTCCAACAAGGGAACTGGCAAATCAAGTAGCCAAAGACTTCAAAGATATAACTAGGAAACTCAGTGTGGCATGTTTTTATGGTGGAACATCATATCAAAGCCAAAGTGAGTAAATATGTGTGAAAGAAGTGCAAAGATATGTTTGATACTTAAATTTAAAGAAATAATGTGAAAGTGTGATTTTCACATATTGGTGGCATTTCTCTCTTCTCACAGTTAATCATATTCGAAATGGTATTGACATCTTGGTTGGAACCCCTGGTCGTATCAAAGACCATCTGCAGAGTGGCCGATTGGATCTTTCTAAACTGCGCCATGTTGTACTTGATGAAGTGGATCAAATGTTAGATTTAGGTTTTGCTGAACAAGTTGAAGATATTATTCACGAATCCTACAAAACTGGTATATCCTAATTCAAAATAAGCACATTAGCAATTACTCTTCCATCTTAAGTTTTTATTTAATAATTTTTATTTCAGTGTCCCCAGTGTTTTAACAAAGTTCTAACTGTCTTCTATAGTGTCCCCCTGCGATTCATATTGACTAGAAAAGAATACTGCTGAGATAATTTGTTCTAACAAAACTAAAATAATTTGGTATCTGTTCTGTCTCTGAAAAAAGTATGATAGCATCCTTTTAACTATTTTCTTAGCTTCCTATGCTTTTTTCTATTTTTTTTTTATAGTCGGTACTTTTACTAACTCATTGATTTCTTTGTTCATTGTTCCTTCTTAAATTCTCCCCTTCCTTCTGGGTTCAGTTCTCTTCATAATTGTCCCCCATTTTTGCAAGTTGAAAATTTTAATAATTGCAATGAATTCTGTATGTTAAAAATCCACCCCAAGTTTTGAATTTTTCATTATTTTTTTGAAGCTTGGGGAGGATTTTTAAGAGCTGGCTACATCGTGGGAAATTAAGAAAACATTTGAATTCTTTTTGTTTATTTAAGATTCTGAAGACAATCCTCAGACTTTACTTTTTTCTGCAACTTGCCCACAGTGGGTATACAAAGTTGCAAAAAAATACATGAAATCCAGATATGAACAGGTTGACCTTGTTGGAAAAATGACTCAAAAGGCTGCAACCACTGTGGAAGTAAGTAGCTTTCTAGCATGATAGATTTTAGCTTTTAGTTGGTATTTACTTTTGACATTTGTTGAAGCTAAACCTAAGTTTTGGATTCTTATTCAGGCCTAATCTCTGTTTTCTGCTCTTAGTCAATAAAATACCTATTTATTTTTGTAGTCTGAGACTGAGTAGCAGAATAGAATAAATAGGGCAGGGGGTGAGGGAGCACATGAATAGGAAAGTCCTAATAGGAAACATACAAACAGCCATAGAGACAGATTTAAAGTATTTCTTTCTTTCTCTCTTTAAAGCAGCTAAAAAAAAAAAAAAAAAAAAAAAAAACCCAAAACAGCAAA
>NW_016107530.1:3360454-3361757 GCF_001604975.1 Cebus imitator | reverse complement strand
CTGGGCGACAGCATGAGACCCCATCTCAGAAAAAAAAAAAAAAAAAAACTCATTTGTCTTATGAGTTTCCCATAGTCTGTTTTGTATCTTATGTATGTATCTAGTTATGTAGTTACTCCCCATTCCATTCTTGCTTTTTCTTTTTTTTTTTGAGACGGTGTCTTGGTCTGTTGCCCAGGCTGGAAAGCAGTGGCGCCATTGCAGCTCACTGTAACCTCCACCTCCCAGATTCAAGCAATTCTGCCTCAGCCTCCCTGTAGCTGGAGTTACAGGTGCCTGCCACCACGCCTGGCTAATTTTTTGTATTTTTAGTAGAGGTGGGGTTTTACCATGTTACCTAGGCTGGTCTTGAACTCCTGACCTCAGGTGATCTGCCTGCGTTGCCCTCCCAAAGTGCTGAGATTACAGGCATGAGCTACCGTGCCCAGCCTCCATTCCCTCCTTTAGCCATTATCAAACACCAGTCTGCTTTTTGTCTCTATGGATATACCTGTTCTGGATATTTCATTTACATTCATGTGCTGCATAGTGATGTTTTGGTCATCGGTGGACCATATATACGATGGCGCATATATGATGGTGGTCCCATAAGATTATAATGGAGCTGTCCTATACATGTGTATCAGTTTTTATCTTTTATGTCATATTCTTACTATACCTTTTCTACGTTTAGATATGTTTAGAGACACACATACTTACCATTGTCTACAGTGTTCAGTATAGTAATATGCTGTATAGGTTTGTAGCCTAGAAGCAATAGGACATACCGTACACCCTAGGCGTGTGTAGTAGGCTATACCCTAGGTTTGTGTAAGTACACTCTATGATGTTTGCATAATGATGAAGCTGCCTAACAGTAGATTTCTCAGAATGCATCCCTGTCATTAGGCAATGCGTCACTGTAAATGTAATCATACAATATGTGACTTTTTATGTCTTGTTTCATTCACTTAGCATAATGTTTTGAGGATCATTCATATTTATAATTTTTAGAGATAAGATTTATGAACAATGAAATGCAAAATCTTGTGTACATTTGCCTATTTTTGAAAAATTCATATGTGTGTTACCCAAACCCTTATCATCATATTGAATATTGCCATCATCCCAGAAAGTTCCCTCATGCCCCTTCCCAATCAGTATCCTCAGTTCAGAGACAACCACTGTTCTGATTTTCTTCCACAATAGATTGGTATTGCTTATTCTAGAACTTCATATAAATAGAATGGTACTGTATGTGGTCATTTTCTGTAAGACTTTATTCACTCAGTATATTTTTGATTTTTTTTTTTTTTTTTTTTTT
>NW_016107530.1:3353843-3357559 GCF_001604975.1 Cebus imitator | reverse complement strand
TTTTTTTTTTTTTTTTTTTTTTTTTTTTTTTTTTGAACTTTCTTTCACTTATTATACATTAAGCCGTTTTCATATTTTTCTTTATTCAGTTTCAAAATTTCTCTCTTTTTAAGAGACAGGGTCTTGCTGTGTTGCCCACATGGGAGCACAGTGGCTATTCACACATGTAATCATGGCACTTTATAGCTTTGAACTCATGTAGCTGGGACTGTAGGCATGCACTACTACACATGCCTCAAAATTTCCCATTTTTAAGAAATATGTTGTTTATTCAGTCTTTTGCTCTTTCTAGTATAGTCTTCATTTGTGAAAAGAATCTTTTATTTCTGCTTCTTTCATGAGTCATTTTATCTCATTGAAAGACTGAAAAGTTTTTCTTAATTTGATTTTTGTTCTTTAACATAGCATTAAATTTCTTTCTTCTAGCAGGCATGGTGGCTCACACCTGTAATCTCAGTACTCTGGGAGGCCAAGTCTGGAAGATTGCTTGAGCCCAGGAGTTCAAGACAAGCCTGGGCAACAGAGTGAGACCCCATCTCTATTAAAAAAAAAAAAATTAGCCAGAGGTGGTGGTGTGTGCCTGTAGTCCCAGCTACTCAGGAGGCTGAGGTGGGAGAACTTCATAAGTCCAGGAGTTAGAGGTTACAATGAGCTGTGATCATGACACTGTACTCCATCCTGGGTGACAGAGTATGACTCTCTCTTTTTTGAGATGGAGTCTCTCTGTATTGCCCAGGCTGGAGTGCAGTGGTGCAATTTCAGCTCGCTGCAGCCTCCACTTCCTGGGTTCAAGTGATTCTCTTGCCTCAGCCTCCCGAGTAGCTGAGACTACAGGTGTGCACCACCACACCCTGCTAGTTTTTGTATTTTTAGTAGAGTTGGTGTTTCACCATATTGGCCAGGCTGGTCTTGAACTCCTGACCTTGTGATCCACCTGCCTCGGCCTCCCAAAGTGCTGGGATTACAGGTGTGAGCCACCACGCCCGGCGCAGAGTATGACCCTTTCTCTTAAAAAAAAATCTGTGTGTGTGTGTGTGTGTGTGTGTGTGTGTGTGTGTGTGTGTAATTTTAAAAACTTTTATATATTATTTATATATTTAATATGTATAATATACTTTTTAATTTTTTTTTTCTGAGATGGGGTCTCTGGCGGGAATGCAGTGGCATGATCTTGGCTCACTGCAGCCATCACCTCCCAGGTTCAAGTGATCCTCTCAGCCTTCAAGTACCTGAGACCACAGGTGCGTGCTACCATGCCTGGCTAAGTTTTTATTTTTGTAGAGATGGGCTATCTCTAAGTTGCCCAGGCTGCTTTCAATCCTGATCTCAAGTGATCTGCTTGCCTCTGCCTCCCAAAGTGCTGGGATTATAGATGAGAGCCACTGTGCCCAGCCAATATATGATATATATGTATATTCTATTTTATTTCTTATTTATTTATTTTTTGAGACACAGTTTCACTCTGTCACCCAGGCTGGAGGGCAGTGGTATGATCTTGCCTCACTGCAGCCTCCTCATCTTAGGTTCAAGCGATTATCATGTCTCAGCCTCCAGAGTTGCTGGGATTACAGGTGTGTACCACTGCACCTGACTAAGTTTTATATTTTTAGTAGAGATGGGGTTTCGCCATGTTGGCCATGCTGTTCTCCAACTGCTGACCTCAAGTGATCCACCTGCCTTGGCTTCCCTAATTGGGGGATTATAGGCGTGAGCCACTGTATCTGGCCATATATGTATATCTTAATAAGCTTCTTTGAGCTCATTCAAAATGCTGTACTTTTATTTGTTTTGTGGATAATCTTTTCTAGATCACTTTATTTGTGGAGATACCCTGCCTTTTTTTTTTTTTAAACGGTCTCGCTCTGTGGCCCAGGCTGGAGTGCAGTGGTGCCATGTCAGCTCACTTCAACCTCTGCCTCCCAGGTTCAAGCAATTCTCCTGCCTCAGCCTCCAGAGTAGCTGGGATTATAGGCGGGCAACACCATGCCCAGCTAATTTTTGTATTTTTAGTAGAGATGGGGTTTTACCATGTTCGCCAGGCTGGTACGAACTCCTGGCCTCAAGTGATCTGCCTGCCTAGGCTTCCCAAAGTGGTGGGATTACAGGCATGAGCCACCACGCCTACCAAATTTTTTTTTTTTTTTAAGAGACAGGTCCTGCCATGTTGCCAGTGTTGGAGTGCCTTGGCTATTCACAGACACGGTAATAGCACACTGCAGCCTCTAACTCCTGGCCTTAAGGGATCCTCTCTCATTAGCCTCCTGAGTAACTGGGACCACAGGCGTGTGCCACCGCACCCAACTTATTTTGCTTATTCTTTTTTTCCTTCCTAATTACTTTCTGTGAGATTTGACTGTGATCTTTTCTGTTGCTCATTTTTAGATTAACTTAAGCTTTTTGAATTTTAGATGGGAAGGCATTAGTGAGAATACTTCTCTGGTATCACAGCTCTAGAGCTGCTGCTTCTGTTATTTTTGTTAGTGTTTAAAAATATAGTCTGTAAATTATATCTGAGTAAAGCTGTTAAAAAAAAAATGTCTACTTTCTGAGTTCTAGCTGTGTCTTTCCTCACTTTTCACTGGATGTTTTTTTTCTTTGATCCTGTTATTCTTGGCATCCTTAGTTTAGAGCCTCTGCCCAGCAGTTTCTCCTCAGCATGGGGCTTTGTCCTGGAAAGTGACCATTCGCTGTTAGTTTTGAAAGTTTATATAGGGCCCAGCTTGCTCCAGTCCCTGCAGACCTTAACTTGGGCTCCTCACAATCACCCTCAACTATATAAAACTCCTCCCAGTTTCAGCTGCTGTTGTCAACAATTTGTTTGAGATTATGCTTTCCAGGGAGCTTTTCATTATGCTTTCAAGATGGCAGACCTGAAAGATGGTGTCCCTGAATCACCTGTTCTTAGGAGTAGCAAATCCCCCACGTAGATAAAAGATTTATCCTTCTCTGCTTATGTTTTGGAAATCATGAGACCATCTTGTCACTTATTTGTTATATGTGTTGTGTGTGGATTTTTAGTTTTGTTATCCTAGTTGATGTGCGTTATGTGGGAACTACAGATTCAAAGTCACTGTCTTCCTCAGTGTCATTTTAACTAATTGTGTAGCATTAGCCTTGATGTTTAAATGTCCATTATATGCTAGGCATGCATATAATTTTAGCACTTTGGGAGGCTGATGTTGGTGGATCACTGGAGGCCAGGAGTTTGAGACCAGCCTGGGCAGCCTAATGAGACACCATCTCTACAAAAAAGTTAAAAATTAGCCAGGGCTGGCCGCAGTGGCTTACGCCTGTAATCCTAGCATTTTGGGAGGCCAAGGCAGGTGGATTGCCTGAACTCAGGAGTTCAAGACCACCTTGTGCAACACGGTGAAACACTGTCTCCATTAAAGTACAAAAAAATTATCCAGGCATGGTGGTGCACACCTGTAGTCCCAGCTTGGCAGGCTGAGGCACAAGAATCACTTGAACCTGGGAGACAGAGGTTACAGTGAGCCAAGATCACTCCACTGTACTCTGGCCTGGGGAACAGAGCGAGACTCAGTCTCGCAAAAAAAAAAAAAAATTAGCCAGGTGTGGTGGCTTGTTCCTGTATTCCTGTCTATCTGGGAGGCTGAAGCAAAAGGATTGCTTGAGCCCACGAGTTCGAGGTTGTAGTGAGCTGTGATCATGACACTGCCTTCCAGCCTGGGTGACAAAGCGAGACCCTATCTCTT
>NW_016107530.1:3352137-3353188 GCF_001604975.1 Cebus imitator | reverse complement strand
ACCAGGATGGTCTCGATCTCTTGACCTCGTGATCCACCCGCCTCGGCCTCCCAAAGTGCTGGGATTACAGGCTTGAGCCACCGCACCCGGCCTCAATAACCTGTTTCTAAAAAAAAAGAAAAAGTATGTTTCTGTGGTTTGGAGAATGGAATTTATCTTCTGCTGGGTGACTTTGCTGTTTAGGTAGAAAGTACTAGTAGTATCTCAGGAGTTATATGGGATTTTATGGATTAACCAGAGAACCTGAATAGTTTCTTTTTTTTTTTTATTTTTAAATTCTAATTTACTTTTTTTCCCCGAAAGTCAAGTTTTACTTGGTTTCCTCTGAAAAAAAAAATGCCTTCTAAATTCTAAACAGCTGGGTTTAGTGGTACACCTGTAATTGCAGCTACTCAGGACGTTGAAGCGGGAGGATGGATTGAGCCCCAAGCAACACAGCAAGAACCCTCTCTCTAAATGAATGAATGAACGAATGAAATAATTAAACAGTCACACAGACACACACACACACTCACACGCACTCACTCACTCACTCTCTCTCTCTTTTGGAGGAAAAATTATTTAAAGTTGGAGACCTGGAAACTATCACTGGTATCATGAATGTAGCATGTTCCTCTTAGGACAAATTATCAAGTAAAGAAAAAACCCTGTGTTGTCTCTCTTTTTTTTGAGACAGGTCTTACTCTGTCACCCAGGCTGAAGTGCAGTGGTGTGATCACAGCTCACTGCAGCCTCAATTGCCCAGGCTCAAGTGGTTCTCCCACTTCAGCCTCCCAAGTAGCTGGGACTACAGGTGTGTGCCACCACACCTGGCTAATTTTTAAATTTTTTGTAGAGATATTGATCTCCTTGTTACCTAGACTAGAACTCTTAGCCTCAAGCAGCCCTCCCACCTCGGCCTCCCAAAGTACTGGGATTACCAAAAACCTGTGTTGCAATTGAAAAATCCACTATGAAAAACCATTCAACTTATGTAAAGTATATTTGTTTATGACTTTTTTTCAAAAATTAGATGTTTATTCTCCTTTTTTTTTTTTTTTTTTTTTTTTTT
>NW_016107530.1:3343468-3352010 GCF_001604975.1 Cebus imitator | reverse complement strand
GTGATCCACCCGCCTCGGCCTCCCAAAGTGCTGGGATTACAGGCGTGAGCCACCGCGCCCGGCCCAGATGTTTATTCTCTTGAAATATTTTCTTAACTTGGGTTATATGATAACCACGCAGGTTTTTTTTTTTTTTTTTGCTTCTTTGGCTAAACTTTGCCAGTTTCTACTGAGATCTTTTTATATTCTTGTCTGTAGAGGAAAAAAGAATAGTGATTAACAGCACAGACTTGGGAGTCAGATTGGGTTTAAATCTCATTTGTGCTACTTAGTAGCATAATTTTTTACACATGTACACATACATGTACGTATATTGTCCTGCTTTTAAGAAGTGGTATTTCAAGCATCTGCTTTTGGTGAAGAAAAAGTAAATTAAAAAAAAAAACAAGTATTGGCCAGGTGTGGTGGCTCATGCTTGTTATCCCAGCACTTTGGGAAGCCAGGGCAGGAAGATTGCTTGAGCCTAGGAATTTGAGACCAGCCTGGGCATTTCATTTATATAGTAGATAAATATTTAAAGGGAGAAATATGCATGAATTAAACATTTTAAAATGTATTATGGAAATTGTATTAAGCTTCCTATTTAAAGGGATACTTTTGAGCCAGGCACGTGGTTCAAGCCTGCAATTCCAGCTACTCAGAAGACTGAGGTGGGAGGATCTCTTAGCCCAGGATTTTGAGGTTGTAATGAGCTATGATTTTGCCATTTCACTGTAGCTTGGGCAACAGAGCAAGATTCTCTCTCTCAAAAATAAATGAATAGGCCAGGCGTGGTGGCTCATGCCTGTAATCCTAGCAATTTGGGAGGCCAGGGTGGGCGGATCATGGGGTCAGGAGTTTGAGACCAGCCTGGCTAGCATGGAGGAACCCCATCTCTACTGAAAATACAAAAAAAAAAAAAAAAATTAGCTGGGTGGTGACATATGCCTGCAATCTCAGCTACTAGGCAGGCCTAGGCAGGAGAATCACTTGAACCTGGAAGGCGGAGGTTGTGGTGAGCTGAGATTCTGCTGTTGCACATCAGCCTGGGCAACAAGAGTAAAACTCCGTCACAAGGAAATAAATAAATAAAATAAATAATAGGCTTGGTTGGGTGGCTCATGCCTGTAATCCCAGCACTTAAGGAGGCCGAGGTGGGCAGATCACGAGGTCAGGAGATGGAGACCATCCTGGCTAACACAGTGAAACCCCGTCTCTACTAAAAATACAAAAAATTAGCCGGGCATGGTGGCATGTACTTGTAGTCCCAGCTAGTGAGGCAGGAGAATTGCTTGATCCCAGGAGGCGGAGGTTGCAGTGAGCCGAGAGTGTACCACTGCACTCCAGCCTGGGCGACAGTGAGACTGTCTCAAAATAATAATAATAATAATAATAATAATAATAAAAAAAGGATATTTTTGAAATTAAAAGAATTTCTCCGGGAAGCCAAGACAGGAAAATTGCTTGAGGCCAGGCATTTAAAAGCAGCCTGGGCAACATAGCAAGAGTCTGTCTCTACAAAAAATAAAAAAATTGCCTGGGTGTGGTGGGACACACCTGTGGTCCAAGCTTCTGAGGAGGCTGAGGAGGGAAGCATTTCTTGAGCCCAGCAGGTTGAGGCTGCAGTAAGCAGTGATCATGCCATTGCACTCAACCCTGGGCAACAGAGTGAGATCCTGTCGCCAAAATAAATGAAAAATAAAATTTAAAAAGTGGTATTAAAAATTACTTTCTTTTTTACCATTTTAAGATTTAGATGGGCCAGGCATGGTGGTTCACATCTGTAATCCCAGCACTTTGGGAGGCCAAGGCAGGAGGATCACTTCAGCTCAGGAGCTTAAAACCAGCCTGAACAACACAGTGAGACCTCATCTCTATTTTATTTTTTTAAAAATTGTTTATTTAGGCCAAGTGCAGTGGCTCACACCTGTAATCCCAGCACCTTGGCGGGCTGAGGCAGGCAGATCACGAGGTCAGGAATTCAAGAGCAGCCTGGCCAACATAGTGAAACCCTATCTCTACTAAAAATACAAAAATTAGCTGGGCATGGTGGCGTGTGCCTGTGATCCCAGCTACTCGGGAGGCTGAGGCAGGAGAATTGCTTGAATGGGGACCCGGGAGGCAGAGGTTGCAGTGAGCAGAGATCACGCCACTGCACTCCAGCCTGGGCTATGGAGCGAGACTCTGTCTCAAAAATTGTTTATTTAAAGCATTTTGCATAGCGCTTTTCTTTTCTTGAAGCAAGCGGTCAATTAGTATAGGAATATAGAAGTATAGATATGTATAAATAGATCTAATAAACTCCTATGGCTCTAGTCATCTAGTATATGCCAATGATACCCAAATCTTTATCTCACTGGGATCTGCCTCAAGAATACTAGACCTACTGGCTGCAGACACACCAACCCATTCTAAACCTAAATTACTTTCTCCACTCTTATACCTACTCTGTCTCCAGCATTCCCCAGGGCTAAATAATACATCTACCCATTGTTTAAACCAGAAATTTATGTATCACTCTTGAATTTATTCCTCACCCTTGGCCATCCAGTCAACTACATAGTATTTTTGGATTCTATCTCCTATGATTTAAAGTGGCTCATTTATTTCTTTTTTCTTTTCTTTTTTTTGAGACGGAGTCTCATTGTGTCACCCGGGCTGGAGTGCAGTGGTGCGATCTCGGCTCACTGCAATCTCTGCCCCGCTGGGTTCAAGTGATTCTCCTGCCTCAGCCTCCCAAGTAGCTGGAATTACAGGTGCCTGCTACCATGCCCAGCTATTTTTTGTATTTTTAGCAGAGACAGGGTTTCACCATGTTGGCCAGGCTGGTCTCAAACTCCTAACCTCAGGTGATTCACCTGCCTTGGCCTCCCAAAATGTTGGGATTACAGGCATGAGCCAGTGTGCTTAGCCTCCATTTATTTCTTACACCCTTTATTTCTTTTTACAGTCGCAGAAGCTAAAAATCTGAGAATTATGTATAATGTATCTCTTTCTTTTATACATCATTTCTACTCTCTTGACTATGTCCTTGCAATTTCATCAGCTAATAGTTATTGAATTCATTTATGGTCTAGCCCCTACTTACCTTTCCAGCTTCATCTTATCATACTTCCCTCTCATTTTTTTCCTTTTTTGCACATGCTCCATACATGCCATGGGTTTTTTTTGGCGGGGGGATGTGGTAAACGGGGGAAACAAAGTCTCACTCTGTCTCCCACGCTGGAGTACAGTGGCACGATGACTTATTGCAGCCTCAACTGCTTGGGCCCAAATTATCCTCCCATCTCAGCCTCCCAAGTAGCTGGGATGACAAGTGTGTACCCCTATGTCTGGCTAATTTTTTATTTTTTATAGAGATGGGATATCCTTGCGTAACCCAAGCTGGTCTTGAACTCCTGGGCTCCAGCAATCTTTCTGCCTTGGCCTCACAAAGTGCTGGGATTACAGGCATGAGCCACCATGCTGGTCAGCTCTTGAATTTGTAGTCTACCTTGCCTAGCAACTCCTACTCATCCTTCAGATCTCAGTCCAAAACATCACTTTTTAGAGAATCCTTTCTTGCCCCAGGCTAGGTCAAGTTGTCCTCTTAAAAGGCTCATTGCCTGTTAAACTCATTCATCATCTATTACATTCATTGTCTAAATTTATTTGCATGCCTAAGTATTTGAATAATGTCCATCTTTCTGACCAGTATATAAAGACTGTGAGGACAGAAGCAGTCTTATTTTTGTTCACCTTTTTATGCCTAGTGCCCAACTTGTTGTAGGTCATTATATATTTGTGGAGCAAATAGATGGTCCTTGCCACTATCTTAGTGAGGCCACTGATACCTCTTATTTCTTTTTTTAGAAACAGGTCTTGCTCTGTCACCAGGCTAGTGGGTTGGTGACAGAACATATACAAAATATATAAAATGTATATATATATATATATGTGTGTGTGTGTGTATTATATATATATATATATATATAATATATATATGTATATTTTAATATACTTTTTTGAGATGGAGTTTCACTTTGTCGCCCAGGCTGGAGTGCAGTGGTGCGATCTCAGCTTACTGCAACCTCTGCCTCCTGGGTTCTAGCGATTCTCCTGCCTCAGCCTCCCAAGTAGCTGGGATTACAGGTGCCCATCACCACGCCTGGCTACTTTTTTTGTATTTTTAGTAGAGTTGGAGTTTCACCATGTTGGCCAGGCTGGTCTTGAACTCTTGACCTCAGGTGATCACCTGTTTCGCCCTCCCAAAGTTCTAGGATTACAGGAGTGAGCCACTGTGCCTGGCTGTATAATTTAAATATGTTCATATTTTTCTGCTTATAATCATTCAATTGTTTCATATTATCCTCAGGATAAAGTTCATATTCTATTCCAGTCTCATCTATCACTCCCTATCCTCTCACCTCCCCACTCCCTTTTCACTGTGTTTCAGCAATGCTCAAATATTTGTAGGTTCCACTCCCCACTCTTTATGTCTGAGATTTCTTCTACCACGAACTCCCTAGCCCTCTGCTCCTTTTTTTACCTACTAGTTCCTTATGATGTCAGGTCTCAGCTTTAGTGCTGCCTTCCTCTTGAACAAGATTGAGTTGGATTTCCCTCTTAAATATTCCTGTTGCACTCTGAACCTATACCTGTGATAGCACACATCATACTCAATTGAAGAGGCCTGTCAGCTGGTTGTCCCAGAGCCATTTCTTTTTTTTTTTTGAGACGGAGTTTCACTCATGTTACCCAGGCTGGAGTGCGATGGCGCGATCTCGGCTCACCGCAACCTTCGCCTCCTGGGTTCAGGCAATTCTCCTGCCTCAGCCTCCTGAGTAGCTGGGACTACAGACATGCGCCACCATGCCCAGCTAATTTTTTGTATTTTTAGTAGAGACGGGGTTTCACCATGTTGACCAGGATGGTCTCGATCTCTTGACCTCGTGATCCACCCGCCTCGGCCTCCCAAAGTGCTGGGATTACAGGCTTGAGCCACTGCGCCCGGCCCGCCATTTCTTTTTTAATGTTCTAGAACCAGGTATAATCCAGACAGATAGCAGGTGCTCACTGAATTCATTCATGTATGCATTAAGCTATTTAGATACCAAGGCTGAGATACTGTTGGTGTTAAATTATTGTTAAAAACTTTTTTTTTTTTTTTTGAGATAGAGTCTTGCTCTGCTGTCCAGGCTGGAGTGCAGTGGAGTGATTTCAGCTCACTGCAACCTTCTTCCCCCGGGTTCAAGTGATTCTCCTGCCTCAGCCTTTCGAGTAGCTGGGATTACAGGCATGCACCACCACACCTGGCTAATCTTTGCATTTTTAGTAGAGATAAGGTTTCACCATGTTGGCCATCCTGGTCTTTAACTCCTGACTTCCAAGTGATCCACCCACCTCAACCTCCCAAAATTCTGGGATTACAGGCATGAGCTACTACGCCCGGCCTGATCATTGTTAATGAACTTTTTGACTTTAATATAGTGATCAAGAATACTAGGAAGTGTATTTATAGTACACTAGGAAATTTGCAACCTAGATGAAGATGAACCCAATATAAATAGGTTCAACGTCACCAAAAATTACAGACATGTAAATTAAAACATCATTGGGAAATTATTTTGCCTATTAAATTCACAAAGATTACAATGATTTATAATGTACAAGGTGGGTGGGGCGTCATGAAATAAATACTCATAGAGTATTGAAGAATAAAAGGTACACAACTTTTTAAATAATACACTTTCTATTAAAGTGCTGTGTGTTCATAATTTTGACCCAGAATTCAACTTCTAGATATGTATCCTACTGAAACACACAGATACTGAGGCATACAGAGATATAAGTACAAAGTTGTTCATTGCAGCATTGTTTCTAAAGGTGAAAATTTGATTACAGCCTAAATGTTCATCAGTAGGATTTCGCTAAAATAGATGCTGCTGCGTCCATATGAATAAACTATATACAGTTTTAAAAAATTAAGTAGCATTTTACCTATAAACATGAATAGCTAAGATACAGGAAATTTATAAAGTAGATTACAAAACCCTACCTACATAATTTGATCCCATTTTATAAATAAATACATAAAGTCATTATATATGCGAGTGTAATGTGAGTAGTGTGAGTGTGTGTGTATGTGTGTATTTAAAAAAAACGTGACCAGATGTGGTGGTGCACACCTGTAATCCCGGCACTTAGGGAGGTTAAGGCCAGGGCTCACCTGAGGTCCGGAGTTCAAGACAAGCCTGGTCAACATGGCGAAACCCTGTTTCTACTAAAAATACAAAAATTAGCTGGGCATGGTGGTGGACGCATGTAATCCCAGCTACTCGGGAGGCTGAGGCAGAAGAATTGCTTGAACCTGAGAGGTGGAAGGTGTAGTGAGCTGAGATTGCGCCATTGCACTCCAGCCTGGGCAATAAGAATGAAACTCTGCCTCAAAAAAACAAAACCAAAAAAATGCCTGGGCTCAGTGTGGTGGCTCATGACTGTAATCCTAGCACTTTGGGAGGCCAAGGTAGGCAGATCACCTGAGGTCAGGAGTTTGAGGCTAGCCTGACCAACATGGAGAAACCCCATCTCTACTAAAAATACAAAATTAGCTGGGCGTGGTAGGCACATGCCTGTAATCCCAGATACTTGGGAGGCTGAGGCAGGAGAATTGCTTGAACCCAGGAGGCAGAGGTTGTGGTGAGCCAAGATCAAGCCATTGCACTCTAGCCTGGGCAACAAGAGTGAAACTCCATCTCAAAAAAAAAAAAAAATCTGACAATATTGTCATACTCTTAGCATTGAATTATTTCTAAGTGGCTAGTATTAGGGAAGCTTTTATATTTTATGTTAAATATTTTCAGAAAGTAAGATTAAAAAACATGCAAAAGGAGCACAGACTAGATGGTATTGCGGTGCTATCAGTTGCAAGTATGAACTGTACACTTAATTTTCTCCCTCTTTCTCAAATAGAATGCCCAGTGTTTACATGGGGACATTGCACAGTCACAAAGAGAAATTACACTAAAAGGCTTCAGAGAAGGTAGTTTTAAAGTTTTGGTGGCAACCAATGTCGCTGCCCGTGGTTTGGACATTCCTGAAGTTGACCTGGTTATTCAAAGTTCTCCTCCTCAGGTAGGAAATGGGATTTGATTTGGGGAAGATAAGAGCAATTTTATAAATTCCCATTTAATTTATAATTTATTGCTTAGGATGTGAAACATATGTCATCTCTTCTTGCTCTTAGCCATTTTTTGTTAGCGTGGTATTAAATTGATCATATTCTGATACCTTTGCAGATGATTAATTTTATTGTTTGGATTTGAAGCATGAAGCAACAAAATCAGGCAGAGAATTATAAAAAGTTGCCATTTAACGAAACCTGGGATGAAGTAGATGATGATGATGATGATTTTTAAAATTTCTTTCTCATAGGGAACTGATTTTTATTTTTTAAAAAAGATGAAGTAGATTGAAAGGTTTTAAATCTTACTGCCTTTACCTCAAAATCCACAGATATAAATTGTTTGGGATGTTGAAAAGAGCAATAGGATTGAAATAAATATATTATTATTATTATTAACATTATTATTTGGATTCTGGAATGACTGGAACTTGCCAGATTTTTAAAAAATATTACCTCTTACAATCTTTAGGATGTTGAGTCCTATATCCATCGCTCTGGACGCACAGGTAGAGCTGGACGGACAGGGATTTGTATATGTTTTTATCAACCAAGAGAAAGAGGTCAACTAAGATATGTGGAGCAAAAAGCAGTAAGTAGAGTTAAATTATTTCAGGCTTATTGTCTAAATGGTGCCTTAGAAGAGAGCTCTTTTTATATTTATTCTCACAAGTAGGTCTTTATTACTTTTCCCAGTTTAAGCTGCATTTGGATGTGAAGCCTGTGGAGATCTAAATTTATATTAGCTTCAAGACTTCAGTACAGCTTTTATTGTGAAGACAGTGGAGCTGACTTTCTCATCTTTTCCTTGAATTTCTCTCTTCATACTAAAATCAGAAGTGCATTGTGATTTAGGTACTTCTCAGTCCAGCATTGTAAATGGGTGGCTATAAGATTGTCTTGGTATAATAGTTAACATTCTCTTAAGTAATGATACAATGGACAGTTGCTAAAGAAACTGTACATTTTCTGTGGTCCGGATTTTTTTGTGGTATTTCACATTTTTCCTATTTTTATATATGTTTTTATATGCTATTTCATATACTTTGTAAAATGAGATAGTGTAATAAGGAGGAAAAAAGCTGATTTAAACATCTTTTTTTTTTTTTTTTTTTTTAAATCAGACTTGTTTTGCAAGTGAAATTCCATGATTGCAACTAAGGGGCATTTCAAAAAATTATTTTTCTGAAATTTGTAATTGATGATTTATTAGAAAAAAACAGATCTTGGCTGGGTGCAGTGGCTGACGCCTGTAATCCCAGCACTTTGGGAGGCTGAGGCAGGCGGATACTTGAGGTCAGGAGTTTGAGTCTAGCCTGCCCAACATGGTGAAACCCCAACTCTACTAAAAATACAAAAACTAGCTGGGCATGGTGGCAGGCGCCTGTAATCCCAGCTACT
>NW_016107530.1:3331533-3342023 GCF_001604975.1 Cebus imitator | reverse complement strand
AAAAAAAAAAAAAAAAAAAAAAAAAAAAAAAAAATCCTTTTTTGACAATCACCTCTTCCAGAGATTTCAAACCCACAGAAAAACTGAAAGAATAAGGCAGTAACCACATACCATCCACCTAGACTCAACTGTCAAAATTGTGCATTATTTGCTTTATATCCTTTTTTAGCTCTTAATTTCTAATTTTTTTTTTTTTAATATAACATGTACTGCCGGGCACGGTGGCTCACACCTGTAATCCCAGGACTTTGGGAGGCCAAGGCACGTGGATCATTTGAGGTCAGGAGTTGAAGACCAGCCTGGCCAACATGGCGAATCTCTGACTCTAAAAAAGTTACAAAAAATAAGCCGGATGTGGTGGCTCATGTCTGTAATCCCAGCTACTCGGGAGGCTGAGGCAGGAGAATTGCTTGGACCTGGGAGGTGGAGTTTGCAGTGAGCTGAGATCGTGCCATTGCACTACATCCTGGGCGACAGGAGCAAAACTCCATCTCAAAAAAAAAAAAAAGACATGTAATAATCATACATATTTATAAGGTACATAGTGATGTTTCAATACATACCATGTATAGGGATCGGATCAGGATCATTAGCATATTCATTGTCTTAAACATTTATCATTTCTTTGTTTTAGAAACCATTCAATATCTTCTTTCTTGCTTTATAACTTTATGTTTTTTGTTTTGTTTTTGTTTGAGACAGAGTTTGTGATCGCCCAGGCTGGAGTGCAGTAGTGTGATCTTGGGTCACTGCCACCTCCACCTCCAGGGTTCAAGCAATTCTCCTGTCTTAGCCTCCTGAGTACCTGGGACTATAGGCGCATGCCACCACACCTAGCTAGTTATTGTATTTTTGGTAGAGATGGGGTTTCACTATATTGGTCAGGCTGGTCTCAAACTCCTGACCTCAGGTGATCCTCCCTCCTCAGCATCCCAAAGTGCTGGGATTTCAGGCGTGAGCCACCTTGCCTGTCCTGTATTTTTTTTTTTCTAAACCATTTGAAAGTAAATTGAAACACTGTGATATCATCCCTAAATATTTCAGCATGCATCCTCTGAGAATAAGGATATTCTCCTACGTAATCACAATACAATAATCTCATCTGTTAAAATTAATGATAGTTCTATATTATCATCAAATATTTAGTTCATATCCATATTTTTCTCATTATCCCGAAAATGTCTGTCTGTCTTTCTGTGTATTTGGAGAGAAATATAGGAAATGCTTACTTTGTGCAGACCTTTATTAACTGAAACTTATACACCAGAACCTGTCTGTCTTTCTGCATATTTGGAGAGAAATATAGGAAATGCTTACTTTGTACAGACTTTTATTAACTGAAACTTATACACCAGAACCTATGTTTCATTTGTAAATTTCCATGGAATCCTGCAAAGTAAAAAATAGCCTCTGCACAATTAACTCAGTAGCATGCAAAGTAAGAAATGCCTGTGTGTGTGGAGGGTTTGTGTAGGTGTAATATCATCTGAACTGGCCTGCTGCTAGGTTAGTATCACATGTCAAAATATTACCACACCAGAACCATTGGTGCAGGTAGCTCAGTGATTTTTTACTTACTCAAGTATAATTGAGGGGAGTTTCTTGGTGAAGAGAATTTTTAAAAAGAGCTCTGTTATGTCTGAGTGGAGAGAGAGAGTGAGCGAGCCTCGTCCTGGAGATATCTATAAGATTAGAGCCTGCTGGCAGGATTTTCAAATAATAACAGAACAGACTAATTTTGGGCAGCACATCCCTGTGATGGGGAGGAGGGACCAAAAAGGCAGGGCAGGTTAACTTGGAGGTGACTTATTTGCAGAAATAAATGCAGCTGGAGTATCTGATGTTTTCTACCTGATATGTGTTAATAGTTTAGCTAAATCTTATTTTGCTGCAAGTGACTTATTTGACTCCATTCTGTTTATCCATATGTATCCATATACCTATTTGTGTGTATCTTTTTAAAAATTCAGGATCTAATTAAGTTTTATATGTTATATTTGGTATTATGTCTCTTTAGTCTCTTTTAATCTGAAACTATTTTCTCATCTTTAAATTTTTTTCTGATATTGATTTGGTGAAGAGTCTAGGTCAGTTGTTTGGTAGAATATCTCACTGTCTGGATTTGTCCGAACTTCAAGCATCATTTAACTTTTACCTTTATCCTCTTTTAAACTGGAAGTAATGCCAAAGCTTGATTTTTATATTTAGGTTAAATGTTTTTGGCAAGAGTACTTTTATGGCTAATATGTACCTCATACTGCATCATGTCAAGAGGCATAAAATGTTAGGTTGCTCCAGTACTAGTAATGCTTAGTTTGAGCATTTGTTTAAGATGGAAACTGCCATATTATAAAGGTATATTTTAGGCCGGGCGCGGTGGCTCAAGCCTGTAATCCCAGCACTTTGGGAGGCCGAGGCGGGTGGATCACGAGGTCAGGAGATCGAGACCATCCTGGTCAACATGGTGAAACCCCGTCTCTACTAAAAATACAAAAAATTAGCTGGGCATGGTGGCGCGTGCCTGTAATCCCAGCTGCTCAGGAGGCTGAGGCAGGAGAATTGCCTGAACCCAGGAGGCAGAGGTTGCGGTGAGCCGAGATTGCGCCATTGCACTCCAGCCTGGGTAACAAGAGCGAAACTCCGTCTCAAAAAAAAAAAAAAGAAAAAGAAAATATTGAGATTTGGAGCTAAGAAGTACCTAAGAAGTCATTTAGTCTCAACCCTTATCCAATAAAGAATCCCTCTTCGGCAAATGGGTCATTTAATCTCTGATTAAACATATTAGAAACAGGGTGTTAGTGGCTTGAAATTTCTTTCATGGGTTGAACCAAAACCCAAAGTCTTTATCATGAATATCCTATAGGCTTGTCCTCTTGCTGCTTCCTTGACATCATCCCTTATCCCTATCCCGCTCCCTTTGCTTATTTCAGCCAATAATAACCTATTTGGTTTTCCTCAGACATAAACTTAACTATTGCACAGGGCCTTAGCACCTACTTTCATTGCCTTGAATGTTCTTCTCCTCTAATAACCACGTTGCGTCCTCCTTTATTTCATTCTGGTCTCTGCTCAAATATCATGCCAGAGAGGTCTTTCCTGATCACTCTAAAATAGCATACTCCTCCCTGTACTCTTTATTCCCTGAGCCCTGCTTTATTCCCGTTTGTGATGCTTATTACTATATGACATTCCATATATTTGCTTATTTGTTTACTATGTACCCCCTACACACCCCACATACAGGCATATGTGCATGCACATGCACTAGAATCTACTTTCCATGAAAGAAAAGACTACTTATTGCTGAATCACTAGCACCTCGTATAGTCTGTGGCACATATGTAGAGAGTACTTAATAAATACTGTTTGATGAATGTATCCCCATATCTTCTTAATGTTGATTCTTTTGCTGTTAGTGAAGTGTTACAGAACAAATAAATTTTTGCTTATGTAACAGTCCTTCAAAAGTTTAAAGAAATTAGTCAGGCATGGTGGCTCATGCCTGTAATTCTAGCACTTTGGGAGGCTGAGGCAGGCAGATCACTTGAGTCCAGAAGTTCAAGACCAACCTGGGCAATCCTGTCTCTACTAAAAATGCAAAAATTAGCCTGGCGTGGTGGCACACACCTGTAGTTCCAGATGCTCATGGGGCTGAGGTGAGAGAATTACTTAAGTCCAGGAAGTTGAGGGTGCAGTGAGCTAAGATTGTGCCACTGTGTTCCAATCTGGGTCACAGAGCAAGACTCTGTCTCAAAAAAAAAAAAAAAAAAAGGGTTAAAGAAATTTGTGTTGTATTTCTTTTCTTTTTCCTTTATTTTTTTTGAGACAAGGTCTGGTTCTGTTACCCAGGCTGGAATGCAGTGGCATGATCTCAGCTCACTGCAACCTCTGCCTCCTGGGCTCAAGCAATTCTCTTACCATAGCCTCTCGAGTAGCTGGGACTATAGGCACGTGGTGATGCCTGGCTAGTTTTTGGGGTTTTTTTTGTTTGTTTGTTTTTTTGGTAGAGATGGTGTTTCGCCATATTGCCCAGGCTGGTCTTGAACTCCTGAGCTCAAGTGACCTACCCGCCTTGGTTTCCCAAAGTGCTAGGATTATAGATGTGAGCCACTGAGTCCAGCCAAGGCTTTCATTCCAAGCTGACTTTGACTCCTTCAACATTTCCTTAATTCTTCACTACCTTGTTGTCTTTCTTGGCTCTGGTTTGCTTAATTCCTAATTCTCTCTTAAAGCATAATGGTTAGAATTAAATATAGTTTTATAGCAATACATAGAATAGTACTTTCAATTATCTATAAACACTATTCTTCTAATAATGTAGTTTCAAAAAAGTTTTTTAGCTGCTGCAGTGTTATACTTTTGGCCCATAAGAAATCCACAATTAAGTCTTGAAGGTCTGTAGAGTTAGAATTTCATTGTACTGCTGCTGCTGATGTATTTCCAAATATAATGTGATTTTTATTCCTTAAGGGATTTGTGACCATGACTCTGGAAAGCCTAGAGGAAATACAGGATGTCAGCTGTGCTTGGAAAGAACTTAACAGAAGGCTGAATAGTAATGCAGTGTCTCAGATTACCAGAATGTGCCTCCTGAAAGGAAATATGGTAGGCTTTTCTAGACAATTAAATAGCTTTTAAATCAACTACCCCAAATGTTTATAAACACTAGCAAATTTTGTTCTTTCTCTTTTTGAAGCCTAATGGCATGAATAATACTGCTTCATCTGTGTTAGTTTGTTTCCAGTTATTAATTTGGGGCATTATTTATTATTTACGTAACCCATTCCTCCAGAGCTGCAAGTCATTCTGTTCAGTTTGACTATCTAATACCCAAGTTATCTAATTTTCTGCCACATAGCATATGTGGTTGTGTACATGTGTTTATTCTCTTTCTATTTTTTACATTGTATTTATTTACTACTTTATGTGATGGGGTCTGTTTGCCCAGGCTCAAGTGATCCTCCTGCCTTGGACTCCCAATGTGCTGAGATTATAGAAGTGAGCCACTGCACCTGCCCTTTTTGTATTATTATTATTATTATTATTTTTGAAACGGAGTCTCGCACTGTCACCCAGGCTGGAGTGCAATAGTGCAATCTTGGCTCACTACAACTTCCGCCTCCCAGGTTCAAGTGATTCTCCTGCTTTAGCCTCCTGAGTAGCTGGGATTACAGGCACGTACTACCGTGCCTGGCTAATTTTTTGTATTTTTAGTAGAGATGGGGTTTCACTATGTTGGCCAGGCTGGTCTCAAACTCCTGACCTTGTGATCGACCCGCCTGGGCCTCCCAAAGTACTGGGATTACAGGCACGAGCCACCGCATCTGGCCTATTATTATTATTTTGAGACGGAGTTTCACTCTTGTCACCCAGGCTGGAGTGCAATGGCACGATCTCGGTTCACTGCAACCTCTTGCCTCCCAGGTTCAAACAATTCTCCTGCCTCAGCCTCCCCAGTAGCTGAGATTACAGGTGCCCGCCACCTTTTTTTTTTTCAGTAGGAGAATGGGATTTCACCATGTTGGCCAGGCTGGCCTTGAACTCCTGGCCTCAGGTGGTCCTCCCACCTCGGCCTCCCAAAGTGCTCGAATTACAGGCATGAGCCACTGCACCTAGCCTGTATTATTATTATTTTTGGTAAAAACAGGATTTTGCCATGTTACCCAGGCTGGTCTTGAACTCCTGAGCTCAAGGGATTCACCTGCCTCAGTCTCCCAAAGTGCTGGGATTACAGGCTTGAGCCACTGCACCCAGTGTGTGTGTTCATTCTCTAAGACTAAGTAACTTATTATCGCAGTAAACAGCTCTATAATTTTGAGAACATGCAGTTTGGTTTTTAAGTGGCCTGCTCTTGTTTGTTAATGAGTTAATGATATGAATTAAATAAATATTTTAATACATTTATATAGCAAAATCAAAACTGTAATCTTGTGACTGATTTCATCTAATGGTTTTGAAAAACAACGTTATGTTATTAACTTTACTGCATAGGTTCATTCTAGCTTGGAATTTATTAACTAGATTGTATATTGCAAATAATCGTCTCTCTGAAAGTTTAGTATTAACTTTAAAAAAAAGATGTGGGGCAAGTATGAGACAAATACACACTTTCAGGAAAAAAAACGTAGAGGGGAGGGAAAAAATAGCAAGATACATAGGCCAAACTAGTTGCTATACTTGAGTATTAAATTAATTTTCAGCTTATTGACAACCAAGACCATAGAGGAAACATCTTGGGTTATATCATTCTTTATTATCTAATAAACATTGCAGTTTTTTTTTGAAATAGGGTCTTCCTCTGTCACCCAGGCTGGTGTGACCTCAGCTCACTGCCACCTCTCCCATCCAGGGTCAAGTGATTCTCCCACCTCAACCTCCCAAGTTGCTAGGACTACAGTCATGCACCTCCACACTTGGCTGAATTTTGCTTTTTTTTTTTTTTTAATAGAGACAGGGTTTCTCCATGTTGCCCAGGCTGGTCTTGGTCAAATTCCTGGACTCAAACAATCTGTCTGCATTGGCCTTCCAAAGTGCTGGGATTATAGGCATGAGCTACCTCGCCTGGCCCGCTGCAGCTCTTTGTAAATGAAACTTTGTCATTAAATTTTAAAATAAAATTATTAGAAGGATCATTTTACAAGGGATGTGGAAAAACATATATTGTCTACACAAACTCTTCTAGAGAATACTCTAGATTCTTAGTAGTAGTTGTAAATTCTTATTAGATACAGTGTTTACTTTTTAAATTTAGAAAATACATTAAGTAGCCACTGTGTCATGCATTATTAGTAAAACAAAACAAAAAAAATCACATATGCATCTAATTTAAAATGTTTTTATTTTGCTTTTAGGGTGTTTGCTTTGATGTTCCTACAACTGAGTCAGAAAGGTTACAGGTATTTTTAAAATTTTATCTGTTAAATTGTTGAGTACATTCTCTAAATTTAGATTGGGATATTTTGGGAAACATAGTCACAGTGTCATTATCATGCCTTAGTCAATTAAGAATTCCTTAATATAAAATATCCAGTCTGTCTCAAAATTAAAATCGATTGATTGAGACGGCATCTTGCTCTGTTGCCAGGCTAGAGTGCAGTGGCACAATCTCGGCTCACTGCAGCCTTCGCCTCCCAGGTTCAAGCTATTCCCCTGCCTCAGCCTCTTGAGTAGCTGTGACTATAGGCGCACGCTACCACTCCTGGTTAATTTATGTATTTTTAGTAGAGACGGGGTTTCACCATGTTGGCCAGGATGGTATCAATCTCCTGACCTTGTGATCTGTCCACCTCGGCCTCCCAAAGTGCTGGGATTACAGGCATGAGCCACTGCGTCTGGCCTTTAAAATTAAATTTATTTTTATTTTTTTTTCTTTGTATTTATTTATTTAGAGAACAAGGTCTTGCTGTATTGCCCAGGCAGATCTCAAACTCCTGGGCTCAAGCTATCCTCTCGCCTTTTCCTCCCTAAGAGCTGGGATTACAGGTGTGAGCCACAGCACCCAGCCAGAATTAAATTTATTTTTAAAGAGATGGACACTCTCTCAGGCTGGAGTGCAGTGGCACAATCATAGCTCATTGCAACCTTGAATTCCTGGGCTCAAGTGATCCTCCCACCTCAGCCTCCCAAGTAGCTAGGATTACAAGGCATGTGCCACGATGCCTGGCTGATTTTTTAAAAAATTTTTGTAGAGAGAGTCTGAAGCACAGGTTGGTCTTGAACTCCTGGCCTCAAGTGATCCTCCCACTTTTACCTCCCAAAGTGTTGAGAATATCAGTATGAGCCACCATACTTGGCCAAAAATTTTTTTTTTGAGACGGAGTCTTGCTCTGTTGCCCAGGCTGGAGTGCAGTGGTGCGATCTTGGCTCACTATAACCTCCACCTCCCGGGTTCAAGCAATTCTCCTGCCTCAGCCTCCTGAATAGCTGGAAGTATAGGTGTGTGTCACCATGCCTGGCTAATTTTTTGTATTTTTTTAGTAGAGACAGGGTTTCACTGTGTTAGCCAGTATGGTCTTGATCTCCTGACCTTGTGATCTTCCTGCCTTGGCTTCCCAAAGTTCTGGGATTACAGGCATGAGCCACCGTGCCCAGCCAAAAAGTTTTTTACTATAAATCATTTCAATTTTTTTTTTTTTTTTGAGACGGAGTCTTGCTCTATTGCCAGGCTGGAATGCAGTGGCGCAATCTCGGCTCACTGCAACCTCCGCCTCCTGGGTTCAAGCGATTCTTCCTCCTCAGCCTCCCGAGTAGCTGGGACCACAGGCACGTGCCACCATGCCCGGCTATTTTTTGTATTTTTAGTAGAGACGGGGATTCACCATGTTGGCCAGGACGGTCTCGATCTCTTGACCTCGTAATCCGCCCACCTTGGCCTCCCAAAGTGCTGGGATTACAGGCGTGAGCCACTGCGCCCGGCCTCAAATATTTTTTAGATGATGGACTTATATAATGAATCCCCATGTACCCAACACTTAGTTTCAACAATTATCAGTTCATAGCCAGTTTTGTTTCATTTCTGTGTCCATCTACTTACCTACTTTCCTGTGCTCTTTTGAAATAAATTCTAGGTATTTTATCATTTCAACCATAAATATGTTCATATTTCTAAATATTAATGACTTTAAAAAAGACATTATCATAATACTATAATTAAACTCTCCCAAAATTGTTAATTCCTTAATATCATCTAATTTTGTTTAAACTTTTCCATTTGTTCCCTAAATTTTTAAAATATAAGGTCCATAAAGCTCATACATTGGAATTTGATGTTTACCTTTCTTTTAATCTGTAGATTCTTCCTCCTCCCTCTCTTTCTTTTAAAAAAATATTCTTGTGTTTTATCTGTTGAAAAAAGAGGTTGTCGGCCGGGCGCGGTGGCTCACGCCTGTAATCCCAGCACTTTGGGAGGCCGAGGCGGGTGGATCACGAGGTCAAGAGATCGAGACCCTCCTGGTCAACATGGTAAAACCCCGTCTCTACTAAAAATACAAAACATTAGCTGGGCATGGTGGCGCGTGCCTGTAATCCCAGCTACTGAGGAGGCTGAGGCAGGAGAATTGCCTGAACCCGGGAGGCGGAGGTTGCGGTGAGCTGAGATCGCGCCATTGCACTCCAGCCTGGGTAACAAGAGCGAAACTCCGTCTCAAAAAAAAAAAAAAAAAGAAAAAAGAGGTTGTCTACTGAATTCCCATAATGAAGAATTTGTCTATTATATCTCTACATACTTACATACATGCTTTGAAACAAGAAAGAGTATTCTGCTTTTGAAGTCTTTTTAAAAATTCAGAATATATTAAAGACACATTTTTTGGGGTCAACAACACAGTTCCTTTTTTCTTTTCTTTTTAATATTTTAAAATAGAGATGAGGTCTTGCTATGTTGCCCAGGCTGATCTCAAACTCTTGGCCTCAAGTGATCTTCCCACCTCAGCCTCCCAAAGTACTGGGTTCATAGGCGTGAGCCATTGCATCCAGCCCCAGTTACTTATTTTATTTATTTATTTTTTGAGACGGAGCCTTCCTCTTGTTCCCCAAGCTGGATGGAGTGCAATGAGGCAATCTCAGCTCACCTCAACTTCCGCCACCTGGGTTGAAGTGATTCTCTTGCCTCAGCCTCCCAAGTAGTGGGATTACAGGGATGTGCCACCACGCCTGGCTAATTTTGTATTTTTTAGTAGGGATGGGGTTTAAAAAACCACCACGTTGGTCAGGCTCAGGTGATCCCCCAGCTTCGGCCACCCAAAGTGCTGGGATTACAGGTGTGAACCACCACACCTGGCCCAGTTAACTTATTTTTCACCTGGCTCCCTGCCTCAGAGCCCTCTTTTTCTTTTTTTTTTTCAGTTGAATGGGCGACTCTGTCTCCCCAGGTGTTCCAGTCGCCTGGCGCAGGGATCTGTGTGATTTCCCTTTCTGCAGCCCACTGCCCCGTAACCGCGCTGAGATTCTGGCGCTTTTTTGCTCGGGAATCTCCTGGCCTGGCTCCCTGTTTCAGTCCCCTTTTTTATCAGTTGAATGGGTGACTCTGTCTCCCAGGAGCTCCAATCGCCAGGTAAAATGGTGTCCGGACCCGCGTATTTTGTGCGGGGAACCGCAGGGCCGGCCAAAACAGCCGCGCTGGCGACCCTTGGGGCTCCTCCGCCTGGGAATCTCCTGGTCTGTGGGCAATGAAAATCCATCTGGAAATGCGGTGTCCACTCATCCTCCGCGCTTTCGCTGCGAGCTGCATTCCTGAGCTGCTCCTAGGCCATCTTGGATCTGTCACCCCAGTTACTTATTTTTAATGACTCTCTCGCATTTGGCCATTTGGGTAGCTGGCTTTCTTAACCAATCTCCTGTTTTCTGAAATTAGATTATTTCTATTGTTAGTTCTGCCGTAAGCATTGGCATAGCAAATTCTTTATGCATTCCTGTATTTATCTCTTTAAGATGAGTTTTTTTTTTTTTTTTTTTTTTTTTTTTTTTTTTTTTTTTTTTTTTTTTTTTTTTTT
>NW_016107530.1:3326489-3331098 GCF_001604975.1 Cebus imitator | reverse complement strand
CCATGTTGGCCAGGATGGTCTCGATCTCTTGACCTCGTGATCCACCCGCCTCGGCCTCCCAAAGTGCTGGGATTACAGGCTTGAGCCACCGCGCCCGGCCTAAGATGAGTTTTTAAATGAGATTGCTTGGCCAAAAGGTTTATGCATTTTTTTGACTTTGGTTATATATTGCCAAAGCCACAGTGGTATGTTCGTTTGTCTTTTCCCAAAAAGTACTGGTATTGGAAAGAAAGATAACCTGAGCAACAGGATATCTTAATAACAACTTTTTTTTCTTGAGACAGAGTCTCATTCTGTCACCCAGGCTGGAGTGCAGTGGCATGATCTCGGTTCACTGCAACCTCTGCCTCCCAGGCTCAAGCAATTCTCCTGCCTCAGCCTACCAAGTAGCTGGGATTACAGGCGCCCACCACCACGTCCAGCTAATTTTTGTATTTCTAGTAGAGTTGGGGTTTCACCAGGTTGGCCAGGCAGGTCTTGAACTCCTGACCTCATGATCCGCCCAACTTGGCCTCCGAAAGTGCTGAGATTATAGGCATGAGCCACTGCGTCTGGCCAGTAACAACTTTCCTTGGCAACTCATGATCACAATAAGGAATAGTTAGTGTAGCAAGATATAAAATTGTGATGCTCTTATGGGTTACTGATTTGTATATCTTCACTTGTTTACTCAATACCAAAGTGTTTCCAGTGGCTGCATTTTTTAGTCCTTGGCTGGTGTTGACTTATATTTAATCTCCATCATGGGCTCTTTTACTTTTTGCTTGTCAGTGTACCTGCTGAAAACAATGCACTCTACTTATTTTGTTTTTATTTTTTACTTATTTATTTTTTTGCACGCTACTTATTAATAGTGCATCTGCTTTGTGCTGAGATACCAAATAGTGCTGTTTTAGAATGTATAAACTGAATATGAATTTATGATCTCAAAAATTGAATGTTTTCGCTTATTTTTTGTTTTCATTTTTGTTCCACTTTAACAGATAGATGACCTTTAGCTAATAGATATGAAAAAGGTGTCTTCTGTACTTACATGTTTGCTTATGGTTTCTATTTTGCATTTATATTAATCCTGTAAATTCCCCTAACAGGCAGAGTGGCATGATTCCGACTGGATACTTTCAGTGCCAGCCAAATTACCTGAAATTGAAGAATATTATGATGGAAACACATCTTCTAATTCCAGACAGAGGAGTGGCTGGTCAAGTGGCCGGTCGGGCCGGTCAGGCCGGTCAGGTGGTCGATCTGGCGGCCGGTCAGGTAGACAGAGTCGACAAGGGAGTCGATCAGGAAGTCGACAAGATGGTAGAAGACGAAGTGGGAATAGAAATCGATCAAGAAGTGGGGGCCACAAACGGAGTTTTGACTGAGTATTTGATAGTTAATCTACCAGTGTGAGCTTGCCTATTTCTGCCTAATCATGTACATTATCCACCAAAAATTAGGTCATCATAGTTGAGGTATGTGTCTGCTATTTGCAAAGAAGTCGGTCGTATTTTTTTAAAAAGTATTTCACAAGAATGGTTGTAAACAAATCTACTTATCCAGTTATACCTTTGAATAAAAAAAAACCTCCTTTTATTGTCTCTTTTCACTTATGTGTTAAGAATTTTCTCAATGTAATCTTAAAAATTTCTTTAAAAACTTGGCAGTCAGGCTGGGGGTGGCTGTAATCCAGCACTTTGGGAGGCTGCAGTGGGCGGATCACTAGAGGTTGGCACATGCCTATAATCCCAGCTACTCGGGAGGCTGAGGCAGGAGAATTGCTTGAACCTAGGAGGTGGAGGTTTCAGTGAGCCGAGATCGTGCCACTGTACTCCAGCCTGGGTGACGGAGTGAGACTCTGTCTCAAAACAAATAAACAAAACAAAACTTGGCGGTCAAGCTGATCTTACATAAGATTACTTGCATTTTACAAAATGTATTTGTATTCAGATCATTTCTTCTATAGGTTATGTGATAAAAATAAATTCCCTTCTACATTAAAGGGCTGTGTAAACTGGTGACATGGTTAGTTAGGTGTATCATTTTAGTCTAGATACAGTTAATTAAAAGGTTGTGCAAACAGTACATACTGATTATTCCACAGATATTTATTGAATTTCTACTGTGTGTGCATCACTATGCTAACCACTGGGGAGTATAGTTGTGAATAAGGCATAATCACTATCCTCAAGGAACTTAGAGTCAATTATTACAGACTAACAAATAAAAGCTAAGATAGTGGTAGGTAGAGGATGCTAAGGACCTACTTGGTGTGATTTAGGAGGCAGGAAGGCCAAGTGACACCTGGCCGGGCATGTGGCTCATACCTGTAATCCTGGCACTTTGGGAGGCCAAGGTGGGTGGATCACCTGAGGTCAGGAGTTTGAGACCAGCGTGGCCAACAATGTGAAACCCCATCTATGCTAAAGATGCAAAAATGAGCTAGGCATGGTGGCATGTGCCTGTAATCCCAGCTACTTGAGAAGCTGAGGCAGGAGAATCGTTTGAACCTGGGAGGCGGAGGCTGCAGCAAGCCATGATTGTGCTACTGCACTCCAGCCTGGGCAACAGAGCGAGACTCCTCAAAAAAAAAAAAAAAAAGGGATACCCAACAGAGAAATAAAGCAGTATCCATTGATCTAGCCAACTGTATGTACAGGTGGGAAGAGTTTAGTAGAGAGAGGGCTTGCAGGCAGAGAGAACAGCATATGCAAAGAATAGCATGGTAAGTCCTGAGGTTTCCACATGATAGAGAAGAGCAATAAGAGAGAGACCGGTTTAGTATTTAACAGGGACAGATTTTTAAAGGCCGTATGTGCATTGTTAAGGAGCTTAAAGCTTTTCTTGAAGACAGTGGGTAATCATTTAAGGGCTTAAAGTAAGGAATAACATGATTCGATTTGCATTTTAGAAAGATTGCTGGCCACACTTAGGAGACTCAGTTGGAGAAAAGCCATACTGGAGGCCTGGAGACCTCTTAAGATGCCATAGGAGTAATCTATGGTAGATATGCTGGTGATCTGAACTAATGCTAAGTCACATATTTTGAGGGATGAGAACAGAGGCACTTGAGAGGTTGTTACTTGTCCAGAATCATGCAGCTGGAAAATGTGAGGTAAGTGAGGATTTGAACCCAGAAAACTGTCTAGCTTCTGAAAGGGCACTCTTAACCACTATACTGAACAGTGACAGTGGACACTGAGAAACATGAATAGGTTTCAGACGTTTTTAGGAGATAGAATTGTTAGGACTCAGTGGCTTAGAGGATGAGAGGGAAACAGAATAAAACCTAGATTTTTTTTAAGATTAGGTCTCTGTTGCCCCAGGTAGAGTGCAGTGGCTCAATCCAGCCTCACAGCAACTTCAACCTCCTAGGCTCAAGTGATCCTCCCACCTCAGCCACTCTAGTAGCTGAGACTGTGCATGCCACCAAGTCCAGCTAAAAACATAGATTTTGTCACTGAGATAGGGTACTCGGAGGAACAGCAAGAAAAGTTAGATGAAGAGAGGACGGGAATAGGATTAGTTCAGGATTAGATATTATTTTAATATTAAGTAGCCTATGAAACATGTAAAAGGGAATAAACGGTAGACAATTGGATTTGTAAGTCTGAAGCTCAGGAGAGATATTTGTTCTAGAGATATAAGTTTGGGAATGATAGACCAAAAAATGATGATTGTAGTTTGTAGATGAGATTATCCAAGTATGCTAAGAGCAGAGGACTGAGGAGGGAAGCCAGAGGGCTACCAATGTATTTAATTCATAGCAGAAGAAAGAGGACTCCATCGACAACAGATGAGGAACATAGCCCAGGAGTGTGTGGCTTTCAGAGGAAACAGGAGGAGCTGGAAATGGCCATTGGATTTGGGAAAAGAAACTTTATAGGGTGCAACCATAGTAATGAGTGTTGAGCCTAGAAGCTGTTTAGCAGTGGATTCAGTAGGAAACGGGAGATGAAGTGGGGAGAACAAACATGAAGATCTCATTCTGAAATATGATTGTGAATAGGGAAGAATAAACAAAAGCTGGAGCCATAAGAAAGGACATGAAATTCTGGCAAGGATTTTCTGCATGTGTATGGCAGGTGGAGTATTTGATCATGTTCAAATATGGTAGGAAGAAGCCATAAAGGAGAGAGGACAACATGAAGTTCCAGGAGAAGGAATAAATGGGATCAAGCACACAACTGAAGATTTTAGCTTTATTTATTCTTTTTTTTTTTGTTTTTAAGTTTAGTTATTAGGCTGGGCCTAGTGGCTCACGCCTGTAATCCCAGCACTTTAAGAAGCCAAGGCAGGCGGATCACCTGAGGTCAGGAGTTTGAGACCAGCCTGGCCAACATGGTGAAACCCCTCTACTAAAAATACAGAAATTAGCTGGGTGTGGTGGCAGGCGCCTATAATCCCAGCTACTTGGGAGGCTGAGACAGAATAGTTTGAACCCAGGAGACAGAGGTTGCGGTGAGCAGGGATCAAGCCAATGCACTTACAGCCTGGGTAGCAGAGTGAGACTCCGTCTCAAAAAAGCAAAAATTGGCCGGGCGCGGTGGCTCAAGCCTGTAATCCCAGCACTTTGGGAGGCCGAGGCGGGTGGATCACAAGGTCAAGAGATCAAGACCATCCT
>NW_016107530.1:3324511-3326118 GCF_001604975.1 Cebus imitator | reverse complement strand
AAAAATTGATTGACAGATTGATAAGGTCTTGCACTGTTGCCCAGGCTGGTGTGCAGTGGTGCAGTCATGGCTCACTGCAGCCTTGATCTCCCAGGACCAAGTGATCCTCTCACTTCAGCCTCCTGAGTAGTTGGGACTACAGGTATGTGCTACCATACCCGGCGTGTGTGTGTGTATGTGTGTGTGTGTGTTTTGTAGGGATTGGGTTCCACTATGCTGCCCAGGCTGGTCGGGAACTCCGGGGCTCAAGCCATCCTCCCATCTCAGACTCCCAAAATGCTTAGTTACAGGTGCATGCCACTGCTCCTAGATTTTAGTTTTAGATAGCATAACATTTTTGTGAGAGAGAAACTATGATTATCTTGCAGATGGTAAGGTAACAGAAATTTGTAGTGGCTACAGGTGGAGCAATTGAGTGATTTCCTATATTAACACTTAGCATTCTGTTAATAGACTCTGGCAAAAGTGATTGGAGTAATGGTCCATGGAGTCTAGACTGCCCAGGGATTGACCTAGAGATGGGGTTGATAACGGAAAATGTAGAGGCAAGGGACTGAAAGTCCATGAGGGGTGTCTGAATTTGAGATTTCAAGAATGGAGCAACTGGGGAGGATGCAAGTGCGGGGTATGACCTTTCTCTGTTGGTGCAAAGGTCATTTCAGTTGCAGTGGTCAAAGCAGTGGGTCTATGGGTGGCAATGAATTCTCCTGCAATGAAAAGCCAGGATTGCAGTAAGGAAGACGAACCCGATTTGAAAATATCAGTAAATGGTGGAGGTTGGGAGGAGGGGTATCGGGTGACATTACCCTTTATCTTCAAAGGGACGAGAGCTTTTACATGAAAGTGGAGTAATGCTTTGGAAATGGATTTGAGGAAAAGAGGATGCCGTCACCAACTGAGATATGTGGAATTTCAGGGAATGGGCAACATCTGTGTGAGAAACCTGCAGAAGGTGGATTTTTCAGAGAGCCAGATTTCAGTTAACCCAAGGAGGCAGGGAAGGACGTTCAGTGCTAGATTGTGGAAGGCGGAAATTTTGATTTGGAGGGCTAGTGTTATAGACAGACACAACTGGGGGAAAATTTCCGTCTTCTTTGCATTTGAGTAACTGAGTTGTAGTATAACCAAGATGAAACGGGCTCCATTCATATTAAGTTGTGTAAGTAATAGTACATTCTGTCAGAATACGTTGTATACCTACAATGTCCCAGGCAATATGTTTTGGGTTAATAAGCAGTGCACAGTCTCTGTACTCAGGAGCTCAGAATCTAGTGAAATAAGTGGACAAATAAACCTATGCCCATGGGAATGACTAAGTACAATGATTTGTGAATAGTGAGCAATGGCACCCAGCCCTGGAATGGGAGTGGGGGTTCAGGGAAATCATTTTTGACAGAATGACTGAGTGTTAATTAAGTAGGTAAAAGAAACAGGAAACTGGGAATGGGCATCCAAGCAAAGGCACAGAAAAGCTGATGAAACAACATGGTCTAGGCCGGGCGCAGTGGCTCACGCCTGTAATCCCAGCACTTTGGGAGGCCGAGGCGGGTGGATCACGAGGTCAAGAGATCGAGACCATCCTGGTCAACATGGTGAAACCCCGTCTC
>NW_016107530.1:3317956-3324271 GCF_001604975.1 Cebus imitator | reverse complement strand
AGTGCAATGGCGCAATCTCGGCTCACCGCAACCTCCGCGTCCTGGGTTCAGGCAATTCTCCTGCCTCAGCCTCCTGAGTAGCTGGGATTACAGGCATGCGCCACCATGCCCAGCTGATTTTTTGTATTTTTAGTACAGACGGGGTTTCACCATGTTGACCAAGATGGTCTCGATCTTTTGACCTCGTGATCCACCCGCCTCGGCCTCCCAAAGTACTGGGATTACAGGCGTGAGCCACCGCGCCCGGCCTATGAGTAACTCTTGTTGCTGGGATTATGACTGTGAGGAAAGCAATGGCTAGAACAAGGCAAGACATATTATATCTTGGAAGGCTTTCTAGGCCTTGTTTTGGATAGCCATTGGAGGGTTTCAGGGAAGAGTGAAAAAGATAAGTATGTAGGTAAATGCCAACAGGGTGGATGGGTTTAAGAGGGTCTACCTGCTAAAGGTCAGCCGCCCTATTAGCAAGGGTCCTAACAAAATTAAATAATAGCTTTCCATATGTTTTGAAAGTACGATGGGGCAGGGCACATTTCTCATCAAATTCTCAGCTTTAGGCTGCTCTCAGCCACGGGTACCTTTACGCTGCTTCTTCCTTTTAGAAGCCAGTACCTTCATGGCTCCACTTTGGTACTCCTGTTTGGTACTCTGTGCTCTAGTCATTTGACAGCTATTTGAACTTGAATCAATTACCTCGATCTTCAGTTTTTAAATTTATAAATGAAATAACATCTGTTTTGTTCTTTCCAGCTTTAGAATTATGAAATCACTTTCAGGAAATGTTAACTATCCTTGAATGCTTGAATATCAATACTTTGCCAGGTCCATTTTTTCTGATCTGGATGATGTAGTGTTTTCACAAAATTAGAGGGAGAATTTCTATTTTTAAATGCATGTATACACATACACACACACACACACACACACACACACACACACACACTGAATTCAAAAGTCTATAAAGTGTTAGGAGTTGTTATTTCTGAGTACTGTGACTGTGGGTGGTTTTTATTTTCTTCCATTTGCTTCTCTATTTTTTCAGATTCTAAATATCTTGAGAACCTTCTCTCACAATGTTTTTGTTTCCCATATTTTTGAGACAGTCTCGCTCTATTGCCCAGGCTGGAGTACAGTGGCACGATCTTGGCTCCATGTAATCTCCACCTCCCGAGTTCAAGCAATTCTGTGCCTCAGCCTCCCGAGTAGCTGGGATTATAGGCGCCTGCCATCACACCCAGCTAATTTTTGTACTTTTAGTAGAGGCCGAGGTTTCACCATCTTGGCCAGGCTGGTCTTGAACTCCTGACCTTGTGATCCACCCGCCTTGACCTCCCAAAGTGCTGGGATTACAGACATGGGCCACCTTGCCCAGCAACATAGTTTTTTAAAACCATATTCCTTTTTTTTTCCCTTGTAAGTATACATGTCGGCAGGGCATGGTGACTCACACCTGTAATCCCAACACTTTGGGAGGCCAAGACAGCTGGATCACTGAAGGTTGGGAGCTTGAGACCAGCCTGGCTAACATGGTGAAACCTCTCTCTACTAAAAATACACAAATTAGCAGTGCGTGGTGGTGGGCGCCTGTAATCTCAGCAACTTGGAAGGCTGAGGCAGGAGAACTGCTTGAACCTGGGAGGTAGAGGTTGCAGTGAGCAAGATTGTGCCACTGCGCTGCAGCCTGGGTGACAGAGCAAGACTTCTCTAAAAAATAAAAATAAAAAATAATAATACATGTCCATTGTTGGGAATCTGAAAAAATAGAGAAGCAAATGGAAGAAAATAAAAACCACCCACAGTCACATTACTCAGAAATAACAACTCCTAACACTTTATAGACTTTTGAATTCAGTGTGTGTGTGTGTGTGTGTGTGTGTGTGTGTGTGTATGTGTATACTGCTTTTAAAAATAGAAATTCTCCCTCTAATTTTGTGAAAACATTACATCATCCAGATCAGAGGAAATGGGCCTGGCAAAGTATTGCTATTCAAGCATTCAAGGATAGTCAACATTTCCTATCCAATTTTTTTCTCTATTTTTTTTTTCTGAGATAGGGTCTTGCTCTATCATTATCAAATTAATATAAGCTATTCTTCCTCTTGTTACTGAGTTTTATACTGATGACTAGACAATATAATTGGCTACCTTTAATCAAATGGGCCTTTTGCATGTTTCCTGGTAGATTTTGGGTTTGTCCCTCTATGCAGGTTACAAAGGAACTTATTTTATAGGCTTTGAAAAGTTTCCATTTAGTACCGTTCTGGGGCTTACTCTCTTGTTGAATATCTCTTGATAATAAACATGTCCCTGTACTGTATACAGTAGTATCATGTATAGCAGGATCATGTAGTGTTGTGGTTTGTCAACCAGACTGCTGGTTCTTTGAGGAGGGGACTGGGCTTCCACTTATGTATCTAAAGCACATGATACAATGGTAAAACCTGAGGCATTAAGCATTTTGTTGAACAATTAGTTGACTGCATTCATGCTTGCTCTCCTTTCTTCCACATCTAACGCCAGGATGACTTAAGTACTTTCCCACCTGGGCATATAGCTGAAGTTATAATTCAAGGGGTTCCCCTCCACCGCTGCCATGTCAACATTCACTAAACACTTAATGACAGATTACTATGTACCAGGCACTGTCTGAAATTTTGAGGACACAAAGATGAATAAATCAAGTCTCCTGGCTCAGGGGTATCAGAGTACAAGTTAAAGCACTGTTGCACATTTTCACAAATTGTTTTAAAAAATTTGAGACCATGAGGCCCGGCGTGGTGGCTCACGCTTGTAATCCAAGCACTTTGGAGGCCAAGGCGGGCGGATCACCTGAGGTCGGGAGTTCAAGACCAGCCTGACCAATATGGTAAAACCCCGTCTTAAAAAAAAAAAAAAAAAAAATTTGAGACCATGAAACATCAAATAATAGTTTAGGTGAAACAAAATTTTTCCTTGAAAGTCTCAGATTAAAAAATGTAATCAGAAATACATAAATACTATTCCAACATTTTCCTTTATGATAAAATGTAATTTTTAAATTGTTTTCAAACTCTTGTGAAACACTAAGTTTTAATAGTTCTCATTGATTGTGCTCTATGTGCTAGGCACTGCCAGACCGTTTTCTGCCATTATCTTGTTTAATTTTCTCAACCAATGAAGTAGGTTTTGTTATCCTCATTTTGTACAAAGGAATCCTGGGTTCAGATTAGGCAATGTGTCCAAAAATCAGGGCAGGCTGGGTATGGTGGCTCATGTCTGTAATCCCAGTACTTTGGGAGGCTGAGGTGGAAAGATCACTTGAGTTTACGAGTTCAAAACCAGCCTGGGCAACATGGCGGAACTGCATCTCTACAAAAAAATTTAAATTAGCCAGGCATGGTGGCACATGCCTGTGTCCCATCTACTCCGGAGGCTGAGGTGGGAGACTTGTTTGAGTCTGGGAGGTCAAGGCTGCAATGAGCTGTAATCACGCCATTGCATTCCACTGGAGCCTGGAGAACAGAGGGAGAACCTGTCTCAGAAAAATAGACTCAGCACGGTGGCTCATGCCTATAATCCCAGCACTTTGGAAGGCTGAGGTGGGCGGGTAGATCACCTGAAGTCAGGAGTTCAAGACCAGCCTGGCCAACATTGTGAAACCCAGTTCTCTAGTAATAATACAAAAACTAGCCAGGCGTTGTACTAATAATACAAATATTAGCCGGACGTTGTAGCACACGCCTGTAATCTCAGCTACTTGGGAGAATCGCCGGAGACAGAGGCTGCAGTGAGCTCAGATCGCACCACTGCACTCCCCCCAACCTGGGCGACAGAGCAAGACTCTGCCTAAAAAAAAAAAAAAAAAAAATCTAAGCAAATAAAGGCAGATTTTCAATGTCAGATATGATTCTATGATTCTAACCCATTTTTGAAATTTGTTTTTTCATATATATATATATATATATATATATATATAAGACATAGGGGTTTTGCTTGAAAACCAGGCTGGTTTTTAAGGAGGCTGAGTCAGGAGATTCGCTTGAACCTGGGAGGCGGAGGTTGCAGTGAGCCCAGGTCGTGCAGTGGCACTCAAGTCTCTGTCTCAAAGAAACCCCACAATCCATCCCCTCCCTCCCTCCTTCCCTCCTTCCTCTCTCTCGCTCCTCTCTCTCGCTAGTCTATAAAGCTTCCTGGGGAAAAAAAAAAAAAAAAAGCTTCCTGGGGATAAGGCTTTTGTGTTTGCTAGTGAATCCTGCCTTGTGTCTCCTACCTCACACTGTGAACGCTCGCAAGATGTTTGAGTGCACGCATGAATGAACGACCAGATCCGACTGAATTCTTTTTTTCTCTTCAGAGTCTGCCTGCAGTTTCAGAGTCGACGTTTCCAAAAGATGATTAAGAACACACATCTGGCGTCTGTACGTGCAAACTCGAGCAATAAAGTACTGAAGATGCGCCACCCAAAAGCAACTAGAAGCCTTCATTTATCAGACTGGAGCTAGGGAAAATCTGGCCACTGTTGGGGAATACAAAGCTAACCTTTTTGGTTCCTTGTGGTTCTACCGTTCTTTGGTCTAAAAGGAACCACCTTCTAGACCCAGGGCCACAAGTGGTCAATTGACTAAATCCAGCCACAGTCAGAGGCCGCTGCTTTGAATTTGTCACGCGGAGAGCACCCTTCCCTTTGCTCCTTGCTTCCGCCGGAAGTGCCTTGTTACGGGAAGTGACGAGAGCTGGGTGGGCGCAGGGGACGGAACTATCTCTTCCTCTCCACGCGGTTAAGGATACCGGTCGGCCTGGGCAGTCTGTGCTGAAGATGCCCGGAAAACTCCGTAGTGACGCTGCTTTGGAGTCGGACACCGCAGTGAAAAAAGTGGAGACAATGCGAAAGCAAACCGAGAAGGTGAAACGGAGGGACCTGGGGCAAGGAGGGATGTTGAGTGGAGCGGAGCCCCGGGGTACAGGAGAAGTGCCTGCGCTGGGATTGTGGGAGCGCGCGGCGGGGAACAGCGAGTCCAGAGACCGGGCTTGGGTCTTAGCGGATGGTCGCCCAGGAGTGGTCGGCTCCTCGGGCAGCGGGCGCGTCGTCGACCTGACCGAGCCAGGTTCGCCGCGCACTGACCTCTTCCTCTGAGCTTTTAGGCATCCACATGTCCTAGGAACTCTGGTAGAGAGGCCCTGTCGGAGCTCGAGAGAAGGCCGGTGTCCCACGTGGTCCGTCCCCGGCGACTGGGCGCGCCTCACACAGTGCGCAGAGTTTGACATTCAGTCAGGCTCCACGTTATTGACTAAGATTTAACTCCCGGGCGTGAGCGTGCGCGAAGGGAATTACAAGTCAAGTCATAGTTGGAAGTAGAGCTTTAAAGTAGACTGGAGACATCATAACCTCATCTGTGCACATGGGCGGCGTCTTTATTGCCTTTTTTTTTGTCGGGGGAGACAGAGGCTGAAGTACCGTCTCGCGATCTCCGCTCACTGCCACCTCTGCCTCCCGGCTTCAAGCAATTGTCTCAGCCTCTGGAGTAGCTGGGATTACAGGTGCGAGCCACCACGCCTGGCTAATTTTTGTATTTTTAGTAGAGATGGAGTTTCTCCATGTTGGTCAGGCTGGTCTCCAACTCCTGCCCTCGTGATCCACCCTGCTCGGCCTCCCAAAGTGCCAGGATTACAGCTTGAGCCACCGCGCCCGGCCTTTAGTAACTTTTTTAACTTTAGTAAGGGAAGTACAGTTTGTTTTCCGGTAAGCCGACCTGAGAAGATGATGTAGTTCAGTTGTCAGTATTATATTGACTAGACTCCCCATGGAAATGTAAAGGCATATGTTGCAGTGCTAAGTGTACATTATTTTTTAATATAAGCCAGCAGTGTGCAGTAGTCTTAACGTTGACAGCCATTTGCTGCTTTGCTGTTGGCTTTCTAGTGATTTAACTTGTGACTGAGTCTCTGTTCTGAGATAAAGTCAATAGGAACAGATTGTCCTTGAACTTACATTGTACACTACTTGTTGATTAACTTTCCTTGTTGATTTCTCTGTCTTTCGATGTGGAGCTCTTAAAATAGCAATATTTTAGAATTGTAATAAGCTGCAGCAGATTTGTATTCAGGTGCAAGAAGGTAGTAGTTTATGTTGCACCGGTCAGTGTGTTCAATTTGGCATGCTCAAATCCAGAGGTACATGACCAAACTCTGTTACATTCCAAAAGAGACCACCAAGATGAGAAACTCAGTCTTAATTTGGTGAAACCAAGGGATGAAAAAGAATGAAATTTTGGAAGGAGACTAGGTTGTTTTTCATTGGCAAGGAGATTATTCTTTTTTTTTTTTTTTTTTTTAAGA
>NW_016107530.1:3306965-3317591 GCF_001604975.1 Cebus imitator | reverse complement strand
TAGTAGAGACGGGGTTTCACCGTGTTGACCAGGATGGTCTCGATCTCTTGACCTCGTGATCCACCCGCCTCGGCCTCCCAAAGTGCTGGGATTACAGGCTTGAGCCACCGCGCCCGGCTGGAGATTATTCTTAATCTTTGAGAACAGACCAGGCCTGAAGTTTCAGGGAGGCAGATTTCAGTGTAATATGTACTTCCAAGATTGTTCTGGAGCTCTGCCAGAGCAGGCTTCTAAGGAGGCTACAACACGTGTCTAATTGTTTTCAGTAGTATGAAAAGGTGTAGAGGCTCAGAAAGTTCAAATAGGAGCCATAGTCATTTATCTTCCTTGGCTCTGAGATGTTGCTCCTTCCATTTTCTTGTAACTTATTTATTTTAAATTAAGTACATCTTTTTTACACAGGGGTGATAGACTGAGTTTTTATAGCTTTTTGGTTCATAAAGTATCTCTTATTTTTTGTAGAGACAGAGTTTCACTCTGTCACCCAAGCTAGAGTGCAGTGGCATGATTATGGGTAACTGCAACCTTGAATTCCTGGGCTCAAGCAATTCTCCCACCTCAGCCTCCAAAGTAGCTAGTAGTATAGGTGTGTGCCACTATGCCTGGCTAATTTTTAAATTTTTTGTAGAGACAGGGTCTTGCTATATTGCCCATTCTTGTCTGGAACTTCTGGGCTCAAGCAATCCTCCTGCCGTGGCCTCCCAAAGTGCTGTGGTTACAGGGATGAACCACTGCACCTGGCCCTAAACTGTCTTTATATAAATTCATTTGCTCTTGTGAGATAGGCAAAGTGCAGAATTCCTGTTTTGGAGTTAGAAGCTGCAGTGAGCTATGATCACACCTCTACCACAACCTGGGTGAAAAAGAGAACTTGTCTCTTAAAAACAAAAAAATCCCCGTTGTTTTACCTGGGATTTTAGCAGGAAGAAAGAAAAGAAACCTGTTTAACACATCATCAATCTGTAGACATACATGACCTTATTCTATTGGAATTGAATTTGGACTTTCTGTATTGAGTTTGGAGTCTGTTGAAGTATCCCATGAGCTTATCCAAATCCCTTATGAAAATCTGGTTTACGGCTGGGCGCGGTGGCTCATGCCTGTAATCCCAGCAGTTTGGGAGGCTGTGGCCGGCAGATCACCTGAGGTTGGGAGTTGGAGACCAGCCTGATCAACATGGAGAAATCCTGTCTCTACTAAAAATACAAAATTAGCTGGGCATGGTGGCACATGCCTGTAATCCCAGCTACTTGGGAGGCTGAGGCAGGAGAATCACTTGAACCTACAAAGTGGAGGTTGCAGTGAGCCGAGGTTGCACCATTGCACTCCACCCTGGGCAACAAGAGCAAAACTTCGTCTCAAAAAAAAAAAAAGAAAGTCTGGTTTATAGGCCAAGCGCCAAGTGCAGTGGCTCATGTAATCCTAGCAGTTTGGGAGACTGAGGTGGGTGGATTGCCTGAGCTCAGGAGTTCGAGACCAGCCTGGGCAACATGGCAAAACTCTGCCTCTACTAAAAATATGAAAATTACCAGGGTGTGATGGTGCGCAGTTGAGAGACTGAGGCAGGAGAATCGCTTGAAACCGGGAGGTGGAGGTTTCAATGAGCCGAGGTTGTGCCACTTCACTCCAGCCTGTGTGACAGAGTGAGACTGTCTCAAAGCAAAAAGGAAAATCTTTTACAACTGTTTGACCCACATGGGTTGAATAGTTTCTAAGGGGCACCCTTCATTTTCCAAGATAGTGAAACTATTGATGCATACCTGTCTCTATAGTTAAGAAGTAATACTGGGAAAAAGCTTACTGTTTTGATTTTTACCTTATCACAGCGTGAAAGTACAAATGTCAAAATGCCCCAAAATTGTATATTTCAAAGTTGAAAATGATCTTGAAATAATCCAGAATTGATAAATCATGCAAATGTATAAATGCCTTATTCGTGTTTGTATTTTCCTTATGAATTTTTTTAGAAGGAGAAAAAAGAGAAGCCAAAATCTAATAAGATTGAAGAGATAGCAGAAGAGGAGGAAACTCTTTCCCCCAAAGCTAAAAAAGTTAAAAAGAAAGCAGAGCCTTCTGAAGTTGACATGAATTCTCCTAAATCCAAAAAGGCAAAAAAGAAAGAGGAACCATCTCAAGATGACATTTGTCCGAAAACCAAAAGTTTGGGAAAGAAAAAGGAGCCCATTGAAAAGAAAGCTGTTTCTTCTAAAACCAAAAAAGTGATAAAAAATGAGGAGCCTTCTGAGGAAGAAATAGATGCTCCTAAGCCCAAGAAGATGAAGAAAGAAAAGGAAATGAATGGAGAAACTGGAGAGAAAAGCCTCAAACTGAAGAATGGATTTCCTCATTCTGAACATGACTGTAACCCCAATGAAGCTGCCAGTGAAGAAAGTAACAGTGAGATAGAGCAGGTAAATTTGGACTTCATCGGGTAGAAGATACCTTTCATTGTTGCTTCAGATAAATAAGTAGGTAACTGCTGTGTGTACTCTTTAATAGTAGGAAAAAATGTGATGTGTCAGCACTTCGTGGGTTGGGGGATACCTTAGGCTGAGTGAGACTTCATCTTAAAAATTAGCATAGGACTGGGCATGGTGGCTCACTCCTGTAATCCCAACACTTTGGGAGGCTGAGGTGGGTAGATCACCTTAGGTCCAGAGTTTGAGACCAGCCTGGCCAACAGTGGTGAAACACCATCCCTACTGAAAATACAAAAATTAGCCGGGAGTGGTGGTGCACGCCCATGATCTGAGCTAAGACAGAGTATTCTGTCTTTTTTTTTTTTTTTTTTTGAGATGGAGGACATGTTGGAGTGCAATGGTGTGATCTCAGCTCATTGCAACCTCTGCTTCTGGGTTCAAGCAATTCTACCTCAGCCTCCCCAGTAGCTCGGATTGCAGGCATTTGCCAACATGCCTGGGTAATTTTTTGTATTTTTAATGGAGGCCGGGTTTCACCATGTTGGCCAGGCTGGTCTCGAACTCCCAACCTCAGATGGTCTGCCCACCTTGGCCTTCCAAAGTGCTGGGACCACAGGTGTGAGCCATTGTGCCCAGCGGACTCTGTCTTAAAAAAAAAAAAAAATAGTGTCAGAATACCTCCTTTTCAAATAAGCAGATAGTCTTTAAGCTTAGGGAGAGTCTTGGTCTACTTATTTGCAAGTCAGTCATCAACAGAAGAGATACAGTTGTGCAAATGGGCCCTAGTTTCCCTCTGAGGGGTTTAACCAAATAAATAATAAATAATAATTAATTGGAATCCCTGAAAAGGTTGATTGCAGAAGTCTTTTTGGTTAGGCCATTAATTAATCATCCTGGAGTTGAACAGAATGATAAAATGTCTGTCCAGAACCTTATTCTATTACCTTTCAGAAACTCAGTCATGAAAGAAAAATACTAGTTGTATTAAAAAAAAATTTTTTTTTAGACATGGAATCTTGCTGTGTGGCCCAGGCTGGTCTAAAACTTCTGGCCTCAAGCGATAATCTCACCTCACCTAACCCTTCCTGAGTAGCTGGGATTACAGGCACAAGCCAACACACCCAGCTGAAAAATACTAATTCTAATAAATTTTCTTTTTGCTGTAGATTATGGTCAACATTTGTAATTTTTTTTTCCTGATTATAAAAAAATATGTGATCCAGAGAAAACAGAAAGTATAGACGTTTTGCAAAAAGAAATGCTTCCTGGAATTTCATCATTCAGTAAATATTAATACCTGTACTTTTCAAGTACAGAATTAATCTTGTTAATTTTTGGTGTTTCCTTTTAGTACTTTTAATATATGCATCTATTATTTATTTATTTATTTATTTTTTATTTTTTATTTTTTTTGAGACGGAGTTTCGCTCTTGTTACCCAGGCTGGAGTGCAATGGCGCGATCTCGGCTCACCGCAACCTCCGCCTCCTGGGTTCAGGCAATTCTCCTGCCTCAGCCTCCTGAGTAGCTGGGATTACAGGCACGCACCACCATGCCCAGCTTATTTTTTGTATTTTTAGTAGAGACGGGGTTTCACCATGTTGACCAGGATGGTCTCGATCTCTTGACCTTGTGATCCACCCGCCTCGGCCTCCCAAAGTGCTGGGATTACAGGCTTGAGCCACCGCGCCCGGCTGGCCCTATTATTTTTAATTAGATTAGGATTGTGCCGTGCAATCTTATATCCTGACTTTTCTGTTTCTATCTAAGCATTTTCCTCATTAAGTATGTTTCATGGTTACATAATCCTTCTTATAAATGTCTTGAAATCTACTTATGACTTTTATTGAGCATTCAGATTTCTTACTATCAAATAATGCCAAAGTAACTGCTACTTCATAAATGTTTGCTCGTTTTCTATGGGTGTGCATACAAGAGATGCTGCTTTGGAAGAGAGCTAATGACATTTTCAACAGTATAGTGTTGGTTATGGTTATGGAGTAGCTCTTCGTTGAGACTGAATCTGCTTTTACTAGTCACACATAATATACCCAGTATATATTTGCCTCAGATTTTTCTTTTGTTAAGGTTTTATAGATTAAGACAATGTTTCCTTTTCAGATTTTGATTTACCTGTTAAGGTTTTTGTGCCTTTTGGTTGATTTTTAAACTGATGTGTTTAGAATTGCTTTAGGATAGCTTGTTTTGTCCCTTTCTCAGAAGATTCTCTGTATTAATTTGTGTAAGTAATTATTTCTTTCTTTCTGTGGCCCTTTACTTGATAGGAAATACCTGTGGAACAAAAAGAAGGTGCTTTCTCTAATTTTCCCATATCTGAAGAAACTATTAAGCTTCTCAAAGGTAATATTCTTGGAAATATTGTATGATGTTAGAACTTTTTTCTTTTTTTGAGATGGAATCTTGCTCTGTTGCCAGGCTGGAGTGCAGTGGTGTCATCTTGGCTCACTGCTACCTCCACCCTCTGGGTTCAAGTGATTCTCTTGCCTCAGCCTCCCCAGTAGCTGGGACTATAGGTGCACCACCATGCTCAGCTAATTATTATTATTATTATTTTTTTTTTTTGAGAAGGAGTCTTGCCCTGTCACGAAGGCTGGAGTGCAGTGGTGCAATCTTGGCTCACTGTGACCTCTTCCTCCCCAGTGTAAGCAATCCTCCTGCCTCAGCCTCCCAAGTAGCTGAGACTACAAGCACCTGCCACCACGCCTGGCTAATTTTTTGTATTTTTAGTAGAGACAGGGTTTCACCATGTTAACCAGGATGGTCTCCATTTTCTGACCTTGTGATCTGCCCACCTCGGCCTCCCAAAGTGCTGGGATTACAGGCATGAGCCACCATGCCTGGCCTAATTTTTCTATTTTTAGTAGAGATAGGGTTTCACCATATTGGCCAGGATGGTCTTGATCTCTTGACCACATGATCTGCTCGTCTCAGCCTTCCAAAGTGCTGAGATTACAGGTGTGATTCACTGTGTTCGGCCAAATGTATTATTTTAACAGGAAGCACTCCACTGTTTTTGTTAAGATGAACCCAGGATGTATTCTTATTGTAGGGTGATATATGCAATCATATAATGAAGTATGCCTATATATTCAGTATAGTGCTGTAGTAGTGATAGTCCTTCATGCCTCTTAAATAAGTGGTTAAAACTTCCTCAGGCCCGCTCTGGTGGCTCACACCTGTAATTGATTGAGACCAGGAGTTTGAGATCTGCCTGGGCAACATAGCAAGAACCTGTCCCTACAAAAAGTTTAAAAATTAGCCAGGCACATAGTGACACACATCTATAGTCTTAGCTACTCCAGACGCTGAGGAAGGAGGATCACTTGAGCCTGGGATTTCATGGCTGTAGTGAACTGTGATCACACCACTGCACACCAGCCTAGGTGACAGAATGAAACCGTTTTAAAAAAAAAAGTGTTTAATACAGTATGTATTCAGAAGTATAATGACTAATGGTGCTGGTGAAATGAAGCAATCATATGATGCCATGTTAATGTTTTGTTTCTCTCTTTCACTTCTGAGGCATCTCTAGGTTAATGATGCCAGCCTGACCCAGAATTCAATTAATAATCTGCTTCTGAACTAGCTGACTAGTCACAGTTGCTCAAGTAGGTGCTTTCTAAATTAGGAGCAGCACAGTTGGATTGCGAAGCACCAGATTTTCAGGCTTATGGATGAGACTTAAAATATTTACTATAATTGGGTGCTTTAAATTTTGTTGATATTTTTCAGTCAAGCAAATTTCTTACTATCAATATTTTTGAGGCAGGTATGATGGCTTGCACCTGTAATCCCAGCTGTCCATCAGGCTGAGGCAGGAGGATCACTTGAGCTCAGGAGTTTAAGGCTGCAAGTGAGTTATGATGACACCACCGTACTCCAGCCTGGGTCTTAAAATGTGTGTTTTTGAGCCTAACTTTGTAGCTGTTGACCAGAAGGTAGAATTCCTTAATTCTGCAGGACCAGAAGCATGAGTAGTATACTTCAATATGTGAGTATGGCTAATATTTTAAGAATTACAGTGTGAGATAACACAGTTAATTTGTTCACAGGCCGAGGAGTGACCTTCCTATTTCCTATACAAGCAAAGACATTCCATCATGTTTACAGCGGGAAGGACTTAATTGCACAGGCGCGGACAGGAACGGGGAAGACATTCTCCTTTGCTATCCCTTTGATTGAGAAACTTCTTGGGGAACTGCAAGACAGGAAGAGAGGCCGTCCCCCTCAGGTAACTGTCTTAAATATAAGGGCTCTCAATCAGCACAGGAAAAAAATTCTGCTTAGGCATTGATTGCATACCCTACTTTTTTTTTTTTTTTTTTTTTTGAGATGGAGTTTCACTCTTGTTACCCAGGCTGGAGTGCAATGGCGTGATCTCGGTTCACTGCAACCTCTGTCTCCTGGGTTCAAGCAATTCTCCTGCCTCAACCTCCTGAGTAGCTGGGATTATAGGCACGCACCACCATGCTCAGCTAATGTTTTGTATTTTTAGTAGGGACGGGGTTTCACCATGTTGACCAGGATGGTCTCGATCTCTTGACCTCGTGATCCACCCGCCTCAGCCTCCCAAAGTGCTGGGATTACAGGCTTGAGCCACCGTGCCTGGCGTACCCTACTATTTTTTATTGAGTTCTTATTGTCACCCATTGTGTTTACTGTGGATCTTTATGTGAAAGTAATCCAGGATAATTCTTTTATGTTTAATAATTAAGATATACAGATCATTCTCTGCATATTTAAATATTTTAATCTTCCCCACAGGTTTGATTATCTATATTATTAATGCTCATCATATTTCCTTCAAACCATTAGATGTCCCTGGGACTCATAGCTTTGGTCAAGTGTCTGACCATTTTTGCCTAGATGGAGAAAGCATTTTTAGTAGAAAAGCATGAATGGAAGGCAGGGCAAGTCAGAGAGGTGAAAAGGCCAAGCCCCATATTAGGGTGAGTTCATCAGGCTCACTTCTAGAGAACTTGACATTTGACAAACTTTAACCTCTCTGAAATGACTGCGAATGCCCATGTTGTCACTTTGGCTGTGGGTTCTTGCAGTTGTCTTTCTGGCCTAACCTCACTTACTCACTGGTCTTCCAGTGTCCATGCTCCCCCTTCATTAATTTGTTTACTGTGGTGTCCCTAACATCTAGAATAGTGCCTGGTAAATAGTAGGTAGTCATTAAATATTTTTTAGATGAATGTATTACGTGTTCTTGAATCATATTTGTTTCATGCCATTCATTACCCTATTTTGAGGACGTCCTGTAGCTGTTTTTTTCTTTTTCTTTTTTTTCTTTTTTTTTTTTGAGAAAGAGTCTCATGCTGTCACCCAGGCTGGAGTGCAGTGGTGCAACCTCCATTGACTGTAACCTCTGCCTCCCAGGTTCAAGCGATTCTCCTGCCTCAGCCTCCCGAATAGCTGGGATTACATGTGTGCACCACCATGCCCGGCTAATTTTTGTATTTTTAGTAAAGATGGGGTTTCACCATGTTGGCCAGGATGGTCTTGAACTCCTGACCTGAAGTGAGCCGCCCACCTTGCCCTCCCAAAGTGCTCAGACTATAGGCATGAGCCACTGTACCTGGCCAGCAGTTTCACGTTATACGTTCTATTAGATCATACTCATACTTCTCTGGGATTCAAAGCCCCTTACATTGTTGGCTCTACCTTACTTGCCTGAGTTTATTCTACTTCAAATTCTCTCTACTGTAGCGGTTAAAATTATAGGTTTTGGAGCCCAATTGCTTGAAGGCTCTGCTCCTTCTTAGCCTTTGGGATTTAGTCTAGTTATTTACCCTCTAATACCTAGCTCAAAAGGTTGTGAGAATTAAATCAGAATAATACATATAAAAAATTAATAGAATCTAAGCTCTATTAGACTAAAATATTAGCTAGTGTTATCGTCATCATCAGTGTTACCCCTTGTTCAAGTCGTTCTTTTCCTACAGTGCTGTTCTTTAAGGACTAGATTAAGAAATACTACACAGTAATTTGAATTCAATTATTTTTCTTTATCAGGTACTGGTTCTTGCACCTACAAGAGAGTTGGCAAATCAAGTAAGCAAAGACTTCAGTGACATCACAAAAAAGCTGTCAGTGGCTTGTTTTTATGGTGGAACTCCCTATGGAGGTCAATGTGAGTACATTCAAAAATGAGGGAAGGATAATGCCACCCATTGCTGGCTGCTCTGATTGGATTTCTTTTAACCTTGACATCTGGCTTCTTTACATGGGATAGTCGTTTATGGGGATTTTGCCATTGTCTCAATGTGATCAAGAACATGATCCTGTATGATGATAGGCAAATCCTGTATGTGGTTCCTAGGACTTTTACCTATTTATATTTAGCTAGGGGCTACAAAGGTAACTTAATTGAATCCAAAAAGACAGTTCATTTGGGCTCTAGGAAATAGGAAGTTAGAATTCAAGGTTACTCTTATCTGTCAGGACCTTGGGTCTGTCCCTCTTTCTGCATGGCAAACTTTTTTTCCTTGGGGCTCAAGGGCCGTATGTTACAGTCACTGCTCTTGTATTTCATTACTTCCCAGTTCAAGGCCTTGGAGCTTTATTATGTAGAGCAGATGTATAAATTAGGAAGGGATTTAGGGAATTAAAAAATGTAATAGTTTTAGTACACAATCTTATGATGATTTCTTTCCAGCTTTGGCAGAATGAACATAGGGTTTGGCACCAGAAAGGCATGAATTTAGACTCTGCTCACAGAGTAGCTATTGTGTTCAGTAGCTTAATTTTTCTGTGCTTTAGTTTCCTCACCTATAGAAAAAGATGACTAAACCTACCCTGCAGGGATGTTGTGAGGATTGTGTTGGATAGTGTATGTAAAGTGCCTAGTATTATTCGTAGACCAGTGACAGTCTACGAATAATACTAGGCACTTTACATACATTGTATTGAGTCTACAGCAGCTCAGTACAAAGCTAAATTATTGTTACCATCTCATCCCAGTTGTATTTCATTTTTCCAAATGTCTTTGGAATATTTTCCCTTTCATTATGTCTCATCCTCTCTACACCTGTTTACTTTATAGAAAGTTCCTATTTCTGTAAGATTCTTATTTGTACCAGGGAAGTAATTGCTGTTTTTTTTTTTTCTCGAGACAGAGTCTTGCTCTGCCGCCCAGGCTGTAGTGCAGTGGTGTGATCTTGGCTCACTGCAACCTCCGCGTCCTGGGTTCAAGCAATTCTTCTGCCTCAGCCTCCTGAGTAGCTGGGACTACAGGCACGTGCCACCACACCTGGCTGATTTTTGTATTTGTAGTAGAGACGGGGTTTCACCATATTGGCTAGGCTGGTCTCAAACTCCTGACTTCCTGATCCGCCTGCCTCAGCCTCCCAAAGTGGTGGGATTACAGGTGTGAACCACCTTGCTTCCCCGGAAGTAATTTCTTTCCTGGTACTGTCATCCTCCAGCAGTGCATATTTCTTTTATGTTACTTTGTACACTAGACTGTCACTCTAATGTTTTTTCCACTAGATTAGGAGCGCCATAACTTTTATCATTACTACTTAGTATATTACTTTGTACTTCTGCGTATTTAACAAATATTTTAAAATAACAATACAGTTAACTGTGGTACCCCAAACTGGTAAAGGGACTCACTAAAAACCCAGAAAATCTTGTCATTGTTTTTTATAGTTGAACGCATGAGGAATGGGATTGATATCTTGGTTGGGACACCAGGTCGTATCAAAGACCACATACAGAATGGCAAACTAGATCTCACCAAACTTAAGCATGTTGTCCTGGATGAAGTTGACCAGATGTTGGATATGGGATTTGCTGATCAAGTGGAAGAGATTTTAAGTGTGGCATACAAGAAAGGTAAACCACAAATTCAAGAAGCTGATAAAAAGGACCAAAGGAAGTGTGGTAACTAAATAGTTGTCTTTTTTTTGAGATGAAGTCTCACTCTGTCACCCCAGGTGGAGTGATCTCGGCTTACTGTAACCTCCGCCTCCCAGGTTCAAGTGATTCTCCTGTCTCAGCATTGCGAGTAGCTGGGATTACAGGCGCTCACCAGTTTTTTTGTATTTTTAGTAGAGACGAGGTTTCACCATGTTGGCCAGGCTGGTCTTGAACTTCTGACCTCAACCCTCCTCAGCCTCCCAAAGTGGTGAAATTACAGGCGTCAGCTATCACGCCTGTTTTTTTTTTTTCCTTTC
>NW_016107530.1:3302402-3305170 GCF_001604975.1 Cebus imitator | reverse complement strand
AGATGGGGTTTCACCATGTTGACCAGGATGGTCTCGATCTCTTGACCTCGTGATCCACCCGCCTCGGCCTCCCAAAGTGCTGGGATTACAGGCTTGAGCCACCGCGCCCGGCCTCCCTTTTTAAAATTTTTAAGATAGGCTCTTACCCTGTCACTTAGGCTAGAATACAGTGGCACCATCGTAGCTCACTGCATCCCCAAACTCCTGAGCCTCAGCTTCCTGAGTACCTGGGACTATAGGTGTGTGCCACCATGCCTAGCTAATGTTTTTATTATTCATAGAGACAGGGTGTCACTATGCTTGCCTAGGCTTGTCTTGATTCCTGGCCTCAAGTGATCCTCCTGCCTCTATCTCTGAAAGCACTGGAATTACAGGAATATCCTGGAATTGGTTCTTTAGAATAGATTTCCAGAGTGGAATTATTGAGTTTAAATGTGTAAATAGTACATGCTCCTCAGTATACATTGTAAAATTGCTCTGCAAAAGGGTTCTAGCACACTTCTATGTGGAATGTTTGAGGATGTGATGGCACTCTTAGGTATAAACAAACAAACACAAAATAGTAGCTGGACTCAATGATTGGACAAGAATTCTAAATTCATAAAATACTGAGATTATAAATCTTAGAATAGATTTTGTTTGTAATTCAAAAGCCTAATGGTCAGAAAACAAAATAGTTTTAAAGTACTTTCACCATTTTAAGGATCTTTTACATAAATTACCCAGCAGTATTCCTTTGCCTATTGGGAAACCTCTGTCTTCCAGTTTTGTGTCCTCTGTGCCTGACTTGGCCTCAGGTGCTGATGAACGTTGATGGACTGTGGAAGTACTAGGTTAGGTAGAATACTATGTAGGCTTGTTTGAATTATTCATACTGACTTTTTTTTCCCCTCCTCAAAGATTCTGAAGACAATCCCCAAACATTGCTTTTTTCTGCAACTTGCCCTCATTGGGTATTTAATGTTGCCAAGAAATACATGAAATCTACATATGAACAGGTGGACCTGATTGGTAAAAAGACTCAGAAAACAGCAATAACTGTGGAGGTAAATTATTTACTTAGTTGCCAGAATATAAAATTGTAGATATTTTTTTTTGTCTGTTAGTATTAAGACTGGCAAATAGTCTTTTCCAGGTAAATACTAAATCCATGTGAAATGCTAAGGAAAGATATTTCTATTTGAGCTGTATCTGATACCTGTGTTTTAAGAATTTTATCATTTGGTGGCCTGATTTCATTTCAGAATCATATGGAACTTAAATCTATCTGAATTATGTAAACATGAAATCACACTTCGAATTTAAACATTAGAGGGCAGCAGAGAAACCTAGTGCTTTGTGTTTAAGCTTAAAAGTGTTGAAGCTTAAAATTTCACCTTCAATTCTGCTACTTAGATGAATTAATTTCACTGAGGAACAGACCTGTACATTAACCTACTACAAATTGCATTTTTAAGTAAATGAAAGGGCAAAACATACAGAAACTTTTTGGTTATTTGGTTTCCTGTAGAAAGCTAGGGAAGGCATTTCCTTTCCCACATTTTCCTGGTTGTCAGAAAATAAAGAAGTTAGATGCTCTTTGGAGAAAGGGGAGAGGCATTGGGAGATGGACAGATCTTGTTACTTTATGCTTTAATGGCTTATTTAGGTATTTTCTCTCAGCAGTGGTGGCTGCAGATAATCAGGCTTGAGTAGTTGTTTCCAGGAGCAAGACATTAGACCATTAGTGTTGTGCTCACTGGTTATTGTGTTGTGATTTTAGTTTCCAGCCAAGCTTTACTAAATAGATTTAGTTTTTTTCTTCTTCTCATATAAGCATCTGGCTATTAAGTGCCACTGGACTCAGAGGGCAGCAGTTATTGGGGATGTCATCCGAGTATATAGTGGTCATCAAGGACGTACTATCATCTTTTGTGAAACCAAGAAAGAAGCCCAGGAGCTGTCCCAGAATTCGGCTATAAAGCAGGTTGGTCCTTCCCCTTAATGCCAGCAAAGCTGGGGATATCAACAAATCTTCATTTTAGGCATATCTGTTCTTGGTCTGATTTTCATTTATTCAATGACTACCAGTTTATTTTAGTTTAGAAATGAGGCAGAGTTTTACTCTGTCACCCAGGCTGGAGTGCAGTGGTGCAATCTGGGCTCACTGCAGCCTCTGCCTCCTGGGTTCAAGTGATTCTTCCACCTCAGCCTCCTGAGTAGCTGGGATTACAGGTGGGCACCATCATGCCTGGTTAATTTTTATATTTTTAGTAGATAAGGGGTTTCACCATGTTGGCCAGACTAGTCTGAAACTCTTGACCTCAAATGATCCACCTGTCTCGGCCTCCCAAATTGCTGGGATTGTAGGCATGAGCCACTGTGCCTGGCCAACTTGTTTTTGAGACAGGGTCTCATTCCCTTTGCCTAGGCTGAAATGAAGTGGTGTGACCATGGCTCACTGTAGCCTCACCTCCAGGTAGCATGCACCACCATACCTGCTAATTTTTTTTTCCTGGATGGTGTTTTATTATTGAGATATAATTCATGGGGCACATAACTTACCATTTTACAATGTACAGCTCAGTGGCTTTTAGCATAACGATGAGGTTGTGCCACAGTCACTACTATCTAATTGGGAAGACTTGTTTTCAGGTGTACATGTGAGGATGTGCAGGTCTATTACATAGGGAAACGTGTGCCATGGTGGTTTGTTGCGTAGATAATCCCATAACCTAGGTATTAAGCCCAGCATTTATTAGTTATTCTATCTGATGCTCTTACCACCC
>NW_016107530.1:3293971-3302304 GCF_001604975.1 Cebus imitator | reverse complement strand
TAGAGACCAAGTCTTGCTGTGTTGCCCAGGCTGGTCTCAAACTCCAGGCCCAAACAATCTGCCTCTCTGGGCCTCCCAAAGTGTATGAGCCACTGCACCTGGCCTCACTTCTTTCAACTAATGGTTAGAGTGTACATGTTAGAGCCCACCTAATCTGTCATGGCATCTCATTGTACAAATGAGGAAAGGGTGGCTCAGACCTAAGTTTGCAATGATAATAGTTTTGATCGCTCTTGTCTGATATTCTCAACTTCAGTAAGTAAAGTTGGATATAGCTGGAATTGATGATTGCAGATTTGGAAATAATATTGAGGCTTATTCATTCAAGACACATTTTCCCCTTTGTAATATTTTCAACAGGCATATCGCCAAAATATGAATATGTTTTACAGGCCTAATTCATGATGAGAAAAAGCATTGTTGGATCTGGTGTTCTTAACGTCCATTTATTTATTTGGCAGGATGCCCAGTCATTGCATGGAGACATTCCACAGAAACAAAGGGAAATTACCCTGAAAGGGTTTAGAAATGGTAGTTTTGGAGTTTTGGTGGCAACCAATGTCGCTGCACGTGGGTTAGACATCCCTGAGGTTGATTTGGTTATACAGAGCTCTCCACCAAAGGTATGTGTTTTATGCTTAGATTTTATTTTGTTTTGTTTCTTTGGGGTATTAAACAAATTGGAAATTGTGTTATTTACTTGCATATCATTAGCATATTAATAACTATCTTTTGAGTGCTGGGATGCTAAGGGTGATTTTTATAATGTACCTGTTATGAGACCCTCCCCTCAGAACTGACACTAGAATGAAGCACAGTCAGCGGACAGAGGTTCAAAAGGTGACTTTTGGGATGTTGTGATTTTTGAGCCAAACCTTGAAGATGGGTGGAAGGACTTAGATGGGATAGGGGTAAGTAAGATGGATAAATGCATGAACCTAGAGAACATGGGAGAGAAAGAGCCTGTAATTAACCTGTAGTTAGAGATACTTAGGTTTGTGAATTATAGAAACCTCTCAGGGAGGACCCAGAAGCATGGTTTACTTGATGTGGATAGTTCTTCAAGTAAGTAAAGGTTGTTCTAAAGGTGTTCCAGTCACTTCCAACATGAAGACCTCATAATCTCACCCAAACTGGCAAATCCCCATGCTTAAACGTTGCTTACAACAATGGAGAAAAATACCTGAAGATTATGAATTCACCGCTTCTTAAAAAGGAAGTCCTATGAGTATGTGATATAAACATTGTTTCATGAGTCTTTAGACTTTTGAAGTTTTTGATACGGTAGCCACTAGCTGTTGAACACTTGAAATGTAGGTGATCTGAATTGATCCATGTACTGCAAGTGCAAAATACATACTGTACTTAACTTTTTATTAGGCAGTCTGGATTTTGAAGACTTAAAAAAGAAAAAAAAAATTGCATTGGTACCCTGGTTTGTGTAGATCATATATTGAAATGATAAGACTTGGATATATTGACCGGCATGGTGGCTCATGCCTGTAATCCCAGCACTATGGGAGGCTGAGGTGACCAGATCACTCGAGGTCAGGAGTTCCAGACCAGCCTGGGCAACCTGGTGAAAACCTGTCTCTATTAAAAATACAAAAATTACTCAGGCCTGGTGTCAGGTGCCTGTTCTAGCTTCTCGGGAGGCTGAGGCAGCAAAATCACTTGAACCTGGGAGATGGAATTTGCAGTGAGCCAAGATCATGCCTGCACTCCAGCCTGAGCAACAGAGTGAGACTCCGTCTCAAAAGAAAGAAAAAGACTTGGTATATTGAGTTAAAAATTAAACTTTTTAAAGAAATCTTTTCAGTGTGGCTACTGGATGATTGAAAATTGGGATTATATATATACCTCTAATGGACAAGCACTATTTAGACAATGCTTTTTGTAAATTTGCCTACAGGACAGGGACCATTGTTGTAGAAGTTTTAAAAATTGCCAGAGATCTTTAAATTGAAGTGCTAAAGGACCTTCTCCCTCATGCCCCCAGGTATATAAGCACAATTGCTAGTGTTCACTGACCTGCATAGGTTCACTGACCTGCTGCTTAGGTGTTTGTCTCTTTTTTTGGTTTAGTGTCACTCATGTATTTTACTTCAATAGGATGTAGAGTCCTACATTCATCGATCTGGGCGGACGGGCAGAGCTGGAAGGACGGGGGTGTGCATCTGCTTTTATCAGCACAAAGAAGAATATCAATTGGTACAAGTGGAGCAAAAAGCGGTAAAACTATTATTCTTACCTTTCATTCAGCGAATGTTGAGTTCTAAAGTCAGTCTTTGGTTTCTTCGATTTTTGTCCACTTTAAAATATGTATATATTTTTCTAGTGTGTGGCCATGACTGAAAGCTTATTGTTAGGTACACATGCTGTCCTGTGATAAAGGGCCCATTTTGAAGTAACTTTGCGGTTGAAAACAGTGGTTTTGTTTTCATATGTTTGACAGGCGGTTTTCAGACAATGATAATATGAACCAGATTGGGGGCTATAGGAATTGCTTGAAAATCAAATGAATGAGAGTATATCCGAAGGATAAAGGGGAGAAGAGACCAATTTTTCCTCCAGAAGAATTGGAATAGTGTATGTAGATACTTGCCCCTTCAGGAGCTTAACTTGTCTCCTTCCTCTTGAGTGGACTGCACTTAGTGACTTGATTTCAAAGAATAGAGTAAGGTGGGGAATGAGGACTTTACAGTGGAGAGATGAACAAATACTACCTGGGCCAGGTGATCGTGGGTCACATCATCAGTGACAGACACACAGGCATGTGCCTCTGATAGAGGTGGTGAGGTGAGTGTTCACCTGCAGTATTCTCCCCCAAATATATAACCCGGAGCATGAGGAAAACACAAGACAACGTCAAATTGAGGGACATTTTACAAAACCGTTGACCATCACTCCTTAAAACTGTTAAAAATCTTGAAAAACAAGGAAAGACAGACATGGAATAAAGTCTGGCGTTCAGTTAGTTTAGCAATGTTGGTTTCTTAGTTGAAACAAATATACCATAGCAGTGTAAGGTGTTAACAATAGTAGAAACCTGGAGCTCTCTCTACTGTCTTTGTAGCTTTTCTGTAAATCTAAAATTAAAAGTTCATTTTTTAATGTAATAAATTCATTTGGTCCATATTAAAAAATTACAGGACTACTAATCTTATTGGAAACAATTGACGTCCATTGCACATTAAACTGTAGTTCATTTTCTTGTAGGGAATTAAGTTCAAACGAATAGGTATTCCTTCTGCAACAGAAATAATAAAAGCTTCCAGCAAAGATGCCATCAGGTATGTTCACTACCACAGTTACGGTCTGTTTAGTGTTTGTTCAAATATTGCATGTCTTTGTACAGTAATGAGATTTGATTTCTTAAAAATTTATTATTTTTCTTATTTTTGAGATAGAGTCTCGCTGTGTTGCCCAGGCTGGTCCCAAACTCCTGGGCTCAAGCAGTCCTCCCACCTCAGCCTCCCAAAGTGCTAAGATTACAGGCGTGAGCCAGCATGCCCAGTCTAGTCTTTTTAACTGATAACCTGCTTATTAGAAAAACAGTGCTGAAGTAGAATTTCACAAAGTAGATATCCTTGTTTCTACTCATCCCTGCCCAATCCTGTTTACCAGAGGAAACCACTATTAAAACAGTTTGCTTTGTCTAGGATATTTTAAGGGATAATATCTTAGGTATAGTGTAAGTTGGCTTATACTAAATAAATTTGTATTTAGTATAAATAGAAATTTATTTGTATTTAGTATAAATAGAAATTTATTTCTATCTGGCTGATTGGACCACAGATTACATTCTAAATCTATGTTAATCCAGTTCCTCACCTGGTAGGATGAAAGTTGATTGTTTCTTTAGTAGTAAGTGTCTAGATGGTGAGGATTGGGTTAATTAACAGTTTGCCAAATGGAGGTGCTGTTGGCATTGGAGGCAAGAGAATTATTTTTTATGGGATTGTCCTGCAAATGGAAGGATAATTAGCTGTTTAGGATTCATGGCTGATTCTCCTGTGCAGAATACTCAGGGTAAGTAGGGTTGGCATTATAAAAACCAGAAACCATTTTCAAGATGCCTCCTGGTGGTGAGCTACATTCTCTGTTAAAGAACCACTGAGTTTGGGCATCATTTTTAGAGGGGTTTCCACAATTACTCTAAATGCTTATTTTACAAACAGACACAGGGAGTCCATGATCAAAGGAAATCCTGGATGTCAATCAGTATATTAATAGTTCAGGAGCTGGGCACGTGGCTCACACCTGTAATCTTAGCACTTTGGGAGGCTGAGGCGGGCGGATCACGAGGTTAGGAGTTTGAGACAAGCCTGGCCAACGTAGTAAAACCCTGACTCTAATAAAAAGACAAAAATTAGCTGGCATGGCAGCATGCACCTGTAGTCCCAGCTACTCGGGAGGCAGAGGCAGGAGAATCGCTTGAACCCGGGAGGTGGAGGTTACATGGAGCTGAGGTCATGCCACTGCACCCCAGCCTGAGCGACAGAGCGACACTTTTGTCTCAAAAAAAAAAAAAAAAAAGAAAAAAATGGGCTGGGCGTGGTGACTCAAGCCTGTAATCCAAGCACTTTGGAGGCCAAGGCGGACGGATCACCTGAGGTCAGGAGTTTAAGACCAGCCTGACCAACATGGTGAAACCCCATCTTTTAAAAAAAAAAAAAAAAAGAAAAAGTTCAGGAAAGTTTTGCAGATGAAAGATTTTTGCACTAGGCTTGGTGACTCATGCCTATAATCTCATCACTTTGAGAGGCTGGTGTAGGCGGATCGCTTGAGCTTAGGAGTTCGAGACCAGCCTGGGCAACATGGTGAAATTCCGTCTCTAAAAAAAATACAAAGATTGGCCAGGTGTGGTGGCACATGCTGGTAGTCCCAGCTACTCTGGAGGCTGAGATGGGAGGATTGCTTGAGCCCAGGAGGTTGAGGCTGTGATGAACTGTGATTGTGCTACTGCACTCCACCCTGGGTGGCAGAGTGACACTGCCTCAAATGAAAGAAAGAGAAGGAAGGAGGAAGACACGAAAGGAAGGAAGAGTATATTTAACTGCATTTTTCAAATTTATTTTAGCATGGCATGCTTTTTTAAAAGTGTCCTGCAGACAGGGTTCCCTTGGGTGCCAGTTAAGGACATTTGGGGTTAGATGGCCAGGAAGGGGAATGGGACAAAGATGCTGATGGTATACAACAGACAGCCTCCAGAGTGCCAGCCCTGACTGGATGATCTCTTTCAACTTTGAATAGGACATTTATTATTGCCAAGATAATATTGACTCCCTTAAAAATGTATTTATAGTCCTATAAAAGTGCTTATCATTTTTTTAAACTGACTTTGGAGGTCTTTTTCTTATTTCTTTAATTTTTTTTTTTAAAGAGATGGTATTTCTTAAAATGATTGTGTGTGGCAGAGTCATAGCTCATTGCAACCTCAAGCAGTCCTCCTACCTCAGCCTCCCAAGTAGCTGGGACTGGAGGCATGTGCCACCACACCCAGCTCTGTTTTTAAACTTCAGAACGGAAATAGGTATTTTCTGATCCAGAAAGTAACACATGAATGTATAAAAACTCTCAACATTATTCATCATCACATCTAATGGTAGTATGACATTTTATTGTATCTGTTTTGTGGCTTATATAAGCAGCCCAGATGATGCACATTTTAAAATTATTTATACTTTTTGTATATTGTACGTAACACTGTGGTGAACTTGTTGTATTTCCTTAGGATAGAATGGTGGGGTAAGTGGTAAATTAGAATTACATACAGTCAAAGGAATGGATTTATTACTATAAAAATATGATTATATACATTGCATCAAAATAATGTATTACGCATGTGAATGATTTGGAAAGTTATTGATTTATCTTGAGATGTCTTGGAAATGCAATCTGTCCACTTCTAGTATCCTTTCTAACATACTCTCAAACAACAGGCTTTTGGATTCTGTGCCTCCCACTGCCATTAGTCACTTCAAGCAGTCAGCTGAGAAGCTAATAGAGGAGAAGGGAGCTGTGGAAGCTCTGGCAGCAGCACTGGCCCATATTTCAGGTGCCACGTCCGTAGACCAGCGCTCCTTGATCAACTCAAATGTGGTAAAGTTCTCTGGCACATTCCTGACACTTCATAATTTGGGATATGAGCAGGATGTGAAAGGGTTTCATTTAAACTTCCCAGTTTTCACTTTCTCATGAAGGTAGGAAAGTATTAATTGTATTGTACAATTTCTGGCCGGATGCAGTGGCTCATGGCTGTAATCCCAGACCTTTGGCAGCCACAGGCAGGAGGATAACTCGATCCTAGGAGTTAGAGATCAGACTGGGCAACCTAGTGATACTCTATCTCTACAAAAAAATAAAAATAAAAAATTAGCTGGGCGTGGTGGCATGTTGTGGTTTCAGCTACCTGGGAGGCTGGGATGGGAGGAGGGAGGATCACTGAGCCTAGGAGGTCGAGGTTGCAGGGATCCATGATGGTGCCACTGTGCTCCAGCCTGGGAGACAGAGAGTCTGCCTCAAAAAAGAAAAGAACCAATAATTTCCATGATTAAACACACACACCACATGCAAATCCATAGAGGCAGAAAATGTGAGTGGTCCCTGGTGGCTGTGGAGGAATGTCAGTGGCTAGTAGGTTTCTTTTGGGTGGATTATGACATGTTCTGAAATTTTGGATAGTGCTGAGTGGTTGCAGATCTTACAAATATACTCAAAACAACAACAAAAAAAACCCCACTGAATTGTGTACTTTCAAATGGTAAATTTTGTGGTATGTGATTTTTAATATTTTTAATCCTAAAGTAGCCTAAACGTATATATGCATAAATGCATATGATACATTTACTCAGCATACCTAGAAACTTTAGAAGATGTATGCTTTTTTCTCTTCCTGTAATTTCAAATTTTTATTGAGATAATTGTAGATTTACATATAGTTGTAAGAAATAATATAGAGAGATCCTTTGTATACTCTGCCCAGCTTCCATAAATGGTAATATATATGGAAGCTATAATACCACAACCAAGATACTGACACTGGTACAGTCAACCAGTCTTAGAGTTCCCCAGGTAAAACCGGGGACTGTTTGTAATAGTTGTGTGTACATGTGAGGTATATGTTTTAGGAAGAACTTTTCAAGAAATAGTTTAGATTCATGAAAGCGGGTATTTATCAATTAGGTTTATTTTCAGCACTTTAATTTTATTCCCCTTTCTTCTGTAAGGGTTTTGTGACAATGATTTTGCGGTGCTCAATTGAAATGCCAAATATTAGTTATGCTTGGAAGGAACTTAAAGAGCAGCTGGGCGAGGAGATTGATTCCAAAGTGAAGGGAATGGTTTTTCTCAAAGGAAAGCTGGTAAGGCTGGGGTGTCTATTGTAACCTTGAAGGGGCTAAATGTGGGGAAGAAAACAGTGCGATATGGGTTCTTCCTTTTCTCTGGGGATGCTGCATCTCTTCACTCTCTCATCTTCCCTGGGTAATTTCATCTATGATCCTCAGTTGCCACTCTGCCACTGGCAACTACTCTACCTCTATCTCCAGCCCGAACCATTATCCTCACAATGCCAGACTTGATCCAGCTGCTTCCCTGACATCTCCACCTAAGTAGCTTATTTCAAGTAAAGTTTTAGAATCTTTTTTCTCTTAGCAATCCTATTCTAGCACTGGACTTACTCAGAATCTTGAATTCAAATGAAAAATGAAAAATTTTGCCTTCCAAACGCGGTGTTCTTTCTTCTGAGTCCTTTTCTTGGTTAGTGGCATAGACTGTCACACACACATGCAAATCCATAGAGGCAGAAAATATGAGTGGTATCACAGCAATGGTCAAACGTTTTGGTTTCACAATCCCTTTAGCAAATGCTGAGGAAAGCTTTTGTTTATATGGATTGTATATATTGATATTTATATTAGAAATTAAAACGAACTCTAAAACACAATATCATGTTCATTAGCCATCAGAGTAGTGATGTCATTACATGTCATTTAGTGTCTAGGAAACTCTCCTGTACCCTTGAGAAGAATGAGTGTAGAAAGGGCAGCATTATTATGAAAATATTGACTTGGTGGAGTCCTCAAAAGATCTTGGGTTTCCAGGTTTCCACTGGCCTAGTGAACCAAATCAGGTTTATCTTCAACTCGTTGCATGTATGGCCATGTTGTTTATCTCCTTAAGTATCTCCACAAAACTTGTGGGATAAAGTCTCAACCCTTTCGCCGGGCGCGGTGGCTCAAGCCTGTAATCCCAGCACTTTGGGAGGCCGAGGCGGGTGGATCACGAGGTCGAGATCGAGACCATCCTGGTCAACATGGTGAAACCCC
>NW_016107530.1:3291993-3293866 GCF_001604975.1 Cebus imitator | reverse complement strand
CCCAGCTACTCAGGAGGCTGAGGCAGGAGAATTGCTTGAACCCAGGAGGCGGAGGTTGCGGTGAGCCGAGATCGCGCCATTGCACTCCAGCCTGGGTAACAAGAGCGAAACTCCGTCTCCCAAAAAAAAAAAAAAAAAGTCTCAACCCTTTCATAGGAGGGTAAGATCCTTCATGTCCTGGCCTCTGCTAGCCTTACAGCTCCATTTCTACCTCATTGCTACCAACACCATTTACTCCAGCAGTGCCCGGTACACCATGCTTTATCTCATCCTAAGTGCATGCTGAACCTACTATTTAGAGTAATCTTTTCCTCCAACGTAGCTTTTGTGACTTTGCTTAGCCTCAAGTCTTACCAGGCAATGTTAGGGGCATCTTTATCTGTTCTTCAAAGTCTTAAGGACACGTGTTTATTCAGGTAAACTTTTAGCTTTCTGTGTTTGCTTACTGAGAGCCTCAAGAACACTCAGGCAACAACTGTTTTCTAGTTACCTCTCCCCAGTGAATGCCTGGTATATTATACTCTACTTAGTAAATATGTAAGTGAAGATTCCCATGAATGGCAAAATCCACCAGTAGCTGATGATAAGCATGTTATAATTGGGTAAATTTTTGAGTGAAAGGGGCGTTCCTTATAAAATCTTGCAGTTGAAGACAGCAGGGAGAGGAGTGCATATGTTAACATGTAGTTTGACTATATTTTTAGATGATGTCCTTGATTGGAGAGGATGACACTTAACATTAAAGGTGGTGTCCTGGCTAGGTGCCATGGCTCACACCTGTAATCTCAGCATTTTGGGAAGCTGAGGTGGGAAGATAATTCTTAAGACCAGCCTGAACAGCATAGTGAGACCCTGTCTCTACCAAAAAAAAAAAAAAAAAAAAGCCAGGTGTAGTGGCATGCACCCGTAGGAATTCAAGGTTACAGTGAGTTGTTAATTGCACCACTGTACTCTAGCCTAGACAGTAGAGCAAGACCTTATCTTAAGAGGAAAAAAAAAAGATGGTGTCCTATATTATTTTTTTCATACTCTTTTACAGGAGGCTGAATTAAGAAAAACTAGAAAATTAACAATAGAAGATCACTTATTTTTCTGCTTTTAATTAGGTCATCCTGAATAGCTGGCATTGCTTTTCTGATGGAAGGCAATATATAATTTAGACTATAGGTTTTAGAGCCATACAGATCAGATTTTCAATACTTGCTCCATTTAGTAGCTCTGAGGCCTTATACAAGTCAACTAACCTTTCCAAGCCTGTTTCCTCAGCAATAAAATGTAGCTCATAGCCACTAGAGGGTTAGCAGAGTATGATAGCTAAGACTCTGTAGTTAGAAAGTTATAAATTGTTTGGAGTTCTTTTTTTCAATATTCATTGGCTTTCTGCAGTATACTTCTGGGAGCTACAATGTATTAGCTTTGGTTTAAAGTTCATCTAAAATTACACTGTTTTTTTTCTTTATGTTTTTTGTTTTCTTTTTTTCACAGAATACGTGGTCTTTTAAAGGGATTATCTTTAATGTGCGTTGGTTGGATTAACTTCTGTTTGCTTTGATTTCTAGGGTGTTTGCTTTGATGTACCTACTGCATCAGTAACAGAAATACAGGTATTCTTTTCTCTTAGATTTTAATGTTAACGTACCTAAATTGTAGAATGTTGATTATGAAAATACAGTATAATAGATTGGGATATAGTAGCTCTGACTCCTTTAGTAAGAGATAATTGATAATTAAATTTTGGGATTTTTCCCTCTAGCTTTTTAATTCTGATATTTTTATAGTTGGATCCACCTGGTTCCTGTATTTCGTTACAATATCCAACTCTCCCTGCCTTTTAACACCATGTATGTTATATAGGTGTGTGTGTGTGTGGTTT
>NW_016107530.1:3287201-3291948 GCF_001604975.1 Cebus imitator | reverse complement strand
GGCCGAGTCTCACTGTGTTGCCCAGGCTGGAGTACAATAGTGCAATTTCAGCTCACTACAACCTCTGCCGCCTGGGGTTCAAGTGATTCTCCTGCCTTAACATCCCAAGTAGCTGGGATTATAGGCACCCCCCACCATATCTGGATATCTGGCTAATTTTTTGTATTTTTAGTAGAGACAGGGTTTCACCATATTGGCCAGGCTGGTCTTGAACTCCTGACCTCAGGTGATCCACCCACCTCAGCCTCCCAACGTGCTGGGATTACAAGGTGTGAGCCACCGCTCCCGGCCTACCGACTTTCATAGACATTTAAAATTGCCACATCTTTATTTAGTACTGTGTATTTGTTTTATTACTTTTGGCTGTAGATACCCTGTAGCAATTGAGTGAATAAATGGTTTAATAACTTAATAAATGAAGTAGTGATGAGGGCTATTTCTCATAATGAAACTGTATTTTCCCACACTTCAGTGACACTGGCATTTGGACCATGAAGGTTGGCCAGTGTAATTTTTGACCAGTGACCTATTAAGCACTTACGTTATCACCTTGGTTTTTCTTTGAAGAAATGGCAAAATGTTTGTTTTTCTTATGCTTTTTAAAAATTCAGTAGAAATCACAGTATGTGAAAACAAAACCTTATCTCAACAGGAGAAGTGGCGTGATTCACGACGCTGGCAGCTCTCTGTGGCCACAGAGCAACCAGAGCTCGAAGGACCACGGGAAGGATATGGAGGCTTCAGGGGTCAGCGGGAAGGGAGTCGAGGCTTCAGGGGACAGCGGGACGGAAACAGAAGATTTAGAGGACAGCGGGAAGGCAATAGGGGCTCCCGAGGACAGCGATCAGGAGGTGGCAACAAAAGTAACAGATCCCAAGACAAAGGCCAGAAGCGGAGTTTCAGTAAAGCATTTGGTCGATAATTAGAAATAGAAGATTTATATAGCAAAAAGAGAATGATGTTTGGCAGTATAGAACTGAACATTATTTTTCGTGCAAAGTTAAAAGCATATTGTGCTTCCTTTTGACCACTTGCTGAGTCCCTGTCTCAGACAAAAGCAAGCTTCATCTAAATTATTTCATCTGATCATCATCATTTATAACTTTATTTCTACTTCTTCATCAGTTTTACCTTTTGAAGGGTGTATGAATTCATTACATTTTTATTCTAATGCATTATCTAATGCATTATCTATAGATTAGAAGATAAAATCAAGCATGTATCTGCCTATACTTTGTGAGTTCACCTGTCTTTATACTCTAAAGTGTCTCTTAATAGTGTCCTTTTCTAAAGTAAATAAGGGAATGTAACAGTCTCTGGAGGACCACTTTGAGCCTTTGGAAGTTAAGGTTTCCTCAGCCACCTGCTGAACGGTTTCTCATGTGGTCCTATTTGTCTACTGAGACTTAATACTGAGCAATGTTTTGAAACAAGATTTCAAACTTAGCTGGGTTGTAATACAGTTTATACAACTCTAGAGTGTATGCTCTAGAGTTGGAAGACGTATGTTTGATATAGATTATCTATACTTATGTGCATTTTTATATATTTTTAGCTTCTCATAAGGTGATTCATGCTTCAGTGAATTCTTCACAGACAGTATACATAAAAGTACATTTTAATAGAAAACCAGGGTCTTTCAGGTATTTCAGATGTATAAGGTGACTCCATAGCTTTCATTGTAAGAAGTCTGGACAAATTGTGCTTAAATGATAATGTACTCTACTTCTTCCTATTGGAAGATTAACATTATTTACCAAGAAGGACTTAAGGAAGCAGGGGGCACAGGTTTGCATTGCTGAAAAGTATGTAAAAAAGCAAAACAAAAAACACACACTGGAAATAATCAAATGCAAAAAGGTAACAAATTCATAACTGGAGAGCAAAGAGAAGAATAAGTATGATTTGCATGTATAAAGCATTGTTTTAATGGTGAAACCTTCATAGATCACTAATGTTTCTAAAGGTTAACTTCAAGTGGGCAAGCTGGGGTTTTAGGCAGTCAGTGGCCTAGTTCCTAAAGCCACAGTATAGCATCTGTTTGTTAAACTGAATCTCTGTTGAAAGTTTGCTTTAGCTGCTTGGAGGCTTCCTTTTAAGACAAATCATATGTGGCTAAGTTGTTTTGAGGGAACTGAAGAACTTGATGTAGCCCCTGGCCAGATAACTCTGCCTGATTTCTCAGATATTATTTCTCTGGGAAACATTCTGCATAGCACAGGAACTTCAGAGTGGCATTATCTTCTTGCCTTAATTCCCAGAGATTCTTTCTGTACTCGGAATCCTGGAACATACTATGCTAGGAAATTTAAAGCCACATGGTCTGTCTTGTTTTCATTTAATTATTGTGAACACCTAGAATCTTTCTAGGTCCTGGTTTCTCTTGCTTAATCCAGTCTTTATCTCTAACTTTATCTCTAATTTGATCACCATGTACTAGAGGCTCTGATAGCCAGCTCACCTCCTGATCCTTGAGGCAACTTCCTTTTTCTGTTTGAACTTCAGTTCTGTCCTTGAATCCTTTGTAGATGTTTCTTGCCCTCTGGTCTCAGAATTCTCTAGGCTTTTATTCCTTGATTCATTTGACAGTTTTATCACTTTACCCTTATTCCTCGTGGCTTCCCATCAAGCCATGGGTATTAGGTGACAGTGTAATTTATTAGATTCTGGTTTTGCCCAAATACTGGGCATGCTTTAATAACAACGGAACTATTTCATTATTTGGATAGGCGTGGGTACATTATCAAGCTGATTAAAAGGATATGGTACCCATCCTTTAGAAAAGAACAGCTAAAACCATGTTGTGGATTATGGATTTAGCATAAAGAAAAATAATCAGACATAGATTAAGAGGGAAGATAAATAGAAATTTCACTTCACATAACTTAAAACATGGCTGTTTTAATAAATGGAACTAAAGTTTCTCCTAGATCCCAGAATTCAGCCTGTATTTATAAATGTATAATGTATTTTGTTATTATTTGGTTTAACTGAATTTGTTGGGCTAGCTTGGTAAATGTTACAATTTTTACTATTTTCTACGGAGAATATTTTCTAATTTAAGTTGGAGCTATCTGTGCAGTGGTTTCTCTACAGTTGTACATAAATGTTTTTACTATAAAATGAGCTAATGTATTAAACTCTGTACCACAATAAAGATAGTAATACTTTGATTTCGGTGACTTTTGTTTTCTAAAATGAAAATATTATTATAAAAATAATAAAAGCTAGACATAAAGATCTGAACATAAGAGAAAAAAACAAATAGGTCAGGCATGGTGGCTCATGCCTGTAATCCCAGCACTTTGTTTTTTTGGTTTGTTTTGTTTTTTGGTTTTCGCTATCTCCAGTAATGGCTATAAGCAAAATCCCAGCACTTTGAAAGACTGAGATGGGTGGATCACGAGGTCAGGAGTTCCAGACCAGCCTGACCAACATGGTCGAACCCCATCTCTACCAAAAATAGAAAAATTAGCCAGGCGTGGTGGCCTGCGCCTGTAATCCCAGCTACTTGGGAGGCTGAGGTAGGAGAATCGCTTGAGCCTGGGAGGCAGAGGTTGCAGTGAGCTGAGATTGTGCCATTGCACTCCAGCCTGGGCTACAGAGTAAGACTCTTGTCTCAAAAATAATAATAATAGTCACCCTCATCTAATATTTTAGTGAGCAATTTTCTACATACTCATTTATAAAATTGGAATCATTTAATTTTGTGAATAGCTTTCCCCCCCTCAACATGTTATGCGCAATTGTGTACAAGCCTACAAGGACAATTTTGAAAGATATGTTATCTTGTATGGATATGCCACTATACATTTAACCAGTACTTGATGGCCATGTTGGTTATTTCTAATTTTTCACCATTATAAACAACCCTAAGTTAACATCCTCATATAAGTGTTTGCATACTTGTCTGTCACCTTCGGATATGTTTTCTAAAGGCAGAACTGCAGCTTTGAACTCCTGGGCTCAAGTGATCCTCTCCTCTCAGTCTCCCAAGTAGCTGAGACTATAGGTGGGCACCACCAAACCTGGCTAATATTTACATTTTTTGTAGAGCTGGGGTCTCATTCTGTTGACCAGGCTGGTTGTGAACTCCTGGTCTCAAGCAATCGTCCTGCCTTGGCCTCCCAAAGTGCCGGGATTATAGGTGTGAGCCACCATGCCTGGCCTTTTCTAATTATCTGTCATGAGATAGATCTCCAATCATTGCATTATGGTTTATGTATTTAACATATTTATTGTTTTCCCTATACCAGGGCATGGATTTTTGCCTTTTTTTGAGGCAGGGTCTATCTGTTGCCCAGGATTGAATGTGGTGGCGTGATCATAGCTCATTGCAGCCTTGAACTCCTGAGCTCCAACAATCCTCTTGCTTTAGTCTCCCACATAGATAAGACTATAGCCATGTGCTGCCATACCTGGCCAATATTTCTTTTAAGAATTTTTTTGTAGAGCTGGGAATCTCACTACATTGCCCAGGCTGGTGAATTTTTGTACATTTTTTACTACGGAATTCCCAGCACCTACAACAGTGCCTGGCAAATGGCAGACACTAAATATTGAACAAGTGAACAAGTTTTTTTTCCTTTTTTTTTTTTTTTTTAGACAGCATCTCACTCTGTCACCCGGGCTAGAGTGCAGTGGCTTGATCACAGCTCACCACAGCCTCCATCTCCCAGGTTCAGGTGATCCTCCCAGCCTCAGCCTCCTGAGTAGCTGGGAGTATAGGGATCCACCACCATGCCTG
>NW_016107530.1:3283436-3286660 GCF_001604975.1 Cebus imitator | reverse complement strand
GGCCTAAATTAATGGGAGATAAAAAGATGTACACAGAACTATTTAGGAGGTAGAATAGTACTATTTGGTTTTAGGCTTAATAATAACAAAAGAGACCTGGTACAATGGCTCACACCTGTAATCACAGCACTTTGGGAGGCCACGGTGGACAGATTACTTGAGGCCAGGGGTTCGAGACCAGTCTGGCCAACATGGTGAAACCCCATCTCTACCAAAAATATAAAAATTAGCCAGGTGTGGTGGTACACACCTGTAATCCCAGCTACTCAGGAGGCTGAGGTGGCAGTGAGCCAAGAACAAGCCAATGCACTCCAGCCTAGGTGACAAAGCAAGACTCCGTCTCATAAATAAAAAAGAGGCTTGGCTTGGTAATCCCAGCACTTTAGGAGGCTAAGGTGGGAGGATCACTTGAGCCCAGGATTTCGAGATCAGCCTGGGCAACATGGCAAGACCCCATCTCTTCCCATTTGAAAATGGGAAGGAAGGGGCATGTGAAGAGGAAGATAATAAATTTAGACTTCAGCATACTGACATACAGCAGCTATTGAAACATTCAGGTGTGATTATTCTAGCTGGATGTTGGATATTCCAGTCTGGAGCTCTGGAGAGCCATCTGGCCTGGAGACAAAGTTGTGGGAGTGAGCAGCACATGTAATGATAGAACTGGAAATGGATAAGATCTCCCAGGAATAAAGTTTAGGAAGGAATTTTTAGGAGCATTAAGACTTAAAAGGACAGACATTTAATTTTATTTGTTTTTCAGAATAATTCTGTGGAGGTAAGTAGTAGTATTTATATTTTACTATGAGAAACCTGAAGCTTAAAAAAGCTAACTTGTCAATAAGAAAGCTGGTGGATCTGAGATTCGAACTGTATGTCCATGACCTTCTAAAATCAATGCTCATTTGTATGTCTTGAAGCACTTTACACAGGGGGTGCTTAACAGTTAAAATCTTATATCACCCCTCCCCATTTGACTTGATAACTTAAGAAGGTAAAAGATATGAGGTGGCTTTCACAGTTGTGGAACTTAGCTCTTGTTACCCTGGGCAGTTGTACAGATTCCTATAACCTGTATTTCAGGGTCAAAGTGAAAATATTTATCTATTACTGTTTTGTATATTTATGGCTCTCGATCAAGAGATTATATATTAATAACGATAATAATTGCCAGGGGGCGGGTGGCTCACGCCTGTAATCCCAGCATTTTGAGAGGCCCAGGTGGGTGGATCACCTGAGGTCGGGAGCTCGAGACCAACCTGACCAACATGAAGAAACCCCATCTCTACTAAAAATACAAAATTAGGCAGGCGTGGTGGCGCATGCCTGTAATCCCAGCTACTCAGGAGGCTGAGGCAGGAGAATCGCTTGAACCCGGAAGGCAGAAGTTGTGGTGAGCAGAGATCCCGCCATTGCATGCCAACCTGGGCAATAAGAGGGAAACTCCAACCCCCCCCCCAAAAAAAAATCAGATCTTGGCTACATTTCAATCTTTTGTCTTTATTTTTATTTTACTTTAAGTTCTGGGATACATGTACAGAACATGCAGGTTTGTTACATAGGTATACGTGCACCATGGTGGTTTGCTGCACCTATCAACCCGTCATCTAGGTTTTACGTCCCACATACATTAGGTATTTGTTCTAATGCTCGTTTTCTCTTCTTTTCTAAGGCTGTCTCACTGTAACCACCTCTTGAGCTCAAGCGATCCTTCCGCCTCAGCCTCCATAGTAGCCGGGACTACAGTCGCGCGCCACCATGCCCAGCTAATTTTTTGTATTTTTAGTAGAGACGGGGTTTCACCATGTTGACCAGGATGGTCTCGATCTCTTGACCTCGTGATCCACCCGCCTCGGCCTCCCAAAGTGCTGGGATTACAGGCTTGAGCCACCGCGCCCGGCGCGCCTGGCCTTTTTTAAAACATAAGTTTTTATCCAGTGATAGGCTGTGGTATACACTCAATGTCTAAAGGTTTTTGTCTTTTAGTTAATATCAGTTAACGCGAATAGACTTAGCTAGCCATACTTGTAAACAATATTCGTTAAAGTAAGCCGATATTAAACATTTTTATATAAATCTGTCCTCACAGGGTCAATCTAGAGATAAACTCACCGCTGCAGGGGGCGGGGAAGGAGGCGGGAACATGCTGATTTACAACTTCATTTCCATGAGAATGGTTGCTGTGGTGACTGCTCCGTCTTCCCATTGGCCGCTGACGAGCGTATTGCGGTTTTACGGGCGGGTTTTATTGGTTCCCGTTCCGCAGCGGCCCCCGACCTGTCGAGAGTCGTAAGTGTCGCAAAGCAGAAGGAAGGCGGGAGTCCAGACGGCAAACATTGAGGAAAGCCAGGCAGGAGAAGCCGCTATGGCGAACGTTCCGTGGGCCGAGGTCTGCGAGAAATTCCAGGCGGCGCTGGCCCTGTCGCGGGTGGAACTGCATAAAAATCCGGAGAAGGAACCGTACAAGTCCAAATACAGCGCCCGAGCGCTGCTGGAAGAGGTCAAGGCACTGCTCGGCCCCGCGCCTGAGGACGAGGATGAGCGGCCTGAGGCCGACGACGGCCCGGGTGCGGATGACCACGCCCTGGGGCTGCCGGCAGAGGTGGTGGAGCCCGAGGGGCCGGTAGGCCAGCTAGCGGTGAGGCTGGCGGTCATCGAGTTCCACCTCGGGGTGAACCACATCGACACGGAGGAGCTGTCGGCGGGGGAGGAGCACCTGGTGAAATGCCTGCGGCTGCTGCGCAGATACCGGCTCTCGCACGACTGCATCTCCCTCTGCATCCAGGCGCAGGTGAGAGCGAGGCCCGCCAGGCCGGCCCCTGACGGTGAATGGGAGGGATGGGGAGGAGCCCTTGCCAAGGCCAAGGGCAGAGGTTCTAAGGCGCAGTTCGTCTCCACGTTTTTTGAAGCTCTGGACTGAGTCCCAGAGAGCGTCTATGATCTTCAAAAAGGCCAGTCTAAAGGACTTATTGCTTTGTAACTAGATCTCCCACTGTCGCCCCCAAGCTCCCTGTTCACCCTTGTCGCCCACTCTAACATCGCTTGCTGCTGCTTCACTTAGTTGTGGCGATGCATTGGTATCGGAGACCCTCCTGCATCGTCATGCGTTTTCCTCTCCACCACTCCAACTCCTTTTCATTCTATTAAGAAAATACAAAAAATTAGCTGGGCATGGTGGCGCGTGCCTGTAATCCCAGCTACTCAGGAGGCTGAGGCAGGAGAAT
>NW_016107530.1:3280482-3282043 GCF_001604975.1 Cebus imitator | reverse complement strand
CGGAGGTTGCGGTGAGCCGAGATCGCGCCATTGCACTCCAGCCTGGGTAACAAGAGCGAAACTCCGTCTCAAAAAAAAAAAAGAAAATCCGAAGTAATTTAAATCTTAACGTCTCAAGGAAATGACAATGACTGGAGTACATTTTTGTTTGTTTTGTTTTCTTAGAGATGGGGTCTCACTGTGTCGCCCAGGCTGGAGTTCAGTGGTACCATCATAGCTCATTTGCAGCCTCCACCTCTTGGGCTCAAGCAGTCCTCCTGCCTCAGCCTTCATAGTAGCTGGGACCACAAGTGCATGCCACCGCTCCCGGTAATTTTTTAAAATTTCCGTAGAGACGGGTGTTTCACTATATTGCCCAGGCTAGTCTTGAACTTCTGGACTCAAGTGATCCTTCTGTCTCGGCTTCCCAAAGTGCTGGGACTACAGGCCTGAGCCGGCAGTGCTTGGCTTAGGATACATTCTTAATTCAAACCAAAATGTCCAAAATTTTTAGCTTCCTTTCATATCAAATTCATTCATTTGTATCTCAGGGAATTCTTCTCCAGTCTTCAAAACCCATTTCAAGAATCACTTCCTTTAGTATTAATAATTTTCTTGGGACCATTTTAAACCAAACTAATCTCTCCTTCCTACCTTTGAATTCTTATAATAACTTTTTGTTGCCCATTTATAAGGTGTTTGGTTTATTCATTAAATCTGGGCAGGGCAAGTGGCTTACATCTGTAATACCAGCATTTTGGGAGGCCGAGGTGGGAGGACGGTGTGAGGCCAGGAGCCTGAGACCAGCCTAGGCAACAAGGTCAGACTCTGTCTCTACAAAAAAAAAAAACAAAAAAAACCCACGCCAAAAAAACAAACAAACAAAAACAATCCAAAAAACTAGCCAGGCATAGTGGTACATGCCTGTGGTCCTAGCTACTAGGGAGGCTGAGGCAGGAGAATCGCTTGAACCTGGGAGGTGAAGGTTGCAGTGAGCCAAGATTGCGGCACTGCACTCCAACCTGGGGACAGAGCAAGACTGTCTCAAAAAAAAAAAAAAAAAAAAATTGCAATTATCTGTCCAGAAACTAGAACAAGTTATTAATGAGGATGTCTCCGAACTAAGAAGTGAATAATATTGGAGATACGCACTGGTCCAGAAGCACTTGACAAAGCTAAGGCATTGGCAGTAGGTGCTGGAGGACATCATGTGCAGCATAAAAAGCTAGGCAACATCCGTCAAGGCTCCTTGGTCTGCGTTGAGCAGGTATTCAATATTCCTGCACCTCTGAAATGGACCTGGGCAAAAGGGTAAAGGCTGTTGGCCTGAGAGTGGGCAGGTATGGGAGACAATCCTGTGCAGATGGTTTGCCACACATCCCTTCTTGTGGACTTGGTATTTTGGAAGAACCCTTTGCCAGAGGATGAGATGATTTTAATTTTATGCTCCCACCTAAAATTGTTTCACTGTTTTTATAAGGTGTTAATTTCTTTTTTTTTTTTTTGAGACAGAGTTTCGCTCTTGTTACCCAGGCTGGAGTGCAATGGCGCGATCTCGGCTCACCGCAACCTCCGCCTCCCG
>NW_016107530.1:3274982-3278342 GCF_001604975.1 Cebus imitator | reverse complement strand
TGGTCAATTCGACCGTTAAAACTTGTGCATACTTCGCAAAGTTCTCGTATTGTGTTTTTCAGCTCCATTAATTCACTTATATTCCTCTCTAAATTGTCTATTCTCGTTAGCATTTCATCAAACCTTTTTTCAAGGCTCTTAGTTTCTTTGCATTGGGTTAGAACATATTCTTTTAGCTCACAGAAATTTCTTATTATCCACCTTCTGAAGCCTGATTCTGACAATTCATCACCCTCATTCTTCATCAGGCCTTGTTCCCTTGCTGATGAGGAGCTGCAGTCCCCTGAAGCAGGAGAGGCATTCTGGTTTTGGGCGCTGGTTTCTTCCCATTTTTGTGGATTTATCCACCTGTTCTTTGTAATTGCTGACTTTCAGATTGGGTCTCTGAGTGGATGTCCAGCTTGGTGGTGGTGATGTTATTTCTGTTTCTTTGTTTTCCTTCGGCGGATGCCCCTCCCCTACAGAGCTGGACCTTCCCGACTTCAGCTATGCTTGCTGTGAAACTCTCAACCCTCAGGGTTTCCAATTGCTGTTTTTTTGTGGGGGTGGGACCAGCCGAGCCTGATCACCTGGCTCCCTGCCTCAGAGCCCCCTTTTTTTCTTTTCCTAATTGAATGGTCAATTCTCTCCCAGGTGCCCAAGTCGCCCGCCAAAAAGGCACTGGGATCTATGCGATTTCCTGTGCGGTGACCGCGCTGGCTGAAACAGTGGCACTGAGATTTGTGACGCTTTTCTGCCTGGGAATCTCCCTGTCTGGCTCCTGGCTTCAGTCCCCTTTTCAATCAGCTGAATGGGTGACTCTGCCTTCCTGGAGCTCCAAACGCCAACTAAAAGGGCACCCAGTCCTGCATATTCCGCACTGAGAACCACTGCGCCAGGACGCCAGCAAAACAGCTGTGCGGGCCAAAAGAGTCGTGCTGGCGACCCGTGGGGCTCCTCCGCTGGGAATCTCCTGGTCCGTAGGCAACAAAAATTCGTCTGGAAGTCTGGCATCCACTCCCTCCCTGTGCCTTCACTGGGAGCTGCAATCCTGAGCTGCTGCTAGTCGGCCACCTTGGATCTCTCTCCCCAAGTAACCTTTTTTTTCTTAGGCAAAGTTTAGACTGTTAGTGTGGTGACACAGTTTCTTTTTCATGTGGTTTTTTTTTTTTTTTTTTTTTTTTTTTTTTTTTTTTTTTTTTTTTTTTTTTTTTTTTTTTTGAGACAGAATCTTACTCTGTTGCCCAGGTTGGATAGCGGTAGCACCTCACAGCCCACTGTAACTTCCACCATCTTGGCTCAAGCGATCCTTCCACCTCAGCCTCCCAAGTAACTGGGACCACAGTTGTGTGCCACCACACCCAGCTAATTTTTGTATTTTCGTAAAGACGGGATTTCATTAGATTGCTCAGGCTGGTCTCAAACTCTTGAGCTCAGGCCATCTACCTACCTCAGCATCCTAAAGTGTTGGGATTACCGGTATGAGCCACCATGGCTCGTCTTTTTAAAATTTTAGAATGACTTTTCATCTTTTATGTGTGTTTCCGGTTTGTTTGATATGAGGGAAAAATTCTAATACCTTGAGAATCAAGGGGTTGGGGATTTTGGTTGTAGGCCTTTTATGATAATTAACCCTGAGTGGTGGTGTAGAAAAATATGTAAATTTTTTTCTGTTTCAAGACTTCAGACTACATCAAGAAGAGGACTGTAATGCAACAGTATTTGTAATGCTTCCAGAGGTCTCAGATGAGGAGTTTTTTGGGAATGGGTTGGAAGAGGATTAAAATATCCTGGGTTAGTGTAGTAATATTACAGTAGGATCCTTAGGTTGATGCTGACTTTTATTTGGGGTAAGTTTATATTTTGTGTGGTGTTTATTTACTTTTTTGAAGAGGAGGATGTAGTAGGAACAGTGTTACAAATCAATTTCAGTAATGGGGTAGACCCTGTTCTCAGTAGGGGTGACTTATGAGGGCTAAAGCTTGCTCCAGTGGTCTCTTTTTGTTTTATTTTCTTTGCTTTTATCTTTTTTGTTTTACATTTTGAGAGAGGAGAGATTTTCTATTAAGGAAGGTTATTGCTAGTGAATTTGATTATTGGGGTGTCACAGTGGGGTTGGAGAGGGACTCATGACCCTTGGCTACTGACCCTCCACAAAGAGCATGTGGTGCCCCTGCCTTTGGGAAGATAATTTGCTCTCTTGTTAGTTTTGCAGGCTACCTCAGATTCTCTGTTGAATTGCTGTTAAGAAATACAGACCAGCGTTGTTTCTGGACTCTCTCGTTGGGCGAGGTTTTCCTGAGTTTTATGTCCCTTCTTAGTTCACATCGTGTTACCCAGAACAAATGCTTCACTGTCCTCTGAACAGGCAGTACTCCTGTGGCTCTGTGTCTTGGCTCATTTAGTTTTCTTCAGCTTGAAGGCCCTTTGCCACACTTACTGACAGCCACTCATGTTCCTGGTATGACCTGGATTGCCGCCTGGTCCCTGAAACCTTCCAGCACCCATTCTGCAGCATTCCCAGAGCACAGGACTTTTCTCTTTTCTACTGACTTTGCTTGGTTCTCCCTTGCGGGTTGGTAACTTCTGTCTCTTTGCCCCTCACTAATTGTTCACCCATGAGAATTAGGTATTATTCCTTTTAAATATCCAGGGACCATATAGTCTTTACTTTTTATACATGATATGTATTACTCTATTTTGTGTGTGCAAGGTATCTGGCACATGGACCTGTGATTACTAGCATGAGGCAAATAAATCTCAGCTAGAATGCATAGGTTAAAGAAAGCTTTTCTTTTTTTTCTAAATTTAATTTTATTTCTCTTTATAGAGATAGGGTCTCACTATATTGACCAGGCTGGTTTCAAACTCCTGGCCTCAAGTGATCCTCCCATCTCAGCTTCCCAAAGTGCCAGGATTACAGGCATGAACCACTGAGCCCAGCCTAAATAAAGCTTTTAAAAGCTCCGGCAACCTCAAGGTTGTTAACCTGGTCATCTCGTGGTAATTAGAAAATCTGATTGGCTGCTTTAGATTTCTTTATTAAAAACCTAAATAAACTGATTAAGTTTTAGGCATTCTTTCAAATGTTTCTCGGTGAAAAGATTGGGAACTATTCTATTTGGTGCTTTATGAAAGTATTTTGAATTAATGTATGTACCAGTTATTGCCATTTCTTAAGTCCAAAAGTTTTTTCTGGTCAAATAAATAGGAATTTTTCAAAAACAAAAATTAACTGGGTATAGTGGCATGCACTGTAGCCCAGCTGCTTAGGAGGCTTAGGTGGGAGGACTGCTTGAGCCTGGGAGATCAAGTTTGCAGTAAGCTATTATGTGTTACTGTACTCCAGCCTGGGTGACACAGTGAGACCCTGTCTCAGAA
>NW_016107530.1:3268383-3273767 GCF_001604975.1 Cebus imitator | reverse complement strand
CTCTTGACCTCGTGATCCACCCGCCTCGGCCTCCCAAAGTGCTGGGATTACAGGCGTGAGGCACCGCGCCCGGCCTTAACTGCACATATTTTTAAGGGTACAGTTTGATGAGTTTTGACAGAATATACTTGTACCTGTGAAAAAATCACTGTGATCAAGATATGAACATAACTGTTACCACCAAAAGTTGCCTTGTGCTCCTTTGTAGTCCCTCCCTCTCTCCTATATTCTTTTCCTTCCTTCTGCTTGCCCCCAACCCTGCATTTTATAGAATTTTATTTTATTTTAGAGACAGAGTCTCACTGTGTTGCCTAGGCTGGACTCAAACTCCTGGGATCATGTGATCCTCCCTCCTCAGCCTCCTGAGTAGCTAGGATTATGTAAAAATTTATTTTATGTTATTTTATTTTGGAGACAGGATCTGGCTCTGCCACCTAGGCTGGAATGTGGTGTCGTGATCTTGGCTCACTGCAACCTCTGCCTCCTGGGCTCAAGCCATCCTCCCACCTCAGCCTCCTAAGTAGCTGAGACTACATGGTCACACCAGCACACCTGGCTAATTTTTGTATTTTTTGTACAGGCAGGGTTTTGCCATGTTGGCCAGGCCTCAAGTGATTTGCCTACCTTGGCCTCCCAAAGTGCTGGGATTACAGGCATGCGTTAGTGTACCCAGCCTATGTAAATTTTATATAAATGAAATCATATTGTATATACTGTTGTTTTGGCCTACCTTTTTTTCACTCAACATCATTATTTCACTGCTGTATGTCTTTTCATTTTCAGTTTATAATAGGGTAGATTACATTGATTTTTGTACATGTTGAACTAACATTGCATTCCTGGGATAAACTCCATTTGGTCCTAATGTATTATCCTTTTTATATATTGTTGAACTGAATTCACTAAAATTTTGTTTAAAATGTTTGCATCTGTGTGCATGAAGGATTTCGGTCTGTAGTTTTCTTGTTACATCTTTGGTTTAATATAAGATGGGACATGTTCTGTCCTTTTTTCTGGGAGTGTTTGTTTAGTGTTAGTATTATATTTCATTACATATTTGGTAGAATTTACCAGTAATACTTTTTTAGCTGTTTTTATTTTATCTTTTGCTTTTCTCCTTACCTAGTTTGGTATGATGGCAAAGATATGATATGTGAAAGATGCAAGACCTTCCAGTGTAGCTTTTCTACCCTTCATAGAATTTATAGCGTATTTAAAGAATAATTCACATAAAGGCTGGGCACAGTGGGTCATGCTTGTAATCCCAGCACTTTGGGAGGCCGAGGCAGGTGGATCACTTGAGGTCAGGAGTTTGAGATCAGCCTGACCAACATGAAGAAACCCCGTCTCTATGAAAAATACAAAAAATAGTCAGGTGTGGTGGCGGGCCCCTGTCATCCCAGCTGCTTGGGAGGCTGAGACACAAGAATTGCTTGAAGCTGGGAGGCGGAGGTTGCAGTGAACCGAGATCATGCCACTGCACTCCAAACTGAACAGAGCAAGACTCTTTCTTCAAAAAAAAAAAAAAAGTAATAATAATTCACATAAAATGTCAATAGTGTTTATCTCTGGGAGTCAAACTTTAAAAAAAAAAATAGAAAACACCAAAGCTAATTTAATTTTAAAAATATAGGTTTGCCAGGTGAGGTGGGTGGCTCATGCTTGTAATCTCAACGCTTCAGGAGGCCGAAGTAGGCGGATCTCAAGGTCAGGAGTTTGAGACAAGCCTGGCCAACATGGCAAAATCCTGCCTCTAATAAAAATACAAAAATCAGCTGGGCGTGGTGGTGGACACTTGTAATCCCAGCCAATCAGGAGGCTGAGGCAGGAGAATGGCTTGAACCTGGGAAGCGGACGTTGCAGTGAGCTGAGATTGCGCCACTACAGCCTGGGCAACAAGAGAAACTCTGTCTCAAAAAAAAAAGGTATTCTAGTTTCCTTACATGGTTCTTACCTTCAGGATCTTAACAGGTTATGATCCAGAAGAAAAATCTTAGTCATTGTTGGACATACTCTAGGGGTCTCTGTTTGGTTTCAGATTTATCACACACCAAGAATTGTGGCTTCCTATGGCATAGTCTACCCTGGTTCTAGCAGGCCAGGTACAACCCTATCCCATAATAGAGTGTGACTAACCAGTTTCTGGTACTAGGTGAGTGTCTAGACTACCTAGGTTAGGTGCAATTTGCTGCAGTGGGGCTTACTGGTGTCTTGGTTAAAGGAGTCTCCCAAGCACTGTCTATCATCAAAGGAGAAATAAGTTGAACTAAAGAGTAAGGAAAAGGTGACCTGTAGGTCCATTTCTAAGGTCAGGAAATGATAATCAGTAAGTTATTAGGAAGGCAGAGCCCTTTGTATTAGTCCATTATCATATTGCTATAAATAACTACCTGAGGGTGGGCACGGTGGCTCACGCCTATAATCCCAGCACTTTGGGAGGCCGAGATGGGCGAATCACCTGAGGTCAGGAGTTGGAGACCAGCCTGGCCAACATAGTGAAACCCTGTCCCTACTAAAAATACAAAAATTAGGGGTGGTGGTGTGGCCTGTAATGCCAGCTACTAGGGAGGCTGCGGCAGGAGAATTGCTTGAACCCGGGTGGTGGAGGTTGCAGTGAGCTGAGGTTGCACCACTGCAGCCTGGGCAACAGAGTGAGACTCCATCTCAAAAAAAAAAAAAAAAAAAAAAAAAAAAAAACAAGAAACGAAAAGAACTACAGCTAGTGCTCGACTTACGACCACGATTGGTTCCGACAGACTGCTCGTAACACGATTTGGTCATAAATTGAGTGAGCTATATGTACAGTACTGTGAAATGATGTTATAAAAATCTTTGTCATATTTTATCAATTTTCTTTCATTATTGTTATATATCATAATTTCCTTTGTTCATTTTATGCCATTTGTATCATCTCTACACCATTTTGTTTATTTTTACATTCGTCCGGTTTAAGTAAAACACTGCATTACCAGTACAACTGGTTTAATATTTGCAAAACATACAAAATTACAAAATACAGGTGCATACAAAAATACAAAATACAGATGTAAAAAATACCATAGGAAACATTTTCCCAATTGCAAAACATATCAAAATATATAAACATGTACGAAACATTTTACTGGCCGCTGGTGCTTGGCTGCGGATCGTTGATGTCGTCATCTAAGGCAGCAGTTGGGGTTACCGGAGTTGGTTTTTTCATAAACGTGGTGAGCTTTGCCTGAATTGTATGTTTCTTTTTTTCTTCATACATTTCACTATACGGACGAAACACATCGTGTGCCATCCGTTCAATCCTTGCAAATCGTTCGATGTTTGGGTCCATTGCTTTGAAATGTATGAGAAGTTTATTGGGAGGGGTTTGATAAAAAAATATCCAAGACACAAAACACCAATTGCTGTACCGAGTCTGGGATAACAGTTGAAATGGTGCACGTGGAGATGGTAATGCTGCCAGAAGCTGGTCCACGCTGTTGTACGCCCAGCTGGGCAACGTTTGCGCCGCCAGATGCGGAGCAGTCATGGCTAGCGATTGTGGTCGTAAAGTCGAATGGTCGTAAGTTGCATAGGTCGTAAGTCTATCAATACCTGTACCTGAGACTAGGTACTTTATAAAGAAAAGGTTTAATTGGCTCACAGTTCCACAGGCTAGGGAGACCTCTCCTACTTACAATCATAGTGAAAGGGGAAGGGGAAGCCCAAACATCCTACATGGCTGGAGCAGGAAGGGGAGAGAGAAAAGGGGGAGTGCTGTACACTTTCAGACAACCAGATGTCGTGAGAACTCAGTCAGTATCAAGAGAACAGCCACAGGAAATCCACCCCCATGATCCAGTCACCTCCCACAGGCTCCTCCAACAACATTGAAGATCACAATTCAACATGAGATTTGGGTGGGGACACAGAGCCAAACCGTATCACCCTTCAATCTTCTGTTACTTACAAGGTTTATTAAGGTCCTCTGTTACATTCAAGCCTCTATTACTTATGTAGTTTGCAGGACCTCATAAGTAACGTAGAGGAGGGAACTGTCCAGTCTCACAACATTATCAGTATGACCTATAGTCCTGGACATTGAGACTGATCATGTCACTTAAAAAAAATTATACAATGGATATATCATGTGAAGCCAGAAGACCAAAAGAGCTATGTTCCAGTGGAATGATCAAGTCACTTTTTTTTTTTTTCTCAAATAGGTACAAAGTCTCACTATGTTGCCCAGGCTGGTCTCGAACTCCTGGGCTCAAGCCTCAGCCTCCCAAAGTGTTGAGATTACAGGCACGAGGCACAGCTCCTGCCTAAAAGATTTTTTTATTGGGGACCAAGTCTTGTTCTGTTGCCCAGGCTGGAGTGCAGTGGCTGGGATTTATAGGTACATGCCACCATGCCCAGCTAATTTTTGTATTTTTAGTAGAGACAGGGTTTCACCATGTTGGTCAGGCTGGTCTCGAACTCCGACCTCATGATCTGCCTGCCTCGGCCTCCCAAAGTGCTGGAATTACAGGTGTGAGCCACCGTGCCTGGCCCAAAAGATTTTTAAAACAAAATGCGTGATATAGTGATATATATGCTTGTATAGTAACACATTATTTAATGTGTCTAATATATATATATATATATATATTTTTTTTTTTTTTGAGACGAAGCCTTGCTCTTGTCACCCAGGCTGGAGTGCAGTGGCATGATCTCAGCTCACTGCAGCCTCCACCTCTCGGGTTCAAGCAAGTCACCTGTCTCAGCCTCCTGAGTAGCTGAGATTACAGGCTCCTGCCACCGTGCCTTGCTAATTTTTGTATTTTTAGTAGAGACACCATGTTGATCAGGCTGGTCTTGACTCCTGACCTGATCTGCCTGCCTTGAACTCCCAGAGTGCTGGGATTACAAGTACAGGCATGAGCCACTGCACCCGGCCTAATGTGTCTAATATCGTTGAGGATTTTAAAGTAATGAGTGTAAATGATATTTTGAGATATCTGCAAACCAGCATGATAGAAAGATTTTTTTTTTCATTTCTATTGTTCACAAAGTCCTAGGTACTATAATATTGCTGCAGATTGTTTCCCGTGTTCATAATGAAAAGAAATGCTATATTTTAGTAGGAGATTAATGAAAATAAATTTGTATTTTTTTCCCTATCCAAATTCACGGACTTTGAATTCTCTTCATGGATTCCTTGGGGTGCTTAGACTTGAGGTTAAGTAAGAATTTCTGCATTAAAAACTCTGTTTTCTTTTTTTTTTTTACTGTGAATATATATATATATATATATATATATTTATTTTTTTTTTTGAGACGGAGTTTCACTCTTGTTATCCAGGCTGGAGTGCAATGGCGCGATCTCGGCTCACCGCAACCTCCGTCTCCTGGGTTCAGGCAATTCTCCT
>NW_016107530.1:3264583-3267193 GCF_001604975.1 Cebus imitator | reverse complement strand
GTACAGACGGGGTTTCACCATGTTGACCAGGATGGTCTCGATCTCTTGACCTCGTGATCCACCCGCCTCGGCCTCCCAAAGTGCTGGGATTACAGGCTTGAGCCACCGCGCCCGGCCATACATACTTTTTTTGTTTGAGTCAGAGTCTCACTCTGTAACCCAGGCTGGAGTGCAGTGGCATAATCTCGGTTCACTGTAACTTTCCACCTCCTGGGTTCAAGCAATTCTCCCGACTCAGCCTCCCAAGTAGTTGGGATTACAGGCGTCTGCCACCACACCTGGCTAATTTTGTTTTGTATTTTCAGTAGAGATGGGATTTCACCATGTTGGCCAGGCTGGTCTCGACCTCCTGACCTCAAGTGATCTGCCAACCTTGGCTTCCCAAAGTTCTGGGATTACAGGTGTGAGCGTATTTCTTTTTTTAAAAAAAGGCCTCTGGAAGAGAGTGTAGTGTTTTGAAAGCATTATGTGTTTCTGATTCATCTTTGTCTGTTATCTCAGAAATATCAGCATGGCTCAGCTGATTGCCAATTACTCAAAGGCCTTCATCATATTGTTGACCTGCTGGGGCTCACAGTAATACTTGAAGGCTGAGACGGCAGGAGGATTCACTTCTAACTTACTCACATGGTTGTTGGCAGGAGTCATTTCCTCACAGGATTTTTGACTGAGGGCCTCAGACTGTTGAACTGTCTCATTGCCTTTCCATATGGGCCTCTCCATAGGGTGGCTCACAACATGGCAGCTGGCTTCTCTAAGAAAAGGCAGGCAAGGCAAGAGAGAGCACCTAAAAAGAAAGCCAAGGGTTTTGTTAGCTAATCTTGGAAATGACTTTCCATAACTTCTGTGATATTCTAGTGATTAGAAGCACATCAGTAAAACCAGCCTGTACTCAAGGGGAAGAGATTACCTAAGAGCATGAATACCAGAAAGCAGGAGTCATTGGGGGTTCATTTTAGCAGCTACCTGCTGTACTACATAAGGTTAGTATCATTGGGAATAATTAATTCATTGGTAATCCAACTCCACTATTTGATATGTAAGTATTGACTTTAAAACTATGAAAGTTACTTTAATTGGAAGTCTTATGTTATTGTTTGTTTCTGTTTTTCCTTATTTTCCAGAATAACCTGGGTATCTTGTGGTCTGAAAGAGAAGAAATTGAAACTGCACAGGCTTACCTAGAGTCATCAGAAGCACTATATAATCAATATATGAAAGAGGTATGTTACATGTCAGATAATTTTTAAGTTTTGATTGAAAACTAGTCAAGAATTGATAGTAAGAATTCCTCATTTGTAATATTGGTGTGACTCTTCACTGTGCACAGGAACTTCTCTATAGAGCTATCTGGGAAGTCACATAGCTGAAATTATTGCATATTAAGGACTTTGGGGTTTTAAAAAAATAATCCTTGGATAGGACATAATGGCAACCTAGTCTAAATATAATTATAAAAGAAATACTATTCTAATGTTATCCCATAATACTATTTGCATGTTTTTGTACTTATAATCTAAACATTCTGTTTTGGTTTTCAATGAAAATAGCACTATTTGACGGAAGCAAGAACTGCTTTAACAAAACATTTGAAATCTTTGAAGCAGTGGTTCTCAGACAGCACCCATTAAAATCTCCTGGAGAGCTTGTGAAAGCATAGCAGACTGGGCTTTCAGTCTCTGATTTAGTAGTTCTGGGGTGAGGCCTAGGAATTTGCATTTTTAACAAGGTCCTCAGTGATGCTTATGCTGTTGTCCTAAGTACTGTACTGTACTGTACTTTGAGAACCATTGCTTCGGGCAATAGTTTTTCAATGTTTTTTTTTTTTTTTTTTTTTTTTTTTTTTTTTTTTTTTTTTTTACCTGTGAAACCCTTCTGAAAATACAGCATATAAAAATTGATTTGAGGCTGGGCACGGTGGCTCACGTCTGTAATCCCAACACTTTGGGAGGCTGAGGTGGGCGGATCACCGAGTTCAGGAGTTTGAGACCAGCCTAACCAACATGGAGAAACCCCATCTCTATTAAAAATGCAAAATTAGCTGGGCGTGGTGGCACATGCCTATAATCCCAGCTAATCGAGAGGCTGAGGCAGGAGAATTGCTTGAACCTGGGATGTGGAGGTTGTGGTGAGCCGAGATCGTGCAATTGCACTCCAGCCTGGGCAACAAGAGCAAAACTCTGTCTCAAAAAAATAAAATGGATTGAGTTACTCTGGTTAAGGAGGTTAGAAGAACCCAGAGCCCAGTCCACTACAGATTCTTCCTTCTTCCCCACTTCAGTAGTACAAAAGAGATGCTGTAGAACTTCTAGGGGTCTGGGGAGCCAATGCTGAAAACTCTCACTTTAGGGGTCACAGCATGTAAAGGTGACAAGCCACTGTGTTACCATCTGTTTCTTTAATAAACTTTTTTTAATATGAAAGAGAAATTATCAGGCACAATATTTTGCTGTGGATTACTATTTGTCACATCTATCTGCTTTAAAAATCCATCAATATCACTGGGCATGGTGGCTCATGCCTGTAATTCCAGCACTTTGGGAGGCTGAGGCAGGTAGATCTCTTGAGGTCAGGAGTTCGAGACCAGCTTGGGCAACATGGTGAAACCCC
>NW_016107530.1:3263342-3264438 GCF_001604975.1 Cebus imitator | reverse complement strand
CAACATGGTGAAACCCCGTCTCTACTAAAAATACAAAAAATTAGCTGGGCATGGTGGCGCGTGCCTGTAATCCCAGCGACTCAGGAGGCTGGGACAGGAGAATTGCCTGAACCCGGGAGGCGGAGGTTGCGGTGAGCCGAGATCGCGCCATTGCACTGCAGCCTGGGTAACAAGAGCGAAACTCCGTCTCAAAAAAAAAAAAAAAAAATCCATTAATAAAGTGTTTTTATAACATTATAAAACTCGAAATAACATATCTCATATAAAAGAGACTAAACACAGAATTATGTTTGCTAAATTCAGGCATCAGAATGCTTGACTATAAAAGGATATGAGAAGCTTGTATGCCTTTAATCCCAGCACTTTTGGAGGCCGAGGCTGGAGGGTCACATGAGCCCAGGAGTTTGAGACCAGCCTGGGCAACATAGCAAGATCTCATCACTACAAAAAATTTAAAAATTTGCCAGACGTGGCAGCACACATCTATAGTTCTAGCTACTTGGGAGACTGAGGCAGGAGTGTCACTTGAGCCCAGGAGTTTGAGGTTGCTGTGAGGTGTCATTGATCCACTGTACTCTAGCCTGGGTGACAGAGCAAGATTATTTTTTGTTTGTTTGTTTTTGTTTTTTAAAACAAGCTTGGAAAAATTTTATTAAAGGAAAATTTTGTATGGTTTACTTTTCACCAGTCTGTTCTGGCATGCTTCTAATGATGTCAGAATCACCTGGATCAATGATAGCCAATGTGCACACTCTGTAGTATTTTCCACATGCTGTGCCCAGTTCAATATTATTGCCACTATAGTGATGGACACCAGTTTTGGCTAACATTGCATAGTACTTTATTTCGGATTTCCTCAAAGCTGGGCAGTTGTTAGCGAGAATGACCAGTTTCGCTTCGCCTTGTCTGATCATCTTCAGAGTCCGCTTGTACCCCAGCACATACTTTCCACTTTTCATAACGAGTTGGAGCCTAGAGTTGATCGACTCCGGCAACTTCGTCTTCTTTGCGGCCACCATCTTCCTGCCTTAGGTGCAGGATGGCCCCCAACCAAGAGCAGATGCTAAGATGGCCGGGGAGCGAGAAAGCTTTTTTT